>NC_069658.1:178463798-178766828 GCF_027244095.1 Hemicordylus capensis
TTGCATTCCAAATCCAGCATTGTGTATTAGCAACCCCCCGCCGCCACCTCCCAGCTGCTATCTGCCAGCAAGCAGTAACATTCACATTTTTTATATCCCGTTCTTCCTCCAAGGAGCCCAGAGCAGTGTACATACTTAAGTTTCTCCTCACAACTACCCTGTGGAGTAGATTAGGCTAAGAGAGAAGTGACTGGCCCAGAGTCACCCAGCAAGTCTAATGGCTGAATGGGGATTTGAACTCGGGTCTCCCTGGTCCTAGTCCAGCACTCTAACCACTATCAAGGTAGTGTGTGCTCACCTGCATTCCCCGAGAGTCCCCCGAGCCGGGAGGTTGCTTTTTAGCCTCCTGGTCGGGGGTCTCCTTGCGGGTTTCGGTGGCGTGGAGCCGCGCCACGGCAACACACGACCGCATAGCCCAGGTTAGCGGAGCACTTGCTCCGCTAACCTGGGCTAAGGGGAGGGCTTCCTAAGCGGATAACCGCTGTGAGGCCAGGTTCCTCACGGTCTGCTAAAATCAGGCCAGCCTCCCCTAGCCTGATTTTAGCCAATCGTGAGAATAGCCCTGGTGTCTTTCAGCACCTTCCTCTATTGCTGCTGCCCGATATAGGTGTTTCCAGTGGGGATTCGAACTGGTCACCTCTGGCTTGCTACTCAAGTCATTTCCCGCTGAGCCATTAGGTGGCTATATAGAGCATGTACATATAGATAGATCACCATCTATCTATAGATGGTGGGAGGGAGCCTAAAGGTGAGACAACCTTTAAGCCAATTCAAACATCCTTTAGCAGACTGTTGCTTGCAGAGTTTAGGAAACAGCTTAGTCAAATATTGAGTGTTGTCACCAGAACTGGTTAAGCAATTCTCAACCTTAATCAAGGGTCAAAGGAACCTTCCTCCAAACCAGCTCTGGTTGACAAATCTTGTTATATTTACTTTAAGCAAGGTCCAGGTGTGCTTACTTCATTATTTTGCTCACAAGCCATATTGGTAGCTTTAAGTCAGGCTGCAGCATTTAATTTGCTCTATTGTTTTTGATTCTGTGTTATGTTTTTAAACTAGACACATTGCAAAAAGCAACATATAAATAAAGGTAAAGTTGTGCCATCGAGTTGGTGTTGACTCCTGGCGCCCACAGAGCCCTGTGGTTTTCTTTGGTAGAACACAGGAGGGGTTTACCATTGCCATCTCCCTTGCAGTATGAGATGATGCCTTTTAGCATCTTCCTAAATTTCTGCTGCCCGATATAAGTGTTTCCCATAGTCTGGGAAACGTACCAGTGGGAATTTGAATCGGCAACCTCTTGCTCGCTAGGCGTTACTTTCCCCACTGCGCCATTTGGTGGCTACCATATAACATATTTATATATAACATATAAATACTGTATTTATTTATTATTATTTGTTAGATTTTTAGACCGCCCTTACAAAATAGTGCAGGGCGGTTCACAAATATCATCAAACAGTTAAAATCAATCAATGATCGGGCATAACAAATTTTAAAGTACAATAAAACAGCTAAAAAGTAAAACAATTCAAAACTTAATAAAAACCTGATACATTACGGACCCTTTAAAACAATTAAAAAACACTGGAAGGCCAGGCCAAACAGGTAGGTCTTTAGGGCTCTCCTAAATGCCAACAAAGAATTCAAATTACGGATTTCTGCAGGGAGTGCATTCCACAATGTAGGAGCGGCTACAGAGAAGGCCCGCCTCTGGGTTGCCATGAGATGAGCCGGTGGCAACTGGAGCTGGACCTGCTCAGATGATCTTAGCGTGCAGTGGGGATCAGACCAAAGAAGGTGCTCTCTAAGGTAACTTTGACCTAAGCCATTCAGGGCTTTAAAGGTAATAACCAGCACTTTGTATTTTGCCCGGAAACTTATCGGCAGCCAGTGCAGCTGTTTCAAAACAAGCATAATATGGTCTCTCCGAGTTGCCCCGGAGACCAGCCTGGCTGCCGCATTTTGGGCTAACTGAATTTTCCGAACTACGTACAAAGGCAGCCCCACGTAGAGCACATTACAGTAGTCAAGCCTGGAGGTTACCAGCTGGTGCACCTGGAGGTCGTCATCCTCCAGGAGTGGATGCAGCTGTCAAATCAGCCTAAGCTGATAAAAAGCACTCCTGGCCACAGCCTCCACCTGAGATACCAGAGTGAGGCCTGGATCCAGGAGTACCCCCAAGCTGCATACCTGCTCCTTCTGGGGGAGTGTAACCCCATCCAGCACAGGGAGATCTAACTCATCCCTCAGATTCTGAGCCCCTCCAATGAGCACCTCTGTCTTGCTTGGATTCTGCTTCAATTTGTTATCCCTCATCCAGCCCATTACTGCCTGTAGGCAGGCATTTAGGGAATGAATACCATTTCCTGATGAAGGAGATGAAAGAGAGAAGTAGATTTGGGTGTCATCAGCATACTGATAACACCCAGCACCAGTTCTCCTGATGACCTCACCCAGCGGTTTCATGTAGATATTGAAAAGCATTGGTGACAGAATGGAGCCCTGAGGGACTCCATATAACAGCTCTCGTTGAGAAGAGCAACTGTCACCAAGCTCCACCATCTGGGATCTGCCTGAGAGATAGGAGCGGAACCACTGCAGAGCAGTGCCTCCTATCCCCAACTCCCCCAGGCGACCCAGAAAGATACCATGGTCGATGGTATCGAATGCCGCTGAGAGATCCAAGAGAACCGACAGAGTCATACTCCCTCTGTCGATTCCCCGGTATAGGTGGAATCAGGCCGACCAAGGCTGTCTCGACCCCATAGCCCGCTCTAAAGCCAGTTTGAAATGGGTCTAGATAATCAGTTTCCTCCAAAACCGCCTGGAGCTGGTTGGCCACCACCCTCTCAATCAGTTTGCCCAACCAAGGGAGAGTAGAGATTGGCCTATAATTATCCATCGCCGAGGGATCCAGGGATATTGTTTTGTATGACAAAACAATATAATACCAGACCCACACTCCACAAGGAAGGCAGTACTTCCCAAGGCATTTCTTTGATTCCCACATCACCTCTGGTCATACAGGTTTTGTAGGCTTTTGAAGCAATACAAAAGCCTGCTACCAGAAGTGAAAGTGGGATAAGGAAGCACACAGTGTGCAGCACTCCAGCTCTCAAAACAACCTTCAGTTTTAAGGAAAAAAACTCCTTTGTTTCCAGCCTGAGAGAGATCGATCATACATTTCAGAGCCTGAGAGCCACGCAAGGAAGGAAGGGCACTTACCAGCTCAATGCACTGAAGTTGCCCGTCATAGGATGCCTTTAATTCTTTCATTAATGTTCAGTGTACATTTTGTCTTGTTGATGTTCTAATAGTTTTCATTCCAGCATCTCAGGAAAATGTGTTCATTTTTTCATTGGAATTTTCATGTGACTTAATCTCTCATGCTTGCATAAGCACAGTCAGTTTTTCCATTTCAGCCTTACACCATTCTTTCTTCAGTCACTCTGAGACCTGGGGAACTGGGGTGCTTTTTTCAGTAGCTGGCCAAAGTAACTCTTCTCTTTTATTCAAGGTTCCCATTGAGATCTGGACTGGGGCTAATGAAGTCTTTCCCCCCACCACACTTTAAGTTGTCATTGGGGATAGGACAGGTGCCCATGTCTGCTGCTGCTGCTACTACTACATCTCTTGTCTCTGAATTTGGACAGTGTTTTGTCAGGGTGGATTTGATTTAAATCAAATTGATTTAAATCACAATTTAAATCACTAGTCAGTATGACTAGATTTAAATCATGTTTTTTTTTAAAATATAAAGACTCATTCTTGCTGGTATAATCTTAATATTTACAACCAGATGAAGGTTTCATTTTTGGCCCTCTTCTAGATAGAAAAATTGCCCAAAGTAATCTTACAAAACCTCTGGAAGAGCATGACATTGTGAATAGATTAATGGAATTCATTTACCAAAAAACCAACAACATTGCATAGGAGCAAGCTGCTGCATGACACTCCCCCTTCCCTTTCCTATGTGAATTCCCCAGTTGGCCTTAACACTAGTTACAAGTTCCATCAGCACAACGGTTAATTGAGTCAAGGCTAACCGGAGCCTTTATCTTGGTGGCTGTGCAAAAATGTTGCAAACTCTGTTTCAGAGATTTTAAGCTGCCTTGCTGAGCTTCACTTGGGTGTATATACAGTAGGAGGCTGCCTGTACTGAGCCAGACCAGTGATCCATCTAACTCTGGGGTGCACAGCATATGCTCCGGGGCTCTGTGCAGCCCACCAGGACCACTTACAGCCATACTGATTCTAGTCAGAGATGGCCTGAAGGGCCCTCTAGCAGAGCTCCACTCATCTGCAAGTGAGATATCTGGAAGAGAAAGAAAAAAGGGATCCTATGTTTCTCTTTGAGGGGGATGCCTTCCTTCACTTTTCTCCAAGTACTGGAAAGAAGCAGAAGTGACACCCGCCCACCGCCCCACTGACTTCCACCGCATCATCCAAGCAAGTGTCAGAGCCCTGTGGGCAGAGGACAAATTGAGCTAAAGTGGGGAGAGTTTGCACTCTGGGACAGAGGCGTAATGATAGGGGGGGCAGGAGGGGCATGTGCCCCAGGCGCCACTCCCTGGGGTCACGTGGGGGGCGCCAAAAAGTGCCCCCGCCGATCCCCGAAAATTTACCGAAAAAATTTTCTTGTTTGAATTGCCGCCACCGCCACACAGAGCGACCGAGCAGCAGGCTGCAGCCAACCGCACCACCAGCCGCCTGCCTCTAGAGAAGCCCGGCGGGTGGCGGCTGCGAATGCAAACCAAAGCCAAGCTGCCTAAAAGCGCTCTCTCTTGCTGAAGAAGCCGAAGTATTTCCAGCCAGCCTCCCTCCCTAGTCCATACGACCTGCTGCGCCCTGGTTAGCATAGCTGTGCCCTGGGTGGGCGAAGCTAACCAATGGGGAGATGAAGATGAGGCTTTGAGAGGGGGCGGGCTGGGCAGCTGCAGCGCGCTAGGCGGGGCTGGGCGAGTGGTGGTGAGGAGTGTGCGCGGCTGGCAGTGGCGACGGCGCTGGGCCAGTCTGAGAGCCAGCGTGAGGGAAACACACACGGAGAGGGGCGGGGCCGAGGGGATGGGGTGGCCACGGCTGTTGCTGTCCCTCGCGCCGGAGGAGGCTCCAGAGCCGCCAGCGGCAGCAGTCTCCCTCTCTTCCTCGTGCCGGCGCTAGGGCGCCCTGTTTTGTGTTCCTGCCTTCTTTGCTCAGTCAGTTGGGTAAGGAGAGAACTGAATTCGGCGGAGGCCAGTGCGAGTGGCGGGGGGTGGGGTGGGGAGTGGGAGAGAGTTAGGTAGCTGCGTCGCCGTCCCATCCTGCCCCCGGGTTTCCTTCAGGGTGCTCGGCAACTCCTCCCAGAGTCTGGGAGGACAGTAAGCAGGGGTGGGGGGACATAGAGAAGAGGAGGGGGCTTTGAACACTTCAGGTCAAGGTTGATTCTGGCCCACATGGATATTTGAGTTGTGCACCTCTGATCTAGCTCAGTAGTGTCTGGTGTGGCTGCCAGTGGCTTTCCAAGGCCTCAAGCAGAGATCCTTCCCAGGAATCCCAAGGAGAGGAGAGCTGGTCTTGTGGTAGCAAGCATGACTTGTCCCCTTAGCTAAGCAAGGTCCGCCCTGGTTGTATATGAATGGGAGACTAGAAGTGTGAGCACTGCAAGATATTCCCTTCAGGGGATGGAGCTGCTCTAGGAAGTTCCCTCCCTGGCATCTCCAAGATAGGGCTGAGAGAGACTCCTGCCTGCAACCTTGGAGAAGCTGCTGCCAGTCTGGGTAGACAATACTGAGCTAGAAGGACCAATGGTCTGACTCAGTATATGGCAGCTTCCTATGTTCCTATGAGTGGTACCCAAGATCCTTTCAAATGGAGACCTCAGGGACTGAACAGAGATCTTCTGCATACAAACCATATTTAGGAGAAAGCAGGGACACGTATAAATTGTTGTGAGGTTGCAATCTGTATTTATTAAAATCATCAGGAGACTGCTTAGTCTGCCTGCTCCCTCGGCAAATACCGTACGCCTGCTGTAAAACGGATTATAAAGTCTGGGCTATATATTGCATGATCTGAAATATCTAGTATGGAGTCTTGACTTCTTGGACACTTAGCTGATTGTCTTCTCGGCAGGTATAAGAAACTAGGGGGCGTGGAAAAAATAAAGCAGAAAGCTAACAGTATCTGCAGACAAAAGTACAGCCCTCTCTCCCTCCCCACATGAGTCCTTTCTTGAAGAACATCACTCTCTGGGCCAAAGAGTTGCTTTTGGCTCCTAGCTGAGAGTAGCTGTTTCTGTCTGGAAGGTTCTGTAGCTTGTTGTGGCTGGCTAGTAGCCAAAACAGGCAGTGAGAGAGCGCCTCCCCCCCTCGCTGCTGCCGCTGTCACCACCGCCCACTTAATAAGCTTCAGTTGTCCCTTTCGGACTAGACAAACCTCCAGGGTGGGAGAAGGCTGAGCCTTTAAATCATCAGTATTTACCATTTTTGTGGCACAGTTTATAGGCAAAGTACTTCACGCTTTGCTTCCAGAGCAGAGATTTACAAGACATTCTGCCTTTCTCTGCGGCAGGCACCCGCTGAAGGGTCACAGCAGCATCCTTCAAGCAAGGGCAAGAGGCAGGGAGAAGGACTCGTTCCTACAGACTATTTTGTGCTGCCACATTTGGACTTGAGAGAAAGGAAACCATCAATTAATCCTCCACTGGGAGCTGCCAGAGTCAGGCCTTCCCAGTGCCAGTTAACCCTTGAGAAGCTTGGGGAGGACACAAGATCTAGCAACTTGTTTAAATGCACTGAAGAGAGTCTCGCTGACCAGGAAAGAACACAGGGCAAAATGTACTACAACTGCTACAAATGTCTATATACGGTTTTTCAACAAAAGTGCTCAAAGCAGTTTACAGATGGAAATAAGTAATAAATAAAGATGCTTCCCTGTCCAAAAGGGTTCATAATAGAAAAAGAAACATAAGGCAGATACCAGCCACAGCCACTGGAGGGATGCTGTGCTGGGGTTGGATAAGGACAGTTGCTCTCCCCCTGCTAAATATAAGAGAATCACCACTTTAAAAGGTGCCTCTTTGCTCAGTTAGCAGGGGTTCAGTGCAGGGGACTAGAAAGGACTATCAATGGCTACTAGTCTGGTGACTATAAGCCACCTCCAGGCTCAGAGGCAGGATGCCTCTAAATACCAGTTGCAAGGGAGTAGCAGCAGGAGAGAGGGCATGCCCTCAGCTCTTGCCTGTGGGCTTCCCAGGGGCATCTGGTGGGCCACTGTGTGAAACAGGACGCTGGACTAGATAGGCCTTAGGCCTGATCCAGCATGGCTTTTCTTATGTTCTTATCTATTGGATCATTCTTAACCCCGTCCCCCTTTCTTCTTCAGGCCAAACTGCATGTTATCTTACATTTTAGGTTGAGCATGTAGTTTGTAACTATTCCCCACCCCCACTCCTTTACTTTAAATAGCAGCTGGAGGAGGGGCACAGTCACGTTTAGGACTATGGTCGGTGAGGGTGTGTGTGTGTGTATATAGATAGATAGATACACACACACACACACACACACACACACACACACACACCCCTTTTCACCTGTGTTGGAGTCCCAGTGAAAACTGCCTCCCTCCCAGATTTGCTGTTCGTATTAAGAAAGAAGTTGCTAATGGCAGCTTACTTTAAAACACAAAAAACAACTTGAGGGGCCAGGGGTGGGTGGAAAGTGATTTCTGTTGGGGCTGTACTTTAGGGATGTGCATGGAACGACCTTTGCGTTCTGTTCCGAGTTTCTTGCAAGCGTATGGGAACCTCTAGCTTTCAAAATCAGCACCTAGCCTTGCTGATAACCTAGAGGCATGGCATGAAGGATCAACGTTTTAATTATTATATTTTTGTCTTGCCCTTCCTCCAAGGCCCTCAAGGTCTTCTGCTTCATGTTACTCTCACAACAACTCTGCGAAGTGGGTTAGGCTGAGAGTGAATGAGTAAGTGACTGACTGAGTGGCCCTACGTCAGCCTGTGTTCTTCATGGTGGAGCAGGGTTTGGAACCTGGGCCTCCCCAGTATAAGGTCTGCACACTGTATGTTGCACAGAGAAGGCTCCCAATGCGCACAGCTGCAGAGAAAGGTAACATTAAAGTTGTGAGATAGAATTAGGCCCCAAACATATACAGTACATTTATACATATGTAACCCTTCTGACGACAAGCCATGCTCCCAGTCCCATTTAACCCTTCTGCAGTATCAGTGACAGCACTAAGGGCCAGATCCTGCTCAGCTTGGACACCCACATCTATCCGCCAGCATATTTGGTCATCTGCGCTATGTAAACTGGATGCCTTGGAAGGCCATTCTTCCCTGTCTGTAGTTGATCAGTAGTTTGCACGTGTACCTGTCCAAGAATCGGGGTGCCCCCTAGAGTGGCTTGCCCATTGCTGGTATCAAGCACTGGGAAGTGAAACCCAACACAGCAAGTATGACTTGATCAGCTGTCAGACATTCCCCTCCAGACGGAAACCCCAATCCTGCAAGGTGTGTTGGCTCATGGCACTAGTGTACAATGTGCATACGCAGCCTCAGCATGTGATGCATTCCCAAGATCCCATTAGCAATTGGCGAGTGATCTGTTCTATAGTGGTTGATGGAAGTTTCCCCTCTTTTTGAAGGCTATAGAGTGCTTCCAGTTTGTTTGTTTTTTTGGTTGTTGTTGTTTTTTGGGGGGCGGGATGATACAAAGCAGTCCACGGCAGCAATGTCCATATTCAGCAACACTCCCAACAGTGCTGGATAAGAATAACAGATCCCCTCTTCTGATTGTGCCATCCTAGTTACTATGATCTCTCCAGCACTGTTTCCAGCCACAATAAGCCTTGGGATTTCCCCTCTTATGATCATTTCAGAGTAATTTTCTGCCATTAGCATCACTGTGTGGCTGTTAAATAGCACTAAGAACAAATGCAATAAGAGCAAAAGTAGAAAAATCGACAACAAACAGCAAGTGCCGCCGTTGTAAAGAAGCAGATGAAACAGTGGACCACCTAATCAGCTGTTGTAAAAAGATCGCACAGACTGACTACAAACAAAGGCATGACAAGGTAGCAGGGATGATACACTGGAACATCTGCAAAAAATACAAGCTACCTGTAGCCAAAAATTGGTGGGACCATCAAATTGAAAAAGTTGAAGAAAATGAAGATGTAAAAATATTATGGGACTTCCGACTACAAACAGAAAAGCATCTGCCACACAATACACCAGATATAACTGTAGTCGAGAAGAAAGAAAAACAAGTTAAAATAATCGACATAGCAATACCAGGGGATAGCAGAATAGAAGAAAAAGAAATAGAAAATATCACCAAAGATCTACAAATTGAAATTGAAAGGCTGTGGCAGAAGAAGACCAAAATAATCCCAGTGATAATTGGCGCCCTGGGTGCAGTTCCAAAAGACCTTGAAGAGCACCTCAACACCACAGGGGCCACAGAAATCACCATCAGCCAATTACAAAAAGCAGCTTTACTGGGAACAGCCTGTATTCTGCGACGATATCTATAACAACAGCAACAACATTGACAATAAAATTCAGCCATCCTAGGTCCTTGGGAAGGACTCGATGTCTGGATAAAACAAACCAGTCAATAACACCTGTCTGACTGTGTAAATAAATAATAATAATAATAAATTGAAAGGCTGTGGCAGAAGAAGACCAAAATAATCCCAGTGGTAATTGGTGCCCTGGGTACAGTTCCAAAAGACCTTGAAGAGCACCTCAACACCATAGGGGCCACAGAAATCACCATCAGCCAATTACAAAAAGTAGCTTTACTGGGAACAGCCTATATTCTGTGACGATATCTATAACAACTGACAGTAAAATTCAGCCATCCCAGGTCCTTGGGAAGGACTCGATGTCTGGATAAAACAAACCAGTCAATAACACCTGTCTGACTGTGTAAACAAGAAATAATAAATAAATAATTTGATTTCTATACCACCCTTCCAAAAATGGCTCAGGGTGGTTTACACAGAGAATAATAAATAAGATGGCTCCCTGTCCCCAAAGGGCTCACATTCTAAAAAGAAACATAAGACACACACCAGCAACAGTCACTGGAGGTACTGTGCTGGGGTGGATAGGGCCAGTTACTCTCCCCCTGCTAACTAAAGAGAATCACCACATTAAAAGTTGCCTCTTTGCCAAGTTAGCAGGGGTGAAGTAAGGAATTAGCAGAGGTGCACCTTATTATTAGCAAATAAGCAAGGAATTAGCAGAGGTGCACCTCAAATGTCGCTGTAGTATGTTATATTTACTTACTAAATGTATAAGCATTCTTCATTAAAGAAAACTCTTGATGAAGAGATGGGGCTCCATAGGTGAGGCAGGCAAGAGACAATTCAAGTCTTCAGAAAGGCAAACCACTCTCCTTGCTTGCCATCAGGTGGCAAAGTCCAAAAAAGCAATCCCTCTCCCACTCTATGGTGTGTGTGTGTGTGTGTGTACAAATAAATAAAAATATATAAAATTATCTATCTATCTATCTATCTATCTATCTATCTATCTATCTATCTATCTATCTATCTATCCAAGTGCCTATATGTACATATGCACATGGCTTCTATCCTTCACTGCCTCTGAGCCCTTTATAAGTGTTTATTTTGCCATAACCTGTGCATTTCTAGCAAAATAAATGCTTGCGTCCAGGACTGGTGTCAGATGTTGGCCAGGTTGGGCCTGCAGTCTCCCCCAAAGGCCCCATGGTCTTTATGGGCAGTGAGAGTGGGGGCGGTTGTCAGGAGGCGGCAGTAGTGACACAAGCCTTTTGCACCACCCCTCTCTTGTCATGCCTACCTCCCCATCTGACCATGGGAACGTCCCCATGAACAATCCTATTTGTGGATCGGAACAGGTGGCAGAAGGCAAAATGATAATACCAGGGACTCTGGGGAAAAGGCCCAGGGAGGAGGTGCCAACTCCCCAAGATTTGCAGAAGGCTTCTCCCCTTTAGTTGGATGTGTGCAGGGAGGGTAACAGTTCACTGGCAGCTCCTCCTCCTCCTCCCATGCTCTGTGGGGGCAGAGAGGACAAACCCATTCACTGAGCAGGTGGGTGGAAACAGCCCCCTTCCCCTGGCACCATGTCCGTCCACCTGCGTCCTTCATTCTCGCTTGGGTAAGGGCTTGGAGCTTCAGAGAGAATGGGGCAGGGACACAACACTACAAAGCACTACAGGGCTTTGCCTCAGGGCCCCCACCCCTGCTGACTTCCTGTCAGACACATAAAAATGCACACCTTTTTTTCCGCCCAGAGATGATCTCTGAGGAGGAGTTAACCCATATGTTCAGTTCAGTTTAGTTTGTTGTGATCTTTGATCAAATACACAATCTAGATTAAATAAATCTACCCTGTGGGTAGATATCAGTATAAACACATGCATGCATATACATATGTAGAATCAGTTACATAGAAGATTGAGATAAAAAAGATAGGATAAAACAAAGTTAAAAAGAAAAAAGAGGGACGATTATAATTGACTGTTTCTGACACACCACGAGCTTATTTTAATCGCAGCCATGCAGAATTTGGCTACTGACTGCGAGACATAAGTGTGTTTATCAGAAAGAAATAAGTGTATATAAAATTCATCCAAATTGTCAGGGTATCTAAGGATGAGAGGAGCAATATATTAGGAACGCAGCTCATGATAGAAAGAACGATACAGAAGCACATGGCCATCCGTCTCAATATTCCCACTTCCACAAGGGCAGTCTCTCCAAATAGGGAACTCTCCTATACCTACCCTCCAGAGGGCAGCACATCCAGCCGAGCCAATGTCAGGGCTCTTCTGTGTGCTGGATAGATCAGGTCCTATTAACCCAATGTCAATGTGCTGGTTAGGACAATGCTATACTACTCAGCTCCTCTCTGAAGAGACCACTCCCCATCCTCCTACCCAGGTTTTTACTCACACATGACTGAAAATTGGGAGCACGCACAACCAGACACCCAGAATTGGGTAGAATGCCTGTCCCACCCCATTAACAGTAGTGTGAACTAGCTTCATGTTAAGAATATTTACATACCACTTTTCAAGAACAACAAAGTTCTCAAAGCGACATACAGATTTAAAATGATCTCCAGCCCAGCCCATCCATTACCAATCAATAGCACTCCTGCAATGTGGGTGCCAGGATGGTAACTTCCAGAGCTACACCAGGGTCTCACTTGTTCCTCAGGCCATGGCACATGCCTGTACCCCCTCTGCAGCCCTCTCTGTCTCTTTTCCAGGTGAGATGCCAGCAGGGGATTCCAGAATGTAGAAATCCAGAAGGCTAGTATGGCTGACTGTACGGTGTCTCCCTCCCCATCCTTACCGCATGCACCCCTGGACCAGCTACCAAACTACTTCTATCACCACCACTTTCTACCATCCCTTCAAGAAATCCCTCAAAGGAGTCCCTTTTCTGCCCCTCAAGCCCATCAGAGTCTGGGCACATCCTGCTGCTTCCTGTTAGGGGACCCTATAGAGCCCTTTTTGCTCCTCGGCTTTCCCTAACCCGTCCGTGTCCTGGACTGAACCCTGCTTCCCCAGACTGACCCTCTCTGTCCCTGTGCTTGTCCTTCAGGCCAGATTGATGTGTCTGAGATCCAGCAAACCTTCCACAGTCTGGGAGTTTATATCTCCATGCAACAAGCAGAGAAAATCTTGCACAGGTAAGGCTGGGATTGTACTTGCTTTGCACTGCCACTCAAGAAACCCCTTTTTGGTGGTCCAGTTAACTGGGTCAGGATAGGACTCTGCCACATTATGACAGCTGTGCTTGTCTTGGGGCAGGGGGGAAGCAAAGCTCAAGGCCAAGGCTCTGGTGCCAGGTCCAGCACTGAATTGGGACTAAGTGGTTAGGGATGGAAGGCAAGTTTGGTTTCTTCTGCCCTTACCATTATGCTCCCTTGCCTCCAGTGTGGGAGTTCTGTTCTGCCCTACATGGCCTCCACTTTTGAGGGTGATGGAGAGGGTTCTGAGGATGGAATGGGATATGGGTCTTTGGTATCCCCAGATTCCCCTGATGGATGGCCAAAGAAGGAGCAAGCTCTGGCTACTCAGAGTCCCTGGGACCTGGGAGGTTTTCACTGGGGCCAGGGTTCTCAGCTGGGACTTCCTCCTCCTCCTCCTTCCTCCAAGAAGGCCTGCTTAAGGTCTGAGTGCAGGTGGGTCCTGACACCCTCCCACCTTTCATCCATGCAGTGGCAGTGGTTGCAGTAGCTCTTTCTCCTCTCACACTCAGAGAATGGAAGAAGGGGGAGCATCCACTGTTACCAAATTAATAGAGAAGGTGGAAAGAGGAGAAGTTATTCCCATGGTCTCCCATCTAACCCCCTCAAAGGAGGAGGGCCCTTGGTGCTCACATGTTGAGGACCCCACAGACCTGGGGAGTCTGTGGGGAGCAGCATGATAAATCAGGGCATGATGCCCTTTAGTCTAGCCCACAGTGGCTTCTCCCCCCCCCCCACACACACACCCCATGCACCACACGTCACCCCACTGTGCTTGTGTACTCTGCAGCATAGACAAGGATGGCACCATGACCATCGACTGGCATGAGTGGCGGGACCACTTCATCCTCAACCCCTTGGAGAACATGGAGGAGATCGTTCACTACTGGAAACACTCGACGGTAAGCAAATTGACATTCCACCCTTATGGGAGGCCTGCATAACTCCCTTGTGCCAGGCCTGCATAACTCCCCAACCCGATTCTCAGAGAGCAAGTATAGCATTAGATGGTAGGCAGAGGCGTATCTAGGGAAAATAGCGCCTAGGGCAAACACTGAAATTGCGCCCCCTGTCCAAGCATCTGACACCCATCTTTCAGATAACTTTACCATAATATCAGCTGAAAAATACAAGTCAGGCTCATTAATCTTTTAATCTTTCAAAAACTATTTTAGCAGTGGACTTAGCCAGACCAAAAAATGCTGGAAAACTACAAATTTCAGTATGCTGGGGCTCATGAAATACCCAAATACTATGTGGAGGTGTACTTGGAAAACTAAACAGAAGTGCCTGTCTAATTCTCTACTATGCACTGTAGCATAACCATTACATAAGTTTTAAAAATCAATGGAGAATTTGACTTTTCCCAGATACTCTGTAAATAATTAAAGGATATGCAGAGTAAACTGTGTCACTGCTTGGAATATATTCTAGTCTTTCAGAAAGACAGTTAAAATGAGAGAAAGAGAGCAAGAAACTCCCAGTGGGCCTTAATATTAAGGATTTCACACTGATTCAAAGACAAATTCACCATTAATAGCCATATTAGCAAGACATCATATTTAACTCACTTATCACAAGAAGCAAAGTAAGAGCAAATGAATACAACCCTAGCTCATAAGCATCAGCTCAGTATTCATAAGCCCTGATTCTCTGTACATAGTGCCAATCTGAATATGTGTACAGTGACTTATATTATATATTATTATTATTTTACCTGTAGCCCCTTTGGGGGGCTTCCTAAAGGCTGGGGGGGTTGCAAAGGTTCCTCCTCCCCCCACTGGCCTCTAGGGCCTCGCAGGGACCATTTGAGCATGTGCAGTGGCCATTTTAAAAAATCTTTTTTTAAAAAATGGCCACTGAAAACAAAATGGCCACCGCGCATGCTCAAATGGCCTCTGCAAGGCCTGGCAAGACCTAGGGCCTCACAAAGGCCATTTGAGCATGCACAGTGACCATTTTGTTTTTGGCAGCCATTTTTTTAAAAAAAGTAATTTTACAAAATGGCGCCCCCCTTCAAGTGGTGCCCAGGGCACGTGCCCTGCCTGCCCTACCCCTAGATACGCCCCTGATGGTAGGTCAGTTTGTATCTCCTTGCACTCACCACTTGGCATGGCAATGCAAATATCTCTCCACACATATTGAAATATTTCAAATAACTATTTTAAAGCTTTTTATTAATTTTAATTTTTAATTTTTGGCTTTTTATTAATTTTTTTGTTCTTTATTAATTTTTAATTTGAAACTTTAAAAAATTATAATTTTAAATGTGGTTTTAGCATGGTCTTTTAACTTGTTTAACTTTATTAATATTTTACTTTACATTGTATTTGTTTTGTATCTGTTTTGTTGATGTTATGTGCCGCCCCAAGCAGTAGTGTACTGGAGGGCGGAGGATATAAATATTTTAAATTAAATTAATGTATAGATAAATATGATCATACAGTCACAGCTCCAGGTAAAGATGTTTGTTTTTCCATGTACAGTCCATAGAGTTCCTGCTATTCTCTTTTTAATTGGCTTTCCCAACTGATAAAGAAAAGAATGCAAGAGATCCTGTATTCCCTTGTTATTTTTCCCAAAAGAAAAAAGGCAGCCTCAATAGGGTTTTGTCAACTAATGAAGTCATCAGCTATGTTCATTGTCACCTATGCATACCACACACTCACCTCGGCACTCAAGTCAGCGGAGAAGTGGAGTCAAGGTAGATTCAAATTGGCATCCTACGTACTAGCAGTGGCGCACCTAGGTAAAACTGGCGCCTGGATGGCCCCCCCCCCCGCCATGGGACGGCCCCCTGGAATGAGGGGGAGGGGGACTCCTGCTGCCACCCTGTACCTGCTGTTCCGAACCGCCAAAAGTCACATTATTTTTAGCTGCTAATGTGTGCGGGTGGGGTTGGGGTGGGGGAGCTGAGCAGGCCTCTCCCTGCCCCGTCGCGGTGGTGGGCAGAATGGCTGCTGGGTCTGCCCTGTCTGGCCCAGTGGTCCTTGAAAACTGCAAGGCGCTCCAGCGCACCTGCGCGGAAAGGAGCACCTCGCAGTTTTCGAGGACCGCTGGGCCGAACAGGCAGGGTCAGCGGCCGCTCTACCCACCACCGCCGCCATGGGATGAAGAGAGGCCTGCTTGGCTCACCCCCCACCCCCTGGCTGCACACATTGGCGGCTGAAAATAAAGTAACTTTTGGCAGTTCGGCATGGTGGGGTAGCGGCGGGACGGGCGCAGTGTGGTGGCAGGAAGCCCACCGGAAGCTCCCCTTGTAGCCACCTCCCCGGTCTTGGAGGCTACGGCCTGGGTCCCCAAGGTCCAGAGGTTAGAGCACCTCTGCATCATAGCCAGGAGTACTGGGAATTCCAAACTTCCAAAGTTTTCTGGGAGAGAAGAGGGCCACTCTAGAATAAAGGGCCTGGAATTAGCACCAGGAAATTGTACTGCAATGTTGTCTACTCAGTGAAGGTTGCCCTTTGCTTCTGGCAGGCAGCAGAGCACAGTTTAGGCTTGGCCTAAAATCAAGACCTCTGGCTGCTGATAATAGTTTTGGCAGGGGACTGGACTCTAGTGGTTAGAGCTACAGAGTCTCTGCATCCTCCGCAACATTGCGAAGGGATCCCTTATCAGATGGAGTTGGGGCTGTGGCTCAGGGATGAAGCACTGCTTTGCATACAAAAGGTCTCTGATTGAATCTCTAGCATCTCCAGGTAGGACTGGGGAAAGACTCCTGTCTGAAACCTTGTAGAGCTCCTGCCGATCATGTAAGTTCTGAGCCAGGTAGACCATGGTTCAGCTCCATATAAGGAGCTTTCTTTGTCCTGCGATGTCAAGTGAAAATCAGCTATCTTTCCAGGCTTTTGTGTAGCTTGATGCTTGCTCAGTGGCCACTGCCGGTTAGTTAATGTTCCCAGAGTGATGCATATAAATCACTCTATGCTGCAGGAAACAGAAGCTGGAGCAGTTCTGAATGCAGGCTGTGAGTGAAGGTGATAGGTATTCCATTTTTTGCAGCTGGCTAGAGTAGGGTCTCCAAGGGCATGCAGTTTGCTTTTGGGGAACCAGTGCTCCTTTGAAAACTAGTGCTGCTTGGGGATCATCCTACTCACCCATGCTCAGCTTGTATCATGGCAAATAAGCAGAGTGCCACAAGGTGCCAAAAATTCCTAGTACCCTCCCTGCACAAGGGAACTGATTCCTAAGCTGCTCCTGGAATTTCCTATCATCTTGGGAAGTGAGGGCTGTGAAGCTCTCCATCTAGGGAATTGCTAGGAAGCCACCTTGGATGCCCACTGACATTCCTTTCTGTTCTTTCCACGTTTTGTGGAAACTAGGAGAAAATAGGAACGGAAAAAGTTCAGGTCTCTGGGCTGGGTGCTGGCCAAGGCCCTCTTTCTTCACTGTCCTGTTCCAGCCACACTAATCTCATCAGCCGATCGGAACAGGGCAGATTAAAGTTTATATTTAAACATGATGTTCCTCCCCCCCTGGGAGGTGAGTAGAGAAAAGGCAGAGGCTTGCTAGACTCTGCCAACAGTGTCAGGTGGAAGACCTGGTGAGACAGGGCTTGGCAGTTTTGAGAGAGGGGCAGGCCACCAGACAACATTCATATCCCCAAAATGTGTGGGGCCAAACTTCCTTCGGGGTTCTATTTCTCTCTCCACCTCTGACTCCTCGGCTGATATTAGGCAGGTCCCTTTCCTGCCCCGTGTCACTAATCTGCAGGTGCTGATGGGATTGGCTCTTCCGTCTGAGTCCAGCCCCTCTTAGCTCTTCAATCCCATTAGAAGATTGCAGGAGGGTTTATTGTGTGCCCTCCTTGCAGTGCCTTCACCTTTCTGCACACTCCCACAATGGAAGAGAGTTCTCCAGTCAGGAGGGGCCCTGATGCCCGTACCCTCTCGGGGGTCCATGGGGAGGCCAAGCTGCTGGGCCTGGCCGAGCTCTGGGAGGCTGACAACAGGCGCTCCAAAGGCATGGAGTCCATCCTGGGGGAGCGTGACATGGTAGGGCTGACCTCTCTTGTTCCTGGCTCCCTTCTCTCTTCCTAACCCATCGACTGCTTCAAGACTCTAGGCATTGCTTCTTGGGCCCCGCTTCTAGTTGTGAACCCCACCCCACCCCACTCGGCTTCCCAAAGTCATTAGGCTCTGCTTCCATCCTGTAGCTCAGGGGTAGTCCTGCACCTGTCCTCTTTGTTTGATACTGCATGTAGGGACTATGGCAGGCTTCATTGTCGGGAAATCTGTTGCTCAGTGCAGAATGGGGCGTGTCCTAGAAAAGAGTCACATCTGAGCATGCATCTGGCCTGGTCAAATTTCACCCTCCTTGAAAACAGTGTGGTGTGGAACTGGTGCTCCCAGCATCTCATCTCCCAGTTCTTTCTCGGTTTGTTTTCGCTGAGTGCTTGGAGTCCTGTTTTCTTCATGTGAAACCTTCCCATGGTTTATTTCATATATATCCCTTCTTTCTTCCAAGGAGCTCAGGGGATGTGGCTGTCCCGTCCCATCCTCCCCGATTTAATCTTTGCATCAACCTTGCAGGGTAGGTTAAATTAAAGGGTGGCTGGCCCCAGTGGTAGCCACTCCTCGTCGGGGCAGTCAAACAGGCAGCCTATGCCTTAACACAGTAATAAGCCCTGCTGCTGCAGCTGCCCCACCACTGCTTAGATGGTTGAGGGACAGGCATACTGGCCACGTCAGGACTGGGCCTGCTAAAAAAAACCACAATCTACCACCTCAGATCTTTACTGGGTTCAACCCTGAAATAGCTGGTGCATCAGCAGTTGCAGTCATGGGGCAGCTGTAGTCCTGGGGCTTGTTACAGTTTTCAAGGCCTTGCTCCAGTGAGCACTGACTGACCCAAGGTCCCTCAATGGGGATTTGAACCCAGGTCTCCCCAGGTCTAATCTGATGCTCTGCCTACTATGTACGCCAGGGGATCACAATCTAGGATCCTCCAATGTTGTTAGACTATGACTCCCTTCAGCCACTGTGGCTGGGGATGATGGGAGTTGTAGTCCAACAGAATCTGGGGACCAGGGCTGGGAACCCCTGTACTACTATTTCCTCATGTCCTCCTTTTCCGACTATAGTCAAGGCCACCTTCTTTCATAATCCGATCCCTTTTGCTTTTAAAAATGGCTAGGTGATATTTCTGCAGATCTGTTTTTTTCTCTCCATAGAAGCTTCGCTCATTTGTTCTGATAACGTCTTGGGTAGGAGGATAGAGGCTTTTGTGTCCTCCCCCGTGACTTGCACAACCCCATTTATTTTAGAACTCCTTGGTTTCTCAAGATTTCCACCTCCATCTCCTCTTTTGTGCGCATCACATTAACGTGTGGGGGAGGCAGTTTTAATTATGCAGATTTCTCATTCTTTAAAGAAACAAGTAAAAGATAAAATCCACAATCCTGAGAGGAGGGGAAATGTGTGTATCGGAAGCACAGGGACATAGGGATTTCTGGGGCAGTCTCATACAGGGAAGCCCACTTGTGAGTTTGCCATATCCAGTGTTTTCACTCAGTGATTTCTGGTGATTCAGCTCTGGAGGGAGGCTCAGCTTCTAGTCTCATTTGGGATGAAGTTATAGGGGAGTCTGGAGGGTTTTGTAGGTGAGGCTGGGTTATTCAAGTGCCAGGACACAAGGGAGATTCCTAATTCCTCAGCCTCACGGGGTTGTTGTGAGGATAAACATAACCATGTACCTCACAGGGTTGTTGTGAGGATAAACATGTACACCACTCTGAGCTCCTTGGAGGAATGGCTTTTAGCTCGCATCTCCTCCAGAATGGAGGGTGTGAGTTCACATTTCAGCCAGATTTACCCCAAAGTCTCAGCGGGCTATCAGGGGCCAGTTGATACAGGACTCTGGTTTTCCCTGAATTACGGCTGCGCATTCTGGTTTAGCCCAAATTATGTCCGGGGTAAAAAAAATCCTCAATTTTCAGCTGGTTAAAAACAAGAACAAAAAAAACCCCTGAGGCTTCTGGCATGCCCTGAGGCTTCTCTGTGATGTGTGGAGGGGCCATTTCCAATAATTCAGCTTTTTAAAAACTCACACTTCCATGTTTTTTAAAATGTTCAATATTTGCGGTGTGAACTTGTGGAACTCTAGGTGTCAGCAGAGGGTGCTGCTTGGCAATTTGTCTCGCTGATCTTCCGCAATGCTGAAGTTAAAGCAAGTGCGAATGGGAACTGTCAGACTAACAACAACAAAAAAAGGTTGTGCACCCAGAGGCGATCTTTCTTTTGATTTTAAGGAAAACACATTTGTTGGGAGAAGAATTTATTTGTGTGAACTGGTGCAGGATCCGTCCTCTCCATGCCCGCCGCTGCTGTGCTCCTAGTGCACAAGAAGCGTCCTCCCTGTCTGCCTGCCTCCCTTGCCATGCGAGCAGAATCAAAAGGCAGCATAGCAGCCTGCTGGCTTGCTCGAGCTGGTACCACCCCCATTTAGGTAGCACTAGCCCAGTACATGGTTATCTTTATCCTCACAACAACCCTGTGAGGTAGGTTAGGCTGAGCTCAGCTCAGCTCCTTGCGCCCTCCTCCAGCTGCCAGGAGGGAGCCCCCACCACTCTCCTTCTCCTCCCACAGGGTGTCTGGCTGGCTGGCTGCTCCCATGTTGTGATGATGGTGATGATGATTATAATAGGGATCATTATTGGTAACCCGGAAGGGGTCCTTCTTGCACACAGGAGAAAGGGGAGTGGAGGGCAACGGAGCTGGGATTCTAGGTATTCAAGTCACCTAGCAGCCAGCCCCGTTCTGCTAGCCCAGGAAGAGAGATTGGAGGGAAATGAGGGGAAACAGGAAAGAGAAGGAGCAAGGAAATCTATTAGGTGGCATAGGTATAGTCGCACGCCTCGCCACCTCCTCTGGGATGTGATTGGTTGGAGAAAAAACCCAGAGCAAGCTGTGGGAACGCAACGCACACAGGAAAAAGATCTGCAGGGAATGCAGAGAGGAGCTGACCCTATGTGAATGGTCCATTTAATCCCCCAAATTAAACAGTTGCGAATCTGCCACGAAGCAGATTTGCTCTTCGGATACCCGAAGCCATGAAGCCATGTCTGGAAAAGCTCCTGTTGGGTTATTCCTTTGTCCTGGGACCCTGTTTACTCCAAATGGAGATGAAGTCTGAAGGAGTGCTAGGTGGGAGTCGACCGTTTGCAGACTCTCTTCACCGATCTCAGTTGCATGACTGACTCTAGTGGCCCAAAATGGAGGCAAATCCTCGTGATAACAGGTTTTTGCTCCATGCAACAGTCTTGCTCTGGGTGGAGGCTAAATTCCAAGATGTGTGGTGGTTAGTTGGCAACACACATAGAAGAAGACATCTGATATTCAGGGATTTATTTACTAGATTTACCACCTCATTGAGTACTAGACCTAATTAGCTCCTTGAAATTATATTATGCACATATCGATAGTGACTATTAATTGGATATTCATTCAAATAGTCACAGAATATTTGATATCTGTACTGAAATGCAATTACCTTGGCATGAACATATGATTCCAGTATTGGATAGCTGACAGTTGATAATATATGACTCTTTTTTATAGAACATGCAAAAGATGTTTAGTATTTGACAATTGCCAGAATCAAAACAACCAAGAGATGCCAACGAATTTTAAAAAGCTCTTGGATATTCTGGATGTTAATGTCTGAGATAAACATCTCTTATTCAAAACACCAGTCTAAATGCTTGGCAAATTTGGAATATTTTTCAAATTTCTTTTGGCTCAACCCTGACCTTTTCCTAATAGATAGGAGGTACTTTGAATCACAGTGTTGAGTTGCTTGTCCATTCTTTGGCTTTTCTTTTTTGACTGCATTCCTCGGTAGGTTCTTGACATTGGTGAGTGCCTCACTGTCCCAGATGAGTTTTCCGAGAAGGAGAAGAAGACGGGCATGTGGTGGAAGCAGCTCATTGCTGGAGCAATGGCTGGGGCTGTTTCCAGGACTGGAACTGCTCCATTGGACCGACTGAAAGTATTCATGCAGGTAAAGAGCTGCTAAATGGTTTGGGGGTGGGAAGAGAGACTGTATCCTACAGTAGCACCTGGGCACTTTCCAGATTACCCACTACAGCTGTGGTAAAATGCTTTGGTGTGGGAGGATCACATTGAAAACGATTCCCAGAATCTACAAGAGGAAAATACAGCTACTTTTTTGCAATGGACATATGTTATAGCACTAAATTGCAGCAATAAAACCCCCAAAAGGCATCTAAAATATGAACAGCACTCTGCTGACAGCATAGGGACTGCGGTGTCACAACACAGGAAGTACGGAAGCACACTTAGCAGATACGATGTGAAACTATTGTAGGGGTTAATCTGGAAAATGCCCTGGACATGTGGCTTGCCCTGGACATGTTTTTATCAGGAGTTCTTGCCTCCTCTCTCAAGGACAATTATGCCAAGAACAAGGCTGTCTCTAGCTTTTGCGGGGCCCCTCTCTCATGAAGCAATATTATTCCAGCTCTGTTGGGGTCTGTCTGTTGAGTATCTGTTGCTTTTTGCAGCGTGTGGGCCCTGGGCAACCCACACCCCCAGCCTCCCCCTTCAGTCAGGCTTCTCTCTGAAAATACCAGAGAGGTTGTATTTGTCTGCACCTCCTACTTCTGAACTTCTCAGAGGCTTCTGGTAGGCCTTTGATGGGCGGGAACTTTGACTTGCCTTTGTCTGATGCTGCAGGGCATTTTGTTTCTGATGTTCTTAAAGGTACCAGTTCCTGAATGGGGGCAGTGACACACAGCGAGGCGGGTCTTACGATCCGTGAGACCCGCTTTTGCTGAAACTGCGGGGAGAGCGGGCTAAGCCCGCTCTCCCCGCAGACGATTGGGCAGGGAGCCCTGGGCGGCCAGATCGGCTGCCCACATGATTGCCGGCTCGGTGACAGAGCCGGCGGGGGCTGGGGGGAGCGGGGGCCACGTGGTCCCCGGAAGCCCCAGTATGCCCTGCGTGGGTGCGCAAGGCATACTGGGGAGACCCCAGGAGCCGGGAGGCGGCATGTCACCTCCCAGTCAGGGGTCTACTCGTGAGTAGCCGCGGCGCAGAGCCACACCACAGCTACTCACGATCAGGGAGCCCAGTTTTGTGGAGTGCTCAGTCCGCAAACCCGGGCTAAGGGCAGGGGCACTTAGGTGAGTTACCCACCTAGGAACCACCAGGCTCACAGCCGAGCCCAGTGGTTCCCCCGATCGGGGAAAATCGGGCTAGGCTTTCCTAGCCCAATTTTCCCCGATCGTCAGAATAGCCCCAGTGAAGTGACCTTAAACCTCAAACTGCCATTTTGGAGATGTGGCCAATTTTGTAGATGCTGCAAAACATGTGGCTGCAAAAAGAGAGATGGAGACACAGCGGATAAATGCAAAGAGCAGAAATCAGACACGTTTGGGAAGTGTTTTAATTACCAAGAAGATTCCCAGCACATTTCAGATTCTTCCTCAGGGGAAAAACAAACATGTAGAAGCAGCCTTTCCATGTGATTTATTCTCTTCAGCATTCCACCAAAAAATGGATAGCCTGTTTGAGTAAGAAGGAAGATTTAAGAATAGCATTCTGCTCTGGATTGCTGTGCACAGAGAAGCTGCTGTCTCCAGATCTGGCCACAGCAGAACCATGTCCCATTTGAAACATGTGGAGGGTTTGTTGGTTTCTGCCTCTCACATCATGATTGGGGTAGACAACCTTGGCTCTCCATCTATTGTTGAATTAAACTCCCATCACCCCCAGCCACAATTTATTGTACAACTTGTACTTCAACAGCAGCCAGAGAGCCAAAGTTGCTTACCCCTGGTATAGATGAAGATCAGGACTCTCCACGTCCTGGCCCAACTCACGTTTTGCAATACGTGGTGGATTGTGATCCTGAAATAAAAAAAGCTGCAGTACCATTTCAGGAGTAACTGAGAAATGCAGATTGAAGGACAGGGGGGAGAAACTGGCTGTTGGGGGAAGTGGAAAGGTCTGCACCATTGGCTGGGCTTGCAAACTCTACTTCTTTGGGAGGCCACTTTCTAGTCAATTTTGAATTTTGAAGACATTTCCTTTAGTGCCTTGCCACCCCAGCAGTGTGAAATCCAAGGGTTGCATCAGCAACTGCAAAGGAGGAGGGTTGATAAAAATCAATGCAAAAAAATGGTTTAAAAACTGGATTTTTAAAATTTAAATCTATTTTTTCAGGAATTAAAAAGAAACCCCTAGGTATAGATATATCATGAATATCAATCATAACTTCTGATTATATTCTATGAACATGTAAGCTGCAGTATATGGGGATGAGAAATAACAGACCTGGTCAGTCCTATTCTGCAGGTGGTGTATATACAGAATGTACGCACACAGTCAAGCCCTTGCCCCTCTCTTTTACTAAAAGCGCAAAGACAAAAAAGGTCAATAATAAATGAATAGAGGATTTGGCGGGATGGAGTAGATCTGAGCAAGAAGAAAGAATCTGGATATAAATGCAAGGGATTGGGGAGGGGAATAGAAAGGGGAAATAAATGTGAACAAAACATATTCATGCAGTCCTGAGGAAACCTTTTCTGAGTATATCCTCCATTGTAAAAGGGAAACCTCTATCATGGCAGCAGGCCGTAAAAGAGACCCCATTTAGGAATATTTCAGTGAAGTTACTGTATCTGTGGGTAAGCCGGGCATGCATGCAAAATGCGAACAGTGCAACTGAGAAATGCAAGGTGGTTGCCTGAATGGAACAGCGTTACGAGAAGTGTGTACCTACCTTCTAAAAATGAAACCTGCATCTATCTCTGAATATGCATTAAGGTTATATTAGACAAGAAGAATGTACTTTTGCTAGAAAATGATGATTAAATAAAATCTTCCTGACTAGTGATTTAAATCCTTAAAATAGAGTCCTTCTGTGAAGCGATTTAAATCATTATTTAAATTGTGATTAAATTTGATTTGATTTAAATCATATCAGCCCTGATCCCTGGTCCACTTGCTCACTCTTCCATTCACCTCCTGGCGCAAGCAGGGCTCTCGTTTTGCTCCACAGGAAGAAGCAGGAAGGTGCCAGGACTGGGGAAGTCGCAGGGCAAAAGAAGCTGCAACCACAGGGTCTCCATGTTGCCATGACAACTCAGCCAGCAAGCGGGCCTCTTCTGTAGATGGCAAGCCTTTTGGGCAGGGGCTGTGCCTCTTCTACATTCATTCCAGTACCTAGCACAGAACCAGCCCAAGATGTGTGACAAATGCACAACCCACAAGCGGCTCTCAACAATCCCTTGTGATGTTGCACATGTTGTACCCTCTGACTGCACATAGCTCCATTTGTGGGCCTTAGAATTTTTTTTCTTAGAATTATGGAGTCCTGGCTTATATCATAACCTTGAGAATGGCCAGGGAACTACCGTCTGGAAGGCAGCCTAGGGCTCACGTGTGTGTGTGTTGTGGGGCGGGGGGTGGTCAGTGAGGGCTTTGCTCTGCCAGATTTCTAAGGGAAAATAAGTTAACTAGAAGGAATCAATGTCCCTTGTGGTTGTAGCCCAGAGACATGAGTTTTGGGCGGTATAAAAATAAGTTAAATAAATAAATACATAAAAGATATGTGTGGGAAAGGGAGAGACTGAAATAGGCTTCAAACAACCTTCCTGTCGGATCAGAGAGATGCCAGTACCTTTTTCTCCGTTCTCCTCATAAGAAATCCAGTGCTCTTGTGAATGTGTGTTACCATACTCTATTGCTCCAAGGTGCTTCTGGGATTGCCACCTACCCCTGATGAAGATATTATGCTTTTAATATGAACACTTTTATTGCAACAGGAAAAATCCAACAGGTACAGCTTCCCTTGTGTATATATATGCACTGAGGGGGAAAGCAGCAGCTGTTGAATTTCTGCCTGTTGCATTAAAGTCTTCCTATCATGTTAAAGGCATAGAATGCTCTTGAAAATAAAACTCATAGCTGCTGCCTGTGCTCTCTAGTGCTGAGTAGGCAGATGGCAGCATCAGCCCCAGTTGGGGAGAGGGATTCCTTACTTTCTTCTGTGTAACTGCATCCCTTCTGGCAGGATTTGGCAGCTCAGAGCTGAACTATTTGTGATGGAGGCATCTTAGTCTAATGTTAACATCGAAAGGGCATGCAGTTGAGGAGACCTCAACCTTTCCCCATCCTTACCTCCCTCCTCCTTACACTTTGTCACTACTGGTATTTTTCTTGCATTGTGGTTCCAATACCAGAAGTAAGTGGGAAGGGTTCAGCTTGCCTGACATGTGCACCTCTTTTGTTGTTAAAAATCAGTCCCCATCTCCCACTTTATCCATGAACAATGAAGATGCATGAGTGAACAAACATGGTGGCTTCCATCATGTCTTCTTGGGCCCACAGTTCCTCCTGAAACTTCTCGGCGATTCAGCCATTATAATTAGTAGCCTGAGCGTGAGGCTTTTAGAAGGCTCCCGTGCACAGATAAGAGCAGGGCGTGGGTTTCCTTCATCCAGACCTACCTTTCCTTAGAGACCTGAGGGCAAGGCCCACCAAAGAGGGTTTGCCATGGTTATCATAGTATCAGTTTGGAACCCTCATCTCAAAGCTTTACAATTATTGTTTGTTTGTTTGTTTAATTCAGAAGCCTCACCCTTGGTTTTATCTTGTATTCCCCCTCTTTCAGCCCCAGGCCTATCAGCTGCCCTTCACACCTAAAGTAGTTTAGAGGGGTATAGAGCCCCCGCCCCCATTCATTGCTCTCTTCTCTCTTTCATGCAAAAACAAAAAAAAAACCCCTACCTTAACCTTTTTTGCTCCAGGGTTTCACTAGTGCCTTGGAAAAAATGATGGGTGACCTAGCAGGCAGGTAGGAAGGGAGCCCCTCTTTCCTAGGCAAGCACTGACACTGTGGCTCCTCCTTGCTGTAGGTTCATGCCTCCAAGAGCAACAGCATGAATGTGTTAGGTGGGCTGCAGGGAATGATACGTGAAGGAGGCATCCGCTCCCTTTGGCGAGGCAATGGCATCAATGTGCTCAAGATTGCCCCTGAATCTGCAATCAAGTTTATGGCCTATGAGCAGGTAGGACCTCAAGGTGTGGTGTATGCAAACATGAGGGTTTTTCAGAAAATGTTTCATTTGGTGCAATGACCTTGTCCAGCACAGTATTCGGGTAAGTAACCTTGTCCCAGCTCACCATGGGCATGTCTTTATTGCAAACATAAGCCAACTGAACTATCATGCCTAAGGAACCAGCGTGGTGTAGTGGCTAGAGTGTTGGACTAGGACCGGGGAGACCCGAGTTCAAATCCCCATTCAGCCATGATACTAGCTGGGTGACTCTGGGCCAGTCACCTCTCTCTCAGCCTAACCTACTTCACAGGGTTGTTGTGAGGAGAAACCTAAGTATGTAGTACACCGCTCTGGGTTCCTTGGAGGAAGAGTGGGATATAAAATGTAAAAATAAATAAAAATAAAATAAATAAACCTCTGAAATCTTTATCCTGGGAGGGAGTTTGAGGCAGGATTTGTATGTGTATGCCATGGTTTTGTTGTTGTTGTTTTAATTAAATTAAATTCTGCATCCTGGCAGTCCCTATTCTGTGACCTGCATAAATTATAGATATTTAACATATTTGCATTTTTTTATTTTACTTTGTGTGATTTATTCTACAATGTTTAGTGCTTGGGGCATGACTTTTCTTGTTTTGCTAGTTGTGGGGTGAGGCAATGAACTATGCAGGGCACTGAAGCCTTCACCTTTGTTGGTAATCCTATTCTGCCTCCCCTCTGGATTCTGAGGTTTCAGAAGGCATTTTATCCATACACGTTCAAGCATATCTTTGTAGGCAAAGGATCAGAAACATGCTTTTTTTGTTGTTGTTGTTGCTGTAAATGAAAGCTGAGATTCTCAGGCAGGTAAATTCTGTGCTCTTCTAGAATTGTGGCACAAGGCTGACTCTGGCCTGCTCTGAATCAAGGGCACATTTACACTTTATCACCAACTGGGCTGTCTCAGCACCCCAGCTCCACCACAAAATTGCAGTTCCTAAGATTCATTTGTGAGGCCATTACCCTTGCAAGCAAAAGTCATTCAGCCACACCTGGCTGTAGCCTCCTTATGTGAAGGAAGGGTTGAGAATAGCAGAATGTGGCTGCTTCTCCCTCCAGAGAAACACAGCTGGATTCCGTGGTGGAAAACTAAGACCGTTAAGCCCCACATAGGTTTGAAGTGTAAATGTGCCCTTGATTCAGAGCAGGCCAGAGTCAGCCTTGGTGCCATCAGTGAGACCCGGTTTGTGCAGCAGAGCTGGGAGAGCGGGCTAAGCCTGCTCTCCCTGCACACGAGCAAGTGGGAGCCCTGGGCAGCCGGATTGGCTGCCCACACGATTGCCAGCTCCATGATGGAGCCAGCAGGGGCTGGGGAGCTTGGGGGGGCGTGCGAGCGCGCAGGGCATACTGGGGAGACCCCTGGAGCCAGGAGGTGGCTTTTCGCCTCCCCTCCGGGGGTTTACTCATGAGTAGCCATGGTGTGGAGCCACGCCGCGGCTGCTCATGATCTTGAAAACTGGGTTTGCGGAGCGCTTGCTCTGCAAACCCGGTTTAAAGGGAAGGGTACTTAGGCGGGTTAAGTGCCTGAGACACACCGGGCTCGCCTAGCCCAGTTTTGCCTGATCGTGGGAATAGCCCCAGGGAATCCAAGTGGTAGCTCTGCTCAACAAAAAGTTATGCTCTGTGATTCATGCTGACATAAACAGGAGTTGCACAAGAGTGCAGTATGTCGGATTATGCCCCAGGTTGTTAAAATCTGCCAGACAGGAAGGATAGCACCAGCAATTTAAAAGAAGAAGCAGCAGCCATGGAGTTATGTTCTAATTTCCAACAAAATAACTTTATTAATAACCATACAAGCACATCTTAGAAACTTTCCCCTGGGTAAGCCTTTTCACAAGTTGTAGTTAGCACTTATTGCAATACTTTTCAAATCTTTTGAACTCTCTCTTTGCTGTCTTTGCAACCGCCAACCCAGTACCAATCATGTATTCTACAGGCAAATGTGCAGAGATCCTTGCATTTGAATACCACCTAAGTTGGTTTATTCCGTGTTTATGCTGACCTTCCTCCTGTGAATTCAGGGCAGCATATGGTTCTTCTTCCTCACCATGTTGTCCTCACAACCCTTTGAAATAGTTAGGCTCAAAGATTGTGAGTGGTTCAAAGTTACTCCATAAGCTTCATGGCCAAATGGTGATTTGAACCTAGGTATAACCAGTCCTAATCTGACATTCTAACCACTACACCACATTGCTTTGCTGCTTTGTGGAAGGATCTGTGGATCTGGGGTACTAATCTCTCACTGCCGTTAGATGAGTATATCTCTGACCCTCTCCTAAAATCATAGGGAAATGTAAGCAGAAAAGCATTCTGAATTCACTTTCCCCAATATCACCTTAAAAAAATGGGGCAATAAGGAGGCAGCCACAATAAGAGTCCACTGCCAAGGACTCTTCAGTCCACCCAGGTCTTGGCTGGTGCAGGAGGAAGGCACCATCTGCCTCAGAGTCTTATTCTGCCCTAGAACACTACACACTTTCTGTGCCTGATACCTTCCAAATGGGGTGGGAGCTTGAGAATGGGGTGGGGGCTGACCCACAGTATTTTGTACTTAACATTATAAAACTGCAAATGTTTAAGATGTAAACCACCTAGAGACATGAGTTGAGATGATATTTAAATGCATACAATAAAATAAAAATAATAAATAAAAAGGACACCCCATACTCCCAACATTCTTCCAACATCCTGCATGTCAACATTCCTGCCATATTCTTTCCAGCAAGTAACAAAGCAACCAAGTGACCGTGTTATAATGGAGAATAGTTTAATAAGGACTCCCCTTCATTTATAGCAAGATCCCTGCACTGATCCACATCCCCTTCCAATAAAGCATCCTTCCCCAGGTGTTAAAAATAAATTGCATTGCCTCGCACACATGTCCCTCATTCAGCCCATGGAGGTTAAGGGGAGATCCACAAACCTCTTTGGAGGTCCTCACTCTATTGCTTTCCATTACAGATCAAGCGGGTGATTCGTGGGCAGCAGGAGACACTGAGGGTGCAAGAAAGATTTATTGCGGGCTCGCTGGCTGGTGCCACCGCACAGACCATCATCTACCCCATGGAGGTAAGATTCCCTCTCTGTGTAGTCTAGAGCTCATGGACTAGATCCCTCAGTCTGTTGATGATTATAGCTGAGTCATCCCACTGAAGAAGTAGTCTCGATGTATATGAGAGTCCAATACCATTGTAGAGCCAAGTATATAGGGCCAGGCCTGTAAGGAATATTAGGCTGGTGCTCACAACCAAGAAGTTGTCCAGCCAGCCTCGAAGCCCTGTGCACTCCTGAGAACTAGTCATGTATGGGCAAAAAAAATCAAGGTAGGGAGAGGTGATCATCTGCTAGCCATCTGGGCGTAGGGTGGCAGTGGTCAACCCACGCTGTGTACTCAGCACTGTATTGAGGGCAGAGAAAAAGCACACTCAGTACCATCCTACCCGGATCAGGCTAGCATACGATCACCTCCCCTCCTCTTAGCTCTGTTTTTGCCTACACACAACCATTTCTCAGGAACACATACGGGGCTTGGAGCCTGGCAGGATGCTCTTGCTACCCAGCTGTCAGTCATCAGAATGAGCCTCTGTCCTAGCCAAGGCTCTGCGGTGCAGTACAACTGCAGGGCTGTGCTTTTTGGCATGCAGTTTCCTGCTCTGAATGCATTCAACTTGTAAGCTTTCAGTGAGGGCGCTCTTTGCCTGTGGCCAGCCATCTCCATAAGCTGGAAAGATGGAAGAAGATACAAAACTTCTTCTTTTCTGGATAACAACTGGATAATATACATCTCCTTTTAAGACTTTCAAATTTATTACATAAAAACAGATGATAGTACCTTGTAAAAACATTGTTTAAAATGTTGTTAAAAGCATAGTAAAAGCAAACCTCTGTTTCAGCATCAAATGCTAGCCTCAGTGTTGTTCCTCCATCTTCTGTGGATCACCTGCTTATATTGTTCACAACTTTAATTACACACACTCTGGCAGTAATGAGTCAATCAACAAATGAGGTAAAAAGGTGGGGAGGGAGAAGACATAAATAGAAGAATATAAATATGCTGTTTTGCCTGAGAAACAGCCTAATTGTGTTGCTCTTTGGTTGCAGAAAGAGGGGAGGAATGGCTGGTGAACATGACCGGGGATGACACCCTGCTAAGCAGATGATAAAAGAAGTGATAGCATAGCAAGAGAGATCCACAGCAGAGGGGCTCAAAAAAGAAACTGAAATATCAAGTTAGGAGCTCAGATGGACACCATCCCAGCAGATGAGGATGTGTGAAACGAGCTTGACAGTCTTGGCTTTCCCCAAAGAATCCTGGAGATGGTAGTTTTGTGATAGTGCTGAGAATTATCTACTGTATTTACCTGAATCCTAGACTAGTTTTCCCAAGACATACCCTTGGCTAATCCCATGAGTGGTAGCTCTCATGAGAGTTCGGAGACCTGCCAGATAGCCACAGGGCCAGAGAAAGAATATGGTGATGGTGGCCGGCCAGCCGAAGGAAATGGTGGCGGGCAGCCAAGCAGCTGTGATTTGTGGCTGGCCGGCAGGCAGGCGGGCAACCAGAGAGTGGGGCAGGCAGTGCAAAAGAAGGAGATGGGGGCAGGCGGGGAAGAAGAAGACGGCAGCTACAGGCGGGTGGGGGGAGAAGATGGGCGGGAGTGGGCAGGCAAAAAAGCAGTGGTGGGGGAAGAAGGCTGTGGCGGCGAACTAGGGGCGCAGATGCTCTGCTCTGGATCAGCTAGTAACTAATATTTGTATAGTGGCGCATGCGTATGTGAGAGGAGGGGAGAAAGGAAAGGGAGAGGCAAGAGTTAAATAGGAACTAGTGGAGTTCTATGTTCATGAGTATCATTCACCTTAGAATTGCTGGTAAGGACTTCAGAAATCTAACTTAAAGTACAAGCTAAACGGATGTGCTGGGTTTTCTTCCTGTGCATCTAGTTAACCATATCTTTAGTCCAGATTAACCCATTACTTAATACACCTTTTTTTACTCTAAGCTGAACTGTGTGTTTTCAAGGATGCTGACATGAAATGAGGACACAGGCGAAAAACCTCGTCTAGTCTGTAAGGAGCCATTGTGCTATAGCCATCGAGACTAGTAGCCACTGATAGACCTGTCCTCCATGAATTTGTCTAAGCCCCTTATAAAGCCACCCAAGCTGGTGGCCATCACCACATCCCATGTCTTCATTCATGAACCTATTTTTTTTACCCCACCAGGTTCTGAAAACACGGCTGACGCTTCGCAAGACAGGCCAGTACTCAGGGGTGGCTGACTGTGCACGGCAGGTCATGCGGAAGGAAGGGCTCCTTGCCTTTTACAAGGGCTACCTGCCCAATATGCTGGGCATTATCCCCTATGCCGGCATTGACTTGGCAGTTTATGAGGTCAGTGGCTGGGAATGGGTTGGAGTGAAACTGTGTACACACAATTTAAATGAGATGTTGAGTACTCGCATTGAAATTAGTAGGTCAAGTAAACTTGTCTCATTAACTTCAATAAGTCTGCTTATGAGTAACTTAATCTGGATGTATGCCAGTGTCAGGAGTAGCCCATCTCATGACTGTAACATTTAAATTTGTGTGTGTGTGTGTACCACACACACACACACACACACACACACACACACCCCACACAACACATATATGGCTAAAGATGTATGTGGCAAGCCTCGCCCTTGCAGCAGCCACAACCAATGACCACTAAGAAGCGCCTTCCTCCTCTAGCCCGCCCAGAAGAGCAGTGGCATCACAGTGGCCTAGGTCGGCTCCAACCAAAGGCCTTGGTTGCGTTGCCCCGCCGAGTATAATCGCGAGGAGGACAGCCGAGCCAGGACAGGAGAGCGCACCGAGGGCAGGAAGAGCAGCGGCATGGCGGCGGTGACCTAGGTCGGCTCCAACCTCCAGCCTCTGTTGCGTCACAGCCTGCCAAGTCTCATTGCGAGGAGAACAGCCAAGCTGGGGCGGGAGAGCACACCAAGGGTCATCCATGCAAGCCGGATGGAAAGCCCCAGCTTGGCCATCCTGCTGCTTGCGAGGATACTCAGTGGTGCGACGAAAAGGTGTGGCTGAGTGAAGGGGAAGGAGATGGCTGACACTGAGCAATAAAGCAGTGGCTGCGTAGGGGGCAAGGAGAGCAATAAAGTCCTAGCATGCAGATGCTCTGCGGAGGCTAAGCTGGTATATACATAAAAACAAAAATTTGTGTTACATTTGGAGAGACAGGCTATGCTACTCCCTGGCCCACATCCACACTAAGTTGCCATAAGCAGTCTTACTGAAATTAATGGACAGCGGAAGTGTGACTCTATTGGTCCTTTTGGACCTCTTAGCGGCTTTTGACACTATCAACCATAGTATCCTTCTGGAGTGTCTGAGGGGGTTGGGGGCACTGCTTTGCGGTGGTTCAGCTCCTACCTCTAGGGCAGGTTCCAGATGGTGTCCCTTGGAGACTTCTGTTCTTCAAAATCTGAACTCTTGTATGGTGTGCCTCGGGGCTCCATATTGTCTCCCATGTTGTTTAATATCTATATGAAACTGCTGGGAGAGATCATTAGGAGATTTGGTGCAGGGTGCTGTCAGTATGCTGATGACACCCAAATCTGTTTCTCCATGTCTGCCTCATTGGGAGAAGGCATGCCTGGAGTCGGTGTTGGGCTGGATGAGGGATAACAAACAGACAATCCAGATAAGACGGAGGTACTCATTGTGCGGGGTTGGAACTCGAGAGACTATTTTGATCTGCCTGTTCTGGATGGGGTAACACTCCCCCAGAAGAAACAGGTACGCAGTCTGGGAGTGCTTATGGATCCAAGCCTCTCCCAGGCCAGAAGTGCCTTCTATCAGCTTCAGCTGATACACCAGCTGCATCCGTTTCTTGAGATGAACGACCTCAAAACAGTGGTACATCTGCTGGTAACCTCCAGACTGGATTACTGCAATGCACTCTATATGGGGCTGCCCTTGTATGTAGTCCGGAAACTACAGTAGGTCCTGAATGCGGCAGCCAGGTTGTTCTCTGGGTCATCTTGGAGAGACCATATAACTCCTGTATTGAAGGAGCTACACTGACTGCTGATATGTTTCCGGGTAAAATACAAGGTGTTGGTTATAACCTATAAAGCCCTAAACAGCTTGGGCCCTGGGTGTTTAAGAGAATATCTTCTTTGTCACGAACCCCACCACCCACTGAAATCATCTGGAGAGGTCCATCTGGATTTGCCACCGGTTCGTCTGGTGGCCACTCAGGAATGGACATTCTCCGTTGCTGCCCTGAGGCATTGGAATGCGCTCCCTAGTGAAATAAGAGCCTCCCCATCTCTGATTGCTTTTAAAAAGTCTTTAAAGACGCATCTGTTCACCCAGGCTTTTAATTAAAATTGTTTTAATGGTTTTAATGCTGTTTTAAAATATTGTTTTAAAAACTTAAATTGTTGTAATGTTTTAAACTTTTTGTTTTGTTTTAACTAATGTTTTACTTTCTGTTTTTATTTTGTTGTAAACCGCCCAGAGACGTAAGTTTGGGGCGGTATAAAAATATGTTGAATGAATGAATGAATGAATGAATGGGATAATAATGGGAATTATTCTATTAATTTCATTGGGAATACCCGGTGCTAATTTTCTAAACTTCAGCATGTTGCAAGCCAATCAGAAGCAGAGGAGGAGGGTCTTCATCCTCCCTTCCTCCCTTTCTGCAGCAGACACTTCACTTAGGATGCACTGGGCATCAGCTTCAAACTAGTGATCCTCAGTGGGGAACAAATAGTGTGGCTGTAGTGTGGGAAGGCAGGAGGGCTCTGAGTACCCTCCGAGAGCACTTTATGTACCCCTGTTGGGAACTCCTGCTATAGACAATACTGAGCTAGATGGACCAATGGTCTGACTCAATGTGAAGCAGCTTTCTATGAGATCCCACCAGATTTCAAGCTCAGTTGGGAAGCTACTGCCTTGCTGCCTGCTTGATGCCCCTGCTCTGACCCCATCTTGCTTCCCCTTCCCTACAGACCCTGAAGAACACCTGGCTGCAGAAGTATAGCAAGAACACAGCTGACCCTGGCATTCTGGTGCTCTTGGCCTGTGGCACCGTCTCCAGCACCTGTGGTCAGATCGCCAGCTACCCCTTAGCCCTGGTGCGGACCCGGATGCAGGCACAAGGTGAGAAAGGGACATCATTCCATCTTCCCTCCGAGGAGAGCACTGTGTGTGGCTGATGACTGGGGCAGGGGTGGCCCAAGATACTGCAGCACCTGAGGCGAGGTGCCACATGCTGCCTTGCCCTGTGCCCCTGCTGGGTGCTGGTCCTCTTCCAAAGCTGACTCTTGTAAGCTTTGAAAATGGGGGTGGGGTGGGGGTGAAGAAGAAGGCTGCTAATAGGCTTCCCTTCCCTCTTTGTGCTTCTTGCAGGCTTTGCAAGGAGTATGAAAGGCACTTCTTGCAAAGCCTGCAAGGGTCGAGTCAGCCTCAGAGCTGCTTTGATTGTGGCAGTGGGGGGGTCACCTTGCTGCCCTATAATTGCTCATGAAAGAACCAACCCCTGGGCTTGGACTGGGGTATAATTATTGCAGGGTGAAATAAGGAGAAATTAAGGTGGAGAAGAAAGGGAGAGACTGGCAGGGTTAAGAAAGATGGCTGCTTCATAGATACTGGGCAAAGTTGTAATCCTTGGGCCTGTTCACAGTCAGGTAGGACTTCTGTGTCTTTTTTTTTTTAGCCTTTTTGTTAGAGTCTTCGGTAGGATGAGGTTACACACACACCCCATCAGGATCTTGCCTCACCTACCAGGTGCCATCCTATCCCCCACCACTGGACTCTGCTCAGCCTCTATCCCTAAGTTCCACTCACTGAGTCTTGGGGTCTGAATGGGACAGTCGCAATCAGATAACAACCTCTGAATCTCAGTTGTCCAAACCACCATCCACTAGCGCTCTTTGGACCGGACTTCTGGTCTGAGGTCTGGTTCTCCACCGTGGTGGTGGTGGTGGTGGTGTTCCAGATGTCCCCCGCAGGGGCCATCTGGGTGGCACTGTTGTGGCCATACCGCCAGTACTGGCCCATGTGGTGCTGCCGCTGGGCGGATGAGTGCACCCCACCATGGCCCCCACCAGCCTGATCACTCTTCTGTTCGGTGGTGGGGGTGAGGTTTCCATGCACTCGGAGCGGGCTCTTGGAGATGACGAATATTTATATACTGCTCTTCAACCAAAGTTCTCAAAAGCGGTTTACATAGAAAAATAAATAATACATAAATAAGATGGTCCCCTGTCCCCAAAGGACTCACAATCTAAAAAGAAACATAAGGTTGACATCAGCAACAGCCACTGGAGGGATGCTGTGCTGGGGTTGGATAGGGCCAGTTGTTCTCCCCTGCTAAATAAAGAGAATCTCCACTTTTAAAAGGTGCCTCTTTGCTCAGTTAGCAGGGGTAAGAGAGCTCGCGGGAGGAGGAAGGGCCGAGCCAGGCTGGAAGGAACCAGCCACTGCTTTTCCACATCTCCTCCTGCTCCTGGGCTGAGTGTGCTGCCTCCTCCCCAGGCCACCATATGGACATCCTCCTCCCCACACTTCCCTTCCTCTCCTTAAACGCCTTCCTTTTATTTTGCTTGTCTTTCTGCTGTAGAAAACAACTTTTCCACTCAAGTAATCAAGAATGTCCTTCACAGTTCTTCTTTTTTGACTGTCAATAACATTCTTTAAGCAGGCTACAAAAGGGACTTTCTTTGTTTCCAATTTTCAAAGAGGGATGGTGATGGGGATGGCATGGGGATGGGGATGGAGCCATATAGAATGAACTTTAAAAAAAAAAAAACACCTCTCAGTGCGGTTTTATTCTAGCCTTGTATGAACACACACGTCTTCTTTTTAAAAGGAGGCGATGAAAGCAGTTTTATATGCACTTTCCTCACCCAGAATGGAAGGCTGTGGAGCAAAAGATAACTTTATAAATCACGTTCTTGCTGTTTGGCAGGGCAGATTTCTCCCCTCCTTTTTTAAACAAGGGTTTTGTCATTTCCATTGACATGTTTTAACACGTTTCTATTGATGTGTTTTTAAAAAAACTGTGTGGAGGGGTGGGTGCAAAAGGCCTTTAGGTCCAGGCTCCAAAGTTACCCAGGTGCACCTCTGAAACCACTCTCTTATAACTGCCCTGCCCTGTCCTTGATCTCTGGTCTACTCTCTCTCAATCTCTCTCTGCAGCAACTATTGAGGGTGCTCCACAGCTCACCATGCTGGGGCTCTTCAGGCACATCCTGTCCCGGGAAGGAGTTCTGGGCCTCTACCGTGGCATTGCCCCCAACTTCATGAAGGTGATTCCTGCCGTCAGCATCAGCTACGTTGTCTATGAGAACATGAAGCAGGCTCTTGGAGTGACCTCCAGATGAAGCTGGTGCCTGCCTCACCCAAGTGTGTGGTACCTACCTCTCAAGAAGGACCACTCTGGTCAACAGTGCATTCTGAACGCAATAACAGATGGGGCCATGCCTCCTCTTCCCTGGGGCCCTGGGGGCTGTGAGATGGAGGCTGGAGGAGTGTTGGCACAGATGGGCTCATGTCTTGGTCATCTTCACAAGAGTGGAGTCCTCTGCAGGCAAGAAGCACCAAGGAGGGCTGTCCCACTTACTAGCCATCATATTCTTCCCACAGAGGCTTGGGGATGGGAAGCACCATGGCCCTTTTGATGTAGATTTTCTTAGGTCTCCCACAGTTTGGAGTCTTTGAAAATGGTCTCATCAAACAGGCTCGCTTCTGAGTCAAGGCTCCCCACTGGCAGCCTGCTGCTCTCTGCATGTGTGTTGCCGTCTTCTTCCCCAGCTACCAGATGTGATGTCTGCGGCATGTTTTCCTGTTTTGTATATTCCTACAAGCTGCATCATGATCAAGTGAAAAACAAACTCCATCAACATTTATTACCATTCGGGTGCTGCCAGATCTCAATGGAGTGCTATCCAATTAGCATAGCAGAAAAATCAGAGTCGCTCCTCAATGAATCGGCCATCACCAACACTGGAGACAACCCATTCTGGGACAATCTGTCACAATGGAGACAGTTCAAATCACAGAAATGTCACTGGTTACCAACAGGAGTCCTCCAAAAACTGTTGCCTAGACTCCAGTGGCATGGGCATCTGAGGATGCAGGCAGACAGATTTTTACTTTCCCCTGATATTTTCAATTGTAAATGTGAATCACATTTAATCTATCTTCTATTCCTCCTCCTTTCACATCTTACAGGGCCACTGGAGCCCCAGGTGATTGCATTTCAACCCAGCACTGTGTTACCTCTCCCTTACTGTGGGAAGTGTCTGTATATTTTGCACATTGACTGTTTTTAACTTATAAGACCGGTCTGTACCCTGCCTAGACTCCTGCAGATGCCGAAGCCTGTCTTTTCCCACTTCCTTCCCTTCTCCTCTGAGGTGGATGGTGGAGAATGCAGCAAGACCTTACAAGGGCTACTAGCTTGTTGTTGTCCTAAGCACCTCAGTGCACTTTGCCTGGCAAAGCATGGTCTTACCCTGATCAAGATTTGAGGTCTCTGGATTTCTCTGCAAGCACACATTTCTATTCGCTGTGAGACCCTGCGCTGGCTGGGCCAGTTTTGCTGTTTGAGAAATGCCATCCTCCAAGCCCTTGAAGCCATGCACCCTGGTCGTCTTCGCCTTGTTTGTCTTGCTGCCCTCTTTATTTATTAGCAAGTGGTAATACTTTTTCCTTTCCTTCTCTCCCCCCCCCCCACCCCTTTATTCTTCCAAGTGATCATGCTTTAAAAGTGATAAGTGGCAGGATAGTAGCTAGGCAGCTTGTGACTTCTCTCTCCCCACTCCTCCCTCCAGTAAAAAACCTGACGGCAAAAAGTTACCTAAAACACCATCTACTGATATGGACAGTTTTGGGGAAGATGAAAGTTGTCAGTCTCTACTTAAAGGAGGTATGGCTCTCGTTGCACAGAAGGCATAGCTCCTGCATATCCATGGTTCCACAAAATGTAACCAGAACTGTGCTAAAAAAAAATATTCAAAATTCTGCACTAAGAAGATCAGCCTGTGTAAATGATGCAATTAAGCAAGTCTGCATATTTTATGTGGTAATATTTGCTATCTATATAATTGATTCGGCTTCTCCTGCACATGAGGAGATGTATGGAAGGAAATCAAACCTTCCACCCCCCCAGTCTTAGTGGCTGACATCCTGACTAAATTTACTAGAGGAAGTCCTATTGATATTTAGTAGTCCTTTAGACTGCTTCCCGAGTAGTACTGTTCTGTAAATTATTCTGGATGTAGGTCAATAACTCTATTGGCTTCTGAGATTTCCCCTCAAGCATTCATTGCCCACATGCTTTAAAATCATAAGGGCTAGAAATTTGTTTTTAAAGGAAAGCTGAAATTCTCATGAAGCCAAATGTAGTACCCAGTATACACATTCTGCACTTCAATGGAACTGCAGAATGCATATGGTCCTGAGTGTAATCACTAGAGGGCACTAATGCACAGAACATCTGTAGAACAGTGTTCCCTCTCAGGCATGCGAACACGTTTTTGTATGTCTGCTCAGTCCATTTTAGATCCTGCTCAGGTTGAATCAGGAAGGCCCCACTCTGAATTCACATGTGCACACACTGCCTTGATACTGCCGCCCAGAACAAAACTCATTCCGCCCACAGATGAAAAAAAAAGAGTGAACACTTCTGCAGAAGCTGAGATTCATTTCCCAGATTTTGATACCTGAGGCAAAGTTGGCTTTTTCACCTGGATTCAACCTGGAGGCACACTTAGATCTTGTGCTAAAAAAGTGATAGCTATCGTTTTCAATATTAGCTTTCAGAATAATGGGCAGTCAGGCTGGCATCAGAAATTTGCATTCTTGGGCTGCTATGAAGGACCCAGGTGATGGTGGTGATGGAATTACTTGCTTGGGGCCCACCCAGATAGGCAGAGGCCCACAAAGCACAGTTTTCCAAGGGCCCCCTTAAATCTGGAGCTGGCCTTACAGCCTTCCCCTTCCCACTGCAAGTTGCTATTGCTTCCAGTCTTCCCATCTGCCCTGTCCGTCCAGGCTCAAGGGTGGTCTTGTGCTTTCTGGGCTATGGTGATGCCTCTGGAATTCCCCTGAACCTGTAAGGATTCAGTGGTAGCATGGGTTGTGTTGAGGTATGCAGGCAGATTTGTATCTCTGGCCATATACTGAAAGAGGAGGAGCTGGGGAAGAATCAGTGTACCCCAAGCTTCTTCACTTCTAGAGTACAGAGGATGCATCCAATATGATGGTTTAATTTTTTAAGGCACACGAGTATCAGCCTCTTGTGGAACACAGGGAATCATTGCCATCTGAGAATGTCACCGTAAAGGCCTGCCTAGACCAGGGATGTACAACTTTGGCTCTCCTGCAGATGTTGGACTGCAACTCCCATCACCCTTGACACTTGGTCACTGTGGCTAGGGATGATAGGAATTGTAGTCCCAACAACAGCTGGAGGGCTGAAGTTGTGCAGGGACTTGCAGTTATGCAATCCTGATCTAGACAATAACTTTCCTTGATATGACTAAATCAGAAATGTGTTGGGGGAAGGGAGTCTAGAAAGAGATGCCAAGTAGGGTGATAGCTATCACTTTTTTAGCACAAGATCGAAGCGTGCCTCCAGGTTGAATCCAGGTGAAAACTTGTAGGGCAAAGTTTTGTAGCAAGCATGAATTGTCCCTTTTGCAAAGCAGGATCTGCCCTGGTTTGCTTTAGAATGGGAGGCTACATGTGAGCACTGTAAGATATTCCCCTTAGGGGATGGGGCCGCTCTGGGAAGAGCACCTGCTTGTTTGCATGCAGAAGGTTCCAAGTTCCCTCCCTGGCATCTCCAAGACAGGGCCGAGAGAAACTCCTGCCTGCAAGCTTGGAAAAGCCACTGTCAGTCTGTATAGACAATACAGAACTAGATGGACCAATGGTCTGACTCAGTATAAGGCAGCTTCCTATGTTAGAATGTGCCAGCAGGCCTGATTGTGTGATCCCCGTGACTGTCTCGCCTAGCAGTAATTAGATTGAAAAAGCATTAAGGAAGTCTTCCATCTGGACTTGCATAGTGAGCAGAGCAATTCTTTGCCAAGTGATACAGAGCTTCAGTTTCTGTCAGAGGTTTGAGGAAGGTAGTGATGTTACAAGTGTAGCCTTTTCCCTTGTAGAGAGACAAAAAGCAGTTCCTGATGAATATGGTCTTTCATCAGATCTTTTAAAGAAAGAACTCAGTATGTCACCCTGTCTAGAAGGCATGGAGGAGGGAGGGAAAGAGATGAGAATGTATGACTATATGCCTGCCTACAGTTGTTCCACCAAGTACTAGGAGTGTGCAATCCAGCTCGACTCAAAGGGTTCGGGTCGAGCCGGGTTCAGCCCAAATTCAAGCCAAACCAGGTCCAGTTCGGTTCAAGCTGGTTAAAAAATTACTGGTAAGGATTCCTCTTTACCAGTAAAGGGGGGACCAAGGGGCTTCACTAAAATGAGTTGGGGTGGGAGAAGAGTTCATCATTATTTATTATTTATTATTATTATTGTTATTTATTAATTTGATTTTTATACCACCCTTACAAAAAGGGCTCGGGCAGTTTACACAGAGAAATAAAAAAATAAGATGGATCCCTGTCCCCAAAGGGCTCACAATCTAAAAAGAAACACAAGATAGATACCAGCAACAGTCACTGGAGGTACTGTCCTTTTATTATTATTATTATTATTATTATTATTATTATTATTATTATTATTACCTTTAAAAGTGCTTGTAGTGGCTTCGGCTGGGTTGGCCGCAGCAGTGGTGGCAGCTCCATTCTGCCAGAGCAGACAGGACCAGTTTGGGCCCGGTTTGGGTCTCTGCGCAAGCGTGCAGGCCACTAAAATGGCCTCCACTTTGCGCATATGCTACTTGCATGACCACGCAATTGATAGTGAAGACATTGAACTGGTGTATAGTTGCTACCTCTTAGGATCGACCATCAACAGTAAAGGATCCAGCAGTCAAGAAATACGCCGCAGACTAGCACTTGGTAGGGTTGCAATGAAGGCCTTGGAAAGGATATTTAGGTGACGTGTCTGCAAAGATTAGAATCATTCAGATAATAGTTTTTCGGTGACACTATATGGATGCAAAAACTGGGCTTTGAAGAAACAAGATAGAAAAAGTATTGACCCTTTTGAACTTTGGTGCTGGAGAAGACTTTTGAGGATACCACGGACAGCCAGGAAAACAAACAAATGGATCATAGAACAAAGCAATCCAGAATTTTCACTCAAGGCACAAATGACTAGGCTCAAACTCTCATCCTTTGGACATATTATGCAAAAAGCCAGCTCCCTTGAGAAGTCAATAATGCTGGGAAAATTTGAAGGAAAGAGAAGAAGATGACCAGCAGCAAAGTGTATAGATTCGATTACAACATCAATGAAGGCACCACTAAGAGACCTAAACGGCCAAGTTGAAGACAGATCATCCTGGAGAGAATCTATCTATGTGGTCTCTAAGAGTCGACACTGACTTAATGGCACTGCCTCAATCAAGCAATCAATGCATGCACAGAGGCCCAAACTGGCCCTGCCTGCTCTGGTGGTGGTGGGGAGCTGTTGCGACCACAGCCCACCCCCATGACCAATGCAGCTGTAGCCACTACAAGCACTTTGAAAGGTAAAAAGGCACCCCGCTCCCACCCCAACTCATTTTTGTGAAGCTCCCTGCGCTCACCTTTACTGGTGAAGGGGAATCCTTACTGGATCCCCCCTTTACCAGTAATTTCCAAGCCTGCTTGAGCTGGACCCAGTTCAAACTGGGCCCAGTTTGAGTGCGCACAGAACTAGACCCAGCTTAGCTAGAATTCGATTCTAGCCAAAACGGGTTTTCCAGTTTTGTGCACACATCCACCAAGTACCCTGGCTATCAAACACCCAAGTAACAGGGAGTGGGTAGTACCAAAATCCAAAGGAGAAAGGATGGTGGGGAATCCATGAGATGGAAGTCATTTAAAAACTGAGAAAGATCTAAAGCTGCTGTTAACAGGGCCACAGCCTCTCGTTTGTTAGCTGATTTTTGCAGAAAATGTTAAGATTGTTTTCAATGGAAACTTGTATGATTCAAACTAATAATTCTTTGATTTTAATAGTAAAGGTGGGCAGAGGTGCAGAAAAAGGAAAAACAGGCAAGAGCTGGTTCCCAAATGTATGTTATGAAAATAAGCTGTTCCTTGAACCTGGCTAGCAACTCTGGCCTTGGGCAACTTGGCCACTCCTGCTGTCTCCTTACAACAGGCCTGCTCAACTTAGGCTCGTCGGCTGTTTTTGAACTACAGCTCCCATAATCCCCACTATGGCCAGTACCAGGGATTATGAGAACTGCAGGCCAACATCTTCAGGAGGGCCCAAGTTGAGCAGCCCTGCCCTACAACATGCTACAATGTGGATGAAAGACAGGATTGCCAAACCTGGAGCATTTGCCATAGAAAAGGCAGCAGGACTTCATACATACCCATTTTCCACTTGCTATAGTGGGAAGGACTCCCAGGTGTGCTTGCATAGAAAATGGAGACAGAAGGATGGCAGTGGGGGGTGGGGGGTGGAACAGTGGGGAGGTGCCTTGCAGCTGTCTTGTCTCCCAATTCAGCACTGCACTTTAAAGATGAAGATAGAATTTCTGCTTTGCAACCTAATGAGAAGGATAATTGGTACATGAACTAAAGCATGGTGTGGAGTCGGACATGGGATAATGTGTGGAGAATTCTGTGGAGGTAGGGGGCTGGACTAGATGGCCTTCAGATATATTCCTTTCTGTAATTCTGCAAAATGCCTAGAGAGCATGATATCCAACCAAGGTTCCTGGTGGATGGGTGGGTGGATCTTTGAGCAGTGGGAAGACCTTTAGACTGTGAAGGTCAGATGACCTCTGACCAAAAATTGCCCACCAAGAGGTCAGATGGCTCTGTCACTTCCACTGATGAGAACAAGTGTGTTGAACCATCTAGATTCTTAGGGAGTGACTTGTTTTTAAGGATTGTGGAAATCCCAGCCCCACGGCTTTTGCACTCATCCTGAGCTCCTCTTTCTTTTAACACCTTGCTTGAGTTTTACTCCAGCGAGGCTATTTCTGCACATTTGCTGCTGTTCTTTGTGTTGGTATTTCAAAGGGAAAAAAACCACAAGCTAATAAATTTTCTAACCTTTCCCTACGTCTCTTGTCTTGGAAATGAGTTCTACTGTAAAATACAAACAACTTGATCCAGGGATGCACCGTATATTTTTTTCATTGGTGGTTTTAATAGGCAAAAAAGGGGAGAATCAGTCTACATACAAATGCTATACTCTATTTGCATATATACATGTTTAGAAAATCTGTATCAGGCATAAATGTTCATGTATGGCAGGGTTTCTCAGCGTGTGGGTCCCCAGATGTAATTGGACTTCAACTCCCATAATTCCCAACCAAAGGCCACTGGGGCTGGGGATTATGGGAGTTGAAGTCCAATAACATCTGGGGACCCACACGTTGAGAAACCCTGATGTATGCCATCCATCCAGATATCTGGGTAAATCCCCGTGCACAGTTCTCTTCAATATACTGTCCTCGTGGATTTGAACAGTGCTGTCAGGTTCTCCATCCACCAATGTATGCTTAATATTTTCAGTGCTAAAGAATTGGTCTCTTAGCAGCCAGCATTGCACAGAGTAGCCATTTTCAATGTCCATCTGTAAGGCCCCATAATATTCATGTGTGTAGACTTTAGGGATATTGTATTTAGGGATGTAAAGTTTAGGGACAGTAGTTGATATGCCATATCTATTTTTCTTTTAGATCAGGAGCTGCATCTATTCGTTGGACTTGCTTCCTAACTCAAGGCATTTAAGAGCAGGAAAGCTGTACAAGGTTCACCATCTCCTGGCTGGTTGCACACTGAGGTCTCATGGTGTGATCGGTGCTTGTATGGCCCTGTGGCTGGTGCGAAACCCAGAACTGTGGTTTTACTCTAGTTTACAAGTCAAGATGTGAAATTAACTTCTATGAGTTTTAAGTCAGAATTAAACCACAGTTCCTGGCTTCACACAAACCATGTAGACATCCAACAAGCCAGGACTGAAACATCTCTGCAACAAGAGATGAGGGGATAATGGGAGGAGAGTGTGGATAGGCTTTGCTGGTATGTTCAGTTATGTAAACTAGGCCTATGTCGTTGTAAGATCTGCTTTATAATTGCAAGTATAAAAGCAGAGAAAGTGGAGGCAAAGTGGCATTTGTGCAGCAGACCTACTGATTCTGCACCAGGTCCCTAAAGAGAGGAACTCATAAATGTTTAAGCTTTTGTCAGCTCTCTACCTCCAAAATTCAAACTGCAAAATCTGACTACAAACAGTTTCTTTGCCCCTCTTTCAGATTGTGAGAGGTGTTGCCACCTAAATACAGGAAAGAGACTTTTCTGAACATAACAATATTCAAGAATTATCAACTTGCGTTGTTAATGCCACATATTGCATAATAATAAATTTAACAAAAGCTGCATTCCACCAATCTATCCCAAATTATGTGACCACAGAATGTATTGTGTGATCTGAACAAATAATGCGACTTACAAAAATATATAATTTCCATCAGCATCTAACTGGGAAGGGGAATCTAATGCAAGGTTTGACTGCACAATCAAAAAATTTAACCCTAACAAGCTCTTCAAGACTTAGGAATTTTGAGGTTTAAGCAATGATACAAAACTGAGGAAATACAACACTTAAAATTTCAGTGAGCACGGAGAGAAAGCAGATGGTTGTACAAAGAAATTCAGAGAGAGCATAGGTAAATACACAGAACACACAAAAAATGTATGCACATTCATAAGATGCGATGTCTAGCTAGACGATAGCATTCCTGAGATAATTCAAAATCAGACGTTGTGGCTTTAAAGATGACAGTTTTAAACCAATGGCTTTAAGGCTTCTGAAACCTTCCCAAACCCATTCAAATCCTTCACCCACCCCTACCCCGTTCAAATCCTGTTACTCTGTTTGTATAGAGGAGCACTCAGTCATGCAATACCTTCCACCATCCAATCTGAAGTCCAGGCACAGGTTTGCCCATCTCAGTGAGAACTAGACCTTTCTTTAAAGGTAAAGTGTGCCGTCAAGTTGATTTCGACTCCTGGTGCTCACAAAGCTCTGTGATTTTCTTGCTAGAATACAAGAGGGGTTTACCATTTCCTCCTCCAAGACAGTATGAGATGATGCCTTTCAGCATCTTCCTATATCACTGCTGCCCAATATAGTACCAGTGGGGATTCGAAGTGGCAGCTTTCTGCTTGTTAGTCAAGTATTTCCCCACTGGGCCACTTAAGGTGGCCTAGACGTTTCTTTGGGCCCAGCATAAACCACTGCAAGAGGCTGCATCAATCAAGGGCTCATCCCCCTGCAAAACTGCAAAGGATCTGGGGGGGCGAATAGCTTTAATGCAGCCAATGGCTGCCAGCCATCAGAGTGGCAAAATGTCACAGACATTACACCAAATGAGTATTTGAGTGTTATCTTTTATTAAGGTAACATAATAAGAAGCAGTCCTGATTCTGATTAAGCCCTAAACAAATAAGAGTCAAACGTATTGATTAGCAATCTTTATGCAGGAGCCTCCCTTTTAAGTTTTTGTTGAAGGAAAGTGGGATTACATTATTCAACATGGAATAATGAATGCATTGGGGGTCTGTTAAATAGAAGCTAGATTCTTGAAAGGCTGTCTCTTTGTTGCGGGGGTCCCGTAGATGCAAAGGCGTTTCATTTCCAATCATATTCCTATAGCAGTATTTATTCGAATATGTGGAATGTAGAGTATTCGCCGGTCCTCAGATGCTAAATCTATTAGATGGCATCGCTATGCTTTTGAACATGATGATGATGCGATGACGTCTTTATTCACGGAAGAGGGAGGAAAACCCATCATTAAGCTCTACTGATGCTTCAAGGGCACCCATTGGGGTGAAAGGGCAGAGATGAAAGGGCGGAGGACGAAAGTCCAAAGGCCATCATCTACCCGGGGAGGGCAACACAACGCGCAGCAGGGCATTGTGGGACAACCCGGTCTTCTGCTCACGCTCGCGGGAACGGGGGGCGGGGCTCCACCTGGTTGGCTCTGCTCCGCCCGCCGCGCCCATCCAAGCTTCATGGTTTCAACTTGGAGGACAAGAACTCTGGGCGGCAGCGGTGAGGAGGCCGCTTCTGTCTCGCTTTATTGGTTCGGCGACATGCCAATAAACTCGTATCCCCACCTTCCTAGCCCTTCAACCTATGGGCTTCCAATGTCGAGGAAATAACGCGGAAAAGGCCCCCTTTTAAGAAAATAGTTCCGACAATATCTCGTGCTGTGCTGTCCTGTCCTGAAAAGGGTAGCCCCTCGTCCCTTTTCTCGTTGCTTTACCAACATGGACTCGCATTCAACACCGTCCTTAGGCATTTCGGATTCTGTTTGGGTTTGGGGTGGACTTTCGTTTTGTTCCTTAGAACTTTGGGGTTATGCCAGGTCAGCCCTGCCCTTCAGCGCTTTCAATCGGCGAGTGAGAGTCGATGAAGCCCAGGGTTATAATTCGACTGTGGCATTTAACTGGTTGAGACTAACGCAATCATTTCCTATGACAATATTACGTATGCGCCGTTCTTCCAATAGAAGAATCGAAGCGGAGCAACGTTTCCTCTGTGAGTGGCTCAAGGTTCCTTTCTCATCCCGCCCCTTCCCGGCATTCTCCAATAGGGATGAGACATGCAGGAAACGCTTCCCTCACCGCCATTCGGAGAGCCACCTGACACTCCAACTATAGCTCCCGCCTCAGGACGCGTCTCATAGGCCGAGCACGGAAGCCGCCTATTTCTCTTCATGCCCACTGGCTTCTTGGATTTGTCGGTCACCTCGAACCCATGCTGGATTGGCCTGCGAAAGAGGAGGGAACAATGGAGGAGGAGTCCCGCCTCCTCACGTTCCCAGCGTGCAGTGCGGGCGTGTGTGTGTGGGGAGAGAGCGCTCGGCCTGGTTCCCGCCTTGAGCTCTCGTTGCCGCCGCCGCCTCCATTTCTTCCGCCACCAACGCTATGTCGGACTATAGCGCAGGCGGTCCGCCACCGCCTTCCGCTGGGCCGCCGGGCGCGGCTGGAGCCGCCGGGCCGCCCAATCAGGGTGGCGGAGGAGGCGCTGGCGGCGCTGGTCAGGCCGGCGGAGCGGCGGGTCCCGGGCCGGGCGGGATCCGTAAGGACGCCTTCGCGGACGCGGTTCAGCGCGCCCGGCAGGTGAGGGAAGAGGATGGGGAGCCGACTATGAAGGAGGTGGGAAGAAAGCGCTCTTCTCTCTCTCCCCCCCCCCCCAACTGGCCTTGTGGTGGGGTGGCCGGAGAGGCGCCCTACGCGTGCGGGAGAACTGGGGCAGCAGGAGAGTCTGAGGGGGGAGAAGGCTGGAGCGTGCTATTTCAGGCGAAGCGGGGGGAGGAGGAGGAGGAGAGATCGCTCCCCGCAGGCAGGAAGTGAGCGCCGCAGGAAGAGATCTCTCTCTCGGATGCCTCTTTTCTGCTTGCAGGAAGGTGCTTTTTAAAAAGCGGAGCACGTGGGGAGCGTGTGGGGCTCTCTGAGGTTCTGTGCAGATGAATATGGTGGAATCCTGGGTTGTACGCTTCAGATTAAAGAAGACCCCTGTTTTGCTCCTTTAAACTCTCTGCAAGTCCAAAGTAAACACGGCAGGTTGAAAGGTTAAGAATCGCCAAATGCGGGGATGTCATTTTTTATTTTTTTATTTTTAAGTCAGGCACGTGGAGATCATGCCTCAGTCAAGGTCTCAGAAGACCTCTTCTAGGAATATTGCTGTAATAGAATTCTGGACGGAACCACCTCAGACGTAGGTGGTGGAATCACATGTTTGAATGTTCTTCCATCTTATAAACCAACGCAGCAGCTGAACTCCCTGTGTGTAGAAAACTAGTGCACCGGGGAGAACGTTTTGGCATATGTCTTTCCTTAATGTACTGGTTTACTACAGGCAGGAGGGTTTTTTGTGTGTTTAATATAGGGCAGTGTTTAAACAGAAAACCAAATCAACCACATATATTCTGGAATGTTAGAACTCTGCCACTTTATTCTGTAGAATGTGCTGAACAGTTCTTGGACTTTGTGGGTGCATCAGAATAAGAAAGTAGTATGAGTTTTACCACTTTATTTGTTGTCGGTGGTTATCCCATTTTTAAAATACTCTACCACTTCTTAAAACTACTTGCAGAAGGGGAAAATGACCCAATAATATCTGAGAAAGATTATGCTATCCAGCCTGTATTTTTACTGTAAAATGGTACAATCCATTCTATTTCTTGTTTGTACCGTTTCAATGTATGGTATGCATAGTCACAGGCTGAAGGAAAAAAGATAGGAGCAGAGTTGATTGATACTGTATCCCTATGGAAACATTTGGAGGACACTTCCCAACACATGACCAACATCATAAGGCTGGGGAGAGGTAACAGTTTTTGAAAAACTATTTTTAAAAAAATCTCTTATGAGTAGAAACCCAGGAAGTTAAGATCTAGCACAGCCTTTCTCCTGATGATGCAGGTTTTGCCCTATAGGGGTTTTAAGGGGGTTTGTAGTGCAGTTATGCGTCAGAACACTCTCTCTCCTCTGTACCACATGGGTATTGTGTAGAGCTGGCTACACCAGGAGTGCCAGAGTGCCTGTCTCCACATGGTGCCAAGGGAATCGTACATTGTTGTTGAAATTGGAAATTCTGATGCACTATCCCAGTTTGTAGAGAGTGTTGTGCATGTATGCACACGCATGCTTCTTGCATATGAACATATTGGAAAATATCTGCATGTGTAGACTGAAGTAGTATAGTCCATTGTATCACTTCAGAATTCTGTCACCTTATTCTCACCTGCTGTATGTGTAGATTGATGGGCAGAGGACCTATCCTGTTGGCATTGCTATATAATAAATAGTTGTAATATTGCAGAAAGCTGTGTACACAAGAAGGGGAGCAAGGATAAATGAGAGGTGGTATGGAAGCTGTGGTAGAGGGTATGTATTATGAATGTCTTTTATTCAGTATTGGAAGTTATAATATGACATCTCTATTGAGCGTGTGCAGAGTGCTCTGCCTCTTTGTACATTTGAGTTTGCAACCAAGATTTCCAGCTCACAGGTTATTGCTTCCATGCAGGTTTGTTTATTTAGGAAATTAAGTTCTTAAAATAGATGTGGAGGGTGGAGTGCTCTGGTGCAGTGGAAACTTGAAAAATAATACATGTTCACACTTTTATTCCTCAACCATTCATTAAGACACTCAGGTTGGCATGCATAGAATATCACTTTGTCCTCATAGCCCACCAATGAGATCATTTTAGCCTGAGAGAGAATGATTGACCTGAGGCCATCTAAAGAACTCCATGGCTGAACAGGGGCTTGAACTCAGGCCTTCCTTGTTCAATACTCCATACTAGCTACCTTGCCACCTTAGCCGTAGATGGAAAGATAGTTTTGGAAAGAGATCAGGGTTTATCTATGGGCTTTCTTCACTGGGTTATAGTGGTCTGGGGTACTTGAGTGCTGAGCATTCACAGTGATTGGCTTATTCTTATAAATTAATTTGCAGGCCGCTGAGGGATAGTGAGTTTCTTTTAGAATTCTCTTTTGGAACAATGAAACAGGTTTTTTAATCTCTCAGGAGTGTTGCTCAAGGGAGGAACTTTGCGAACAGAAACATTGATTTTCTTTTGTTCAGCATCCTACAACTTTCTTGACTGTGAGGTTAGAGCCATTCAAAACTTTATTTCATTTGGGCATCTCAGGGTTGTTTAATCAGTTTATTACAGTGTGAAAGTTGTGTTAAAATGAGCAATTCAAAATTGGTAGGTGGGTGGTGGATGATGCCACTTCTGTTAGTTATTTCTTGAGCATGATATTGCTTACTGAGCTTTCACATCTTTCAGCTTTGTTTTTGTGGAGAGCACTGGAAACACTGACATTTTAGAAGTCCAGAATGTACATGAATTATTCTAATTAGACTTTCTGTGTATGCTGTTTGGGTCCTGGAATGACTTTCATTCCACAGGATGCTAGCTAGCTATTGTGAAAAAAGTGCTGTCAATGTAGTTTTGGCCACCAAAGTTCTTAATGTAGGACATGATGACAAAAATTTAAAGTCTCTAAAGTTTGAGTATTAGGGTCTTTTCTAGTGCACTACTTTTTTTTTTAACTGTAATTAATTTATCTTGGCTGAAAAGGGAATTCTCATTTTTTCTAAGTACAATATAGTAGCTTTTCCCTAATTAGCTATATTTTTCCCCCTCTGCAAGGAGAAAAGGACAGATGAATGCACTCTCTTCAAGGAAGAATATTTCAAATTCTGTCATCTCAATCCTAAACACTATTATTTCAATGTGAATCCTCTTGAATGCCATGGAATCTCTCCATATAATGGTACATAGGATTGCGGTACTAAGATTATTAGCTTCCGCAGGCCTGGCAGAATATTTTGTGTATCTAAGTGCTTGGGAATTCTAAATTTCATATTGCCTAGACTGGTAGCAAGAACATAGGTCTGGTTGTTTGGGTAGACCTCTGCTGGCAGGAGGACATTCAAGACTGTAACCTGAAATTCCCCCTGGCTCTCCGTGAGGAGTTTGCTTGCTTCTCAATTTCAGGAGTCCACGTTCGACATGCCCACTAACATCTGTTTGAACTTCAGTATCCGCAAAAGAAAAGTCCTTGGCAAATTTAGAGAATGCCCTTTTTCACAGGGAAATGTCTTATTTAAAGGAGTGATGTTGCAGCTAATGGATAGTAATAGAATTACCACATGGCTGAGGGCTTTGCAGGTGGTTGCCTGTGCGCCACTTGCTTTTTTTCAGCTGAGAAGAACCTTTAACCTGCACAGATGCTAATCTAGTGCCTCCAGTGAATGTATAAAAATAACTTGCTCACCAGTTCCTGAGTTGGCATCACAACATAGGAACCTGCCATATACCGAGTCAGACCATACGTCCATCTTGCTCAGTATTGTCTTCACAGACTGGCAGCGGCTTCTCCAAGGTTGCATCATCTGTTCTTTTTAGGATGCCCCTATGAGCACTCACTAGAGCAGATTGATTGATGTATTTGCTCTTGGCGACATTCAGATTCTCAGAACCAAATTCTTCATTTATAGTATTCTTTTTCCTGAATGATGAGGTCCAGTAATTGCTCTTTCACATCATCATGGAATTCTATCTTCAAAGCACATAGGCACTCTGAGAAAAAGTCAGGCAAACTGGAACACAGCCAAAGCCATTCTTGGTTCTGTATTGTTATAAGGAGTTTTCTCTCTAGTCAGTCCCACTACCTTCTTGCTCTCTGGAATCCACATTCTTATATTTCTCCTACTTTTTCTTTCTTGTCGACGCACTTGTCCATTTTAGTGATATTTCTTGTTCTGTTCCAGCTAAGTGAGAGAATTCTTGCAACCTTGCCCTGACTTCCTCAGTTTCGTCCCTTGAAGTCCAGATGGGTTGTTGACTATCTTGTCTGACTCTTTGCCCTCTGGGCACCCTTGATGTATGATTGATTTAATTTAATTTCAATTTATATACCACACTTCCAAAAATGGCTCATGGCAGTTTGTTCAGCCAATTCATTTCCACTACTACAGGGTTTTTTTGTTAGAAAAATGTGATGCAGTTCTTGTATTCAGATCACTACATTAATGTTGGGACTATAGTGAGTCAGTTCAGACATAATGCCAAACCATGGTTTGATGCAATGTCCACAGTCCTTATGCTCACACGTGCCAGTTTACTTTCTCATTTCAGGTATAGCAACAAATTATAATTTGATGTTATATCTGAACTGGACATGGTTTGTGGTAAATCATGGTTTGGTGTCATAGCTGAGACAGCCCAATGTCTCCACATTTTCTTCCCTGAATGGACTTCCAAATGAAGTCCACATCAATCCTGCTGTATTAGTTCAGTTCTTAGATAACAGGTTCCCACAAGATGAATAAACATCAACTTGTTCTGTGCTTCTCTTCTAGGACTGTTGCAGTTAGTCTTGCTTGCTGCAACTCTCCCCTGCCCCCCCCCCCCAATATTAATACAGTTGTTTGAATACATTTATTCACGTCCTGATCCTGTGCTGTTTAGGTTTGATCTGATTTAAATAGCTTCACAGAATCACTATTTATTTTATTTATGTAACATATTTGTATACTGCCCAAAACGCAAGTCTCTGGGCAGTTTACAACGATACAACAAATAAAAAGGTTAAAATATAACAATTTAAAATTTAAACATTAAAAATCATCACTAGTTAAATAAAACTTTTTAAAACCACTAGTCAGGAAGATTCTATTTCATCATTTTCTAGTAAAAATATATTCTTGTCTAACAACTTCCGCACACATTTAGAGATAGATGCAGGTTTCATTTTTAGAAGTTAGTTGTTTATTTACAATCTTAGATCAAACAACATTTTTAGAAGGTAGGTACAAACTTCTCATACTGTTAACTATAATAGTTCGCACTTCTCATAATGCTGTTTCAGACAGCCAGGCCTTTGTTGCGCTGTTTGCATTTCGCATGCATGCCTTTCTTGCCCACAGGTACAGGAATTTCATCAAAATATTCCCAGATAGGGGTCTCCTTTATGGCTTGCTGCCATGATAGGTGTTTCCCTTTGATACACTTGGAAAATGTTTCCTCAGGACTGCATAGATATGTTGTGTTAACTTTTTTCACTTTTCTTTTCTCCTCCTCTCTACCTTTCATTTATATCCAAACTCTTCCTCCTTGCTCAGATCGACTCCATTCCCCCAAATCCTCCATTTATTGACCTTCTCTGACTTTGCACTTTCAGACGGGGTGGGGGCACAAGAGCTTGAGTGTGTGTGCACATGCATGTGCTGCACAGTATTCTCTCTATTTTTTTCATCTCTGTGTGGAATGAGTTTTGTTCTGGGCTGCAGTATCAAGACAGTGTGTGCACATAAATGTGCATTCAGAGTGGGGACTTCCTGATTCAACCCGAGCGGGATCTAAAATTGACTAAGCAGACATTAAAAAAATGTGAGTGCATGCATGTGCACATGCCTTAGGGAACACTGGTGTTGAATGTACAGCAGTGGCTTTGGTTATATCTGTTAAGTTCTGTAGTTTTTAGAATTCTCAGTGTTTAGCTTTAAAAATATTTTTTAATTAGAAACTTAATTCTGATTGTGGGTTTAGCCTGACTTTTCTTGTTTACTTAATTTGGTTAATTTTATTACTTTTATTTTACATTGTAGCTATTGTTGTGACCCGCCCTGAGCAGTAGTGTACTGGAGGAGCAGGGTATAAATATTTTAAATAAATACACCACCTGCAGAATAGGATTGATTAGGTCTATTATCTCCATATACTGCTGTTAACTTGTTCATAGAATATAATTAGAAGGTATGATTAATATTTATGATTATATCTTTGACCTAGGTTTCTCTTTTATGAATTTTTTAAAATATTAAAATAAAAATTTAAAAAATCCAATTTAAATTAAAAAATCTGTTTTTTTAATCATCAGTTTTTATTTTTAAAAATTTAATTTAAAAATATAAAAAATCATCAGTTTTTATCAATCCTATTGCTGTTGCTGAAGTTTTGCTTCAACTGGAGATTTTTCCTGTGCCTGGCATATTGAGCAAAGAATTCTCCTTTTGGTTCTGTAATACATTTGGTTGTTCTCTGATTCTGATACCCTTTCTGTGCTGAGGAACTTCAGGTGAACTAATCATTGCTGTCTCGCTCCTTTCTTAGCTAAAATTTCTGGTGAGTTCCCTCTTTCTTTCTGGGCGGATTCTCAATCCAGCTAATTCTTTTTCTTTCAAGTCCACCTTTTCAAGTAATACCTGGGGGTTGTCTTCGATTCTTCTTTCTTTCAACATACTTGTTCAGCTTGTAATCTTGTTTAAATCTTTGTTATGCTTATAACATTCACTCCTTTCCCTCTTTTTCATGCAACTAAATCTCTTATTTGCTCCTTTCTCATCCTCTGTCGTGATCTTCTCTCAACTTTTTTATTTATGAAAATGTGGGATTCTGTACTCACATATTGACACATACGATCTTAATGCACTTCCAGGTCTTAGCTTCATATTTCAGGTGAAAGTTTTCAAATCATGCGGGAGATGCTCTTACAGTTTAGACAGAGCAGGTAAAATTAACTGAGATCATGAGTATATTTGTATCATTGATTTATGGTGAAAATAATTCAGCAAAAATGAGAAATATAAACAGGTAAAAACCAAATATGGAACTGTTCTTTTTGAACTATATATGAACTGAGGGTTGATATGTAGGATGCGAACATCACTACAAATCCTTCAAGTTTTCTTGTTCATGACTGTTCTAGAGCTTGCTAGAGATGTACATGGAACCACGCCTCTGCGGTTTGAAGGTGGTGGGGGTGCCTCTTTAAGAGCAAGGGAGGGTGCACTCACTCCTCCCGCTGCTTTTCCCCCGCCAGCGCCATTTGTTCCTAAAAACTTTTGGGGCGGCAGCATACCTCCCTGCCGCCCCATTGCTCTCATTGGCTGGAAGTGGCCGGAAGTATCATGCAGGGAGGTACACTGCTGTCCTGAAGGTTTTTAGGAACAAACGGCGCCGGTGGGGGGAAGCAGAGGGAGAGGTGAGTGCACCCTCCCTTGCCCTTAAGGCGCCAACCCCTGGGGCCTTCGAACTTCGAACAGGCCCTGTGTTTGAACCTGTTCAGAGGCCTGTAAAAGGGCCTCCGAACAGGTTTGTGTACATCCCTAGAGCTTGTATCTGGAGACATCAACATAGCAAAACCAGTCTGAAAGAAACACTTTTTATTTATCCTGGAAAATTTATTTTATTTATTCGATTTCTAATCCACCATTCCAAAAATGGCTCAAGGCAGTTTACACAGAGGAATAATAAATAAATAAATAAATAAGATGGCTCCCTGTCCCCAAAGGGCTCACAATCTAAAAAGAAACAGAAGATAGACACCAGCAACAGTCATTGGAGGTACTGTGCTGGAGGTGGACAGGGCCAGTTACTCTCCCCCTGCTAAATAAAGAGAATCACCACGTTAAAAGGTGCCTCTTTGCCGAGTTAGCAGGGGTAATTTGAAGACTCTTCTTCTGTTTCTCTCCCTGCCCCCACAAAAAACAACACTCCATTTATTTTCCAAGGCCAGGAAAGGAAAATCTGAGGGGGAAAATTTTAAAACTCTTTACAAAATATTTTGTGCTAGCATGGTGCATGAAATGCTTTACGAAGCATGGCTTTAAAATATAAGTTCCTGCCTTTTGCTCTTTCAGAATGCTAACAACTTTGTAAAAGGAAGATCTTTTATGTGAGACAATGAGCATTATTAGGTAATTACAGTGCTAACCCTGTATAGTATATAGAGTAAGGTATAATTCTCAAATCCCAATGCATTTTGACCTTTACTTTTCACAGGACGCACTGTCATTTTTATTAGAGGAACACACAGACACAGACCCTTCCTAGGACCTGTCTTTGCTTCTCAGTTGTTGGCTGCCTTCCTCTTTGATCTGGATAGTGGCCCCTGTTAATCTTGGGGATATTCTCTTACCCCTCAATGTGTTTCACCCTCCTGCAGGAAAACAAGCACCTGATTGTCCTGCCTGCTTGAGTGTGGATTGTTAAAAGAGAGTCAAAGAGGGCAGATGCTGCCAGAAGCTTGTTGTGGGTAGTAAAGCCTCTGGGGAATCTGGAACATTTAAATTGATTCGCTTGGAATCTGCTCCCTCTTGGTCCCATTCCATCCCACCTTGACATCAAGATCCATAGAAGAAAGTACATAAACTGCATTCTACAGGTCAATCTCTAGCACTACATGTGTTTGTAATTATTTTTTTAGTATACCTATGACATTTAAAATAAAAAATGCCTTAGTTGCCTGAAAAAGGGAACCCTTTTTAAAAAATGAAAATCCTTTGTGCTAACTAAGCTGCACCTGGTTCATTTCCCCCCCCTTAAAAACAGTAAGGTGTAAATGTTAAAGCATGCATTCCAATATTTCCCTAAAACATCTGTTTTTCTTTAAAAAAAAAAAAAACAGGAAAAAATGGGGCAGGGGGAGTGTTCCAGGGCCTCAACATTTCTGGAAATTTCACATATCTATTCCAGGTATTCAAATATCCACTAATCTTCTATTTGATACTTGTCACATATATTCTACTTCGCAGGCCACTGTTTTAGTTCTTGGCCTTACCTCTACCATTATGTTGTGTCCAGCTCCAAATCTGGATACTTCTTTACAAACCTACTTGTGCAGTACATAACTAACACACTATGCTCCTCAGTAGAAAGAGTCATCTGGGGAGTACACTTATTTATTGTTTATTTTATACTGCCTAATATAAAAATCTCTAGGCGGTTGAAGACATGTGTCTTCAATAAAGCTGTCCCTTCAAACTGAGCCCCTGGTGGCGCAGTGGTAAAACTGCTGCCCTGTAACCAGAAGGTTGCAAGTTCAATCCTGACCAAGGGCTCAAGGTTGACTCAGCCTTCCATCCTTCCGAGGTCGGTAAAATGAGTACCCAGAATGTTGGGGGCAATATGCTAAATCATTGTAAACCGCTTAGAGAGCTTCCAGCTTTAGAGCGGTATATAAATGTAAGTGCTATTGCTAAGTACAGTTTCCCTTACTGTCAGATCTTTATTATTTGTGTCCAAAATTTTAAGTGCACTAATAGCTAACTCAAGTGTCTTCAGTGCCTATCAAACAAAGCAAAACAAGATCACCCCAAAATAATGTAGTGTTTTCTACATACTTGGGAGATACCCTAGCGATGAAGAGGTAAATAAGCTTGTAAACTAAAAGAGAAAGTCAAGTGTGAGAAATTGGGGCAGGGAGACACTAAAAAATCCCACAGTCTATCAAGGACTTGAGGTTGCACAGCCGCCCCAAAGAGCCACAGAATGTTTAAAGTGTCTTTTGAAAAAGAACAGCGGTGGGGGGTGGTGAGTTGGGAATTGGCCTGCTGGAGCCTTTAACAGCTGATAGTATCCTGGATATGGAAGTTTTGTTGCAGGTCCCACTTGCCACTGATTTTAATTCTGATGTTAAATTACAGCACACAGAGAGAGATGAATATTTAACTGCTGACAGGCCTGCTCAACTTAGGCCCCCCAGCTGTTTTTGGACTACAACTCCCATAAGCCCCAGCCACAGGGGCCAATAGCCAGGGATTATGGGAGTTGTAGGCCAACATCTGCAGGAGGGCCGAAGTTGAGCAGGCCTGCATCAGACCATCCACATACATCAAACTCTTAATATTCTCATTGCCACAGATTACCATTACTAATGTAATGACATAACCTCAGTGCATTAAGCAAAAAGGGGTACAGTGGGCACCACTGCTAAATGTCTCTCACTGGTATCTGTCTCCTGGACCAGGGATTCTCAATGTTGGGTCCCCAGATGTTATTGGACTTCAACACCCATAATCCCCAACCAAAGGCCACTGGGGCTGGGGATTATGGGAGGTGAAGTCCAATGACATCTGGGGACACAACGTTGAGAATCACTGTCCTGGACAACTTACCATTCACTCCAGACTTGGCGGAAGGACTTTTTATAAATCAGATTAATCCATTTAGTAAAATTCCTATCTAACCACAATACCTTTAAAAACTCTTAAATAATCTCCCCACCCAAACCCATCCCATTTCACCTAAATTAATTAAAAATTGATGTTTACATAGTTTTAATTTAATTGTTTCTTGCTTTGTCTTTTGCATGCCTTCCACTTGTTACTGATCTGATCTTACCTATACTTGCCTCTCATGCTGTTAATTCTCCTTGCCAAAACTGAACCTAATATTCTGAAATATTGACAAAAGATATTGAATGATAGGACTGAATTAATACTGAATTTTTGTGTGTCTTAAACTAATAACATCCTTCCAGGATTTAATTCTATTCCAAATATTAATTTATTATCAAAAGTGGAGGTTCTGCCCCAATAGTAGAAAGGGTTTTGTGAAGTACTGTTAGGAATCTGCCTGTGCAATTGCTTTTATTAATCACAATATAGTGAATCTAATATACCGGATTCAATATCTAGTACCTTCCCAGATTGTCTGAACAGCTAATAAATCTCTGTCAACCACTGGCCAGTTTGAAAATGGTATGCCTGACAAAATAAAGCTCTGAATAAAATGTCACACACTCCCCTGCATTTTTCTGTACCTTGCTCTCCAGTTTATTTGAGGGGCGGGGGGGGGCACAATTTGTCTATTCATGTTAGTTAGTAGTTGCTGACTTATTTCCATATTCATTTGAAGTGATTGTGTTTTATATGTTAAAGCTTTTTCAGTCTTTATAATCCTATTAATCCTTACCCTCACTTCAAATAATTTGGAGTAGATCCAAGTTAACTGCAGTCAACATCCTCTCTTGATTTTTGTTCTCCAGTTCTTCCAAACTTTTCCCCAGGGTTTTTTTTCTGTATTTCAACTTCCCTTTAGCTGCTTTTCTTAAGATGGCTCTCTGATAAAGGTCTCTGTTGCCTTTCAAATTGGTGAGCACTTCATCCCTGGAATTGTCTTTAATTGAAAACAATTGCAAATTATGTTGAAAATCTTATTTACCAGTATCTGATCTCCTTTTAAATATTTATTCAGTAACCAGATCCCCTGGTTCCTTTTTATTCTTAATGAGCAGTTAATAAGAACAATTTGAAAAAATCCTTATCCCTATTTTATAGCTATCAGTACATTTTACTGTATCTGATACAAAAAACAGATTGATCCTTGAGTGTGTCTTATGAACCAAAGAGTAAAATGTATGATCCTTTTCTTCAAAGGTCCACTAAACTCAACTTCTACAAAGTCTATTGGCAAAATATTACCAATCCCTTGTCTTAGGATGTATCCAGCTTGGCCATCATTTATGCATTGCTCACTCACAAAAATGATTCCACCACCACCACCACCCATTATTTCTGAACAGTCCTTGCATAAAAATACGTTTGAGTCTGTACCAGCTTCATAGATATGCTCCTGCCCTTTCTCTCTAATTTCTCTCTACTTTCCCTGTCTCTAATTTCTCAATTTGCCTAGTTTATTTAATTCATCATTGTTATAATGTTACTACTACTATTTATATACTGTTTTCCAACACACATTCTCAAAGCAGTTTACATAGAGAAATAATATAGTCCCACAGGGCTCATAGTCTATAAAGAAATATAAGATAGACACCAGTAACAGTCACTGGAGGGATGCTGTGCTGGGATGGATAGGGATAATTGCTCCTACTCTCATAAATATAAGAGAATCACCACTTTAAAAGATGCCTTTTTATTGAGTTAGCAGGGTTAGTCCTCTTATTGGCTACATACCATTTAAACTTTCTAACGTCCTTTTTTTTTTCCTTCGGCGTGGACTCTGTGCTTTACACAAATAGGCTTTGCGCCTGCGCAGAGACCACGTTGGAGCTTCCAAGCTAGATTTCTTAACTTTTGGCGGTAACCCTGCCCCCTCGGTATATAGGTGGCTGCGCGGGCTTCCCTCTCCAGTCTTTCTTCGTCCGCAATAGAAGAGACATTGTTGAGCACTCCTTGCTAGATTACGCTGTTAAGTATTTACCCTTGCCGGTTTTACCCGATATTTTGTTCAGTATTCCCCTTCGTTAGCATTTTTATTTCATCCCCGGTACCCCCCCCCAAGTTTTTCTCGAATTCGCCATTACGTTGTGGCCTTCGGGCCCAGCATGTTACGCTCCAGTCCCTTTCCGGCCTATGGCTAAGACTACAAACTTTAAGCAGTGTGGTCACTGTAAATCTAAGATTCCCTCGACTGACGGCCACAAACTTTGCCTTTTTTGCTTGGGCAAGGCCCATAACGTTGGCTCTTGCTCGCACTATGTGGCCTTTACCAAACAGGCACGGAAGAATCTGGTGTCTCGACTTCATTCTTGGCTTTGGGAACAGGCCTTCAAGTGTTCAGGCTTGGACAAACCGCCTACTATGCAGGCCCCTACGAGCGCTTCTCCTTTGACCCGGGGCTTACAGCCTTTTTCCTCACCACCGAGGATCTCGGTGAACACTCCAGAGGCCAATGTACCGGTTGATTCTGTGGCTCGGGCTTCAACTTCGGTACCGAAGAATTCAGTGGCAGTGTCGATCTCAACAGTGGCACTCATTGAACCTCACTCCGTCCAATCTGCCAAAAAAAAGAGAGAAAGAAGGCCCGTCATGCTCCTACGGAGCCTCCTAAGAAAAAGCATAAATCGACATATGATACCGAACATCGATCCCGTATGCTCCAGAAGGAGACTATTCTAGATGCTGAGGTGGTCTATGCATCTAGTCCCCACGATCCCATATATGACTCCGAACGGGATTCTGAACCTGAGGAACTTCCCCCAGAGCAACGCTGCCGGTGGTCTAATCGAGAGCTTGAAGCTGACCTCGATGAGCGCTACACCCGTCAAGTTGAGGAGGAGGCAGACTAAGATGATACACTTCAGAAAGTGCAGAAACTTCGTAACACGGCCCGCTCCATGGGGTTTCAGCAATCCTCATCCCGGCCTTATAAGCCTCAAAAATGGCAGCAGCAGTCATACTCCTCCAAACACCATTACTACCAACCACAGGACAGGTCCTTTCACTCCGCCAGGTACCAGCCATACAGAAAGCGCTCGAACTTCACCGGCTCCAAACAGCAGCAATGCTCTAAGGGGTCACAGCCCCAGACTAAGAGACAATGACTTAAAAACCCCTCTCCGGTGGGGCACCAGACTCTCCCCCTTCATTTCCACCTGGGAGAACACCACCTCCGACTCCTGAGCCCTTGCCATCATGAGGGTCGGTTATGCTATAGAGTTTGTATCCACCCCACTATACACTCCCCAACTCTCCACTCCGGCCACCCCTGCTCTCCTTGCGGAAGTTGACTCTCTACTCACAAAATCTGCAATAGAACTGGTCCACAACCTACAATCCCCAGGTTTCCACTCCTGATACTTCACAGTACACAAACCAGACGGCTCCCTTCTTGGATCTCCGAGAGCTGAACTCCTATGTCACATACCGGAGGTTTCGGATGGCCATCATTCCCACCACCATCTCCCTTCTACACAAGAATAGGTGGTTCGTCTCAATAGACCTCAGAGATGCCTACTATCATATCACCATCAGACCTCAACACCGTCATTTCAGCCACTTCCAGATAGCAGACACCACTTACCAGTTCCGTGCCCTGCCCTGCCCTTCGGGTTGGCATCCGTGCTGCGAGTGTTCACCAAATATATGGCTCCAGTAGTGGCGGCCCTGCAACAACAAAACATTCAAATTTTCCTAGACTTCGACGACTGGCTCGTAGTAGCCGACAACCCGCAGTCCCTCCTGAGAGACCTCTACAAGGTCATTGACCTCCTTTCCAACCTGGGTCTACAAGTGAATTATGAAAAGTCGAAGCTCAGCCCATCCAGAACGATAGAATTTCTGGGGATCCTCTTCAACTCCATCCAGTCAAAAAATTTCTTACCTCAGTGCAGGATTCAAGGTATCCTGGACTTATCCTCCCATCTCCTCTACCACCCGCGTCAACCAGCACGGACAATCCAGCGCCTATTAGGCCACATGGCTTCCACCACCTACATCCTGCCTCACACCCATCTACGTCCCAGGACTCTTCAACACTGGTTCTTTTTGGTGTTCTCTCCTCATGAGGATTCCCTCATCTACACCCTAAGGATCCTGCCTTGGGTCCTACATTCCCTGCTATGATGAACAGACCCTGCTGACCTCAGCGTCGGCTCCCCCATCTAGCTCTCTCGTCACGCCTTTCTATTCACCATGGACACGTCCATGGATGGCTGGGGTGCCCACGCAAACAATCACAACATCCACGGCATCTGGTCCCCGACGGAAGCCGCCCACCATATCAACTACCTCAAGCTGCTGGCCACCTTCAAGGCACTAAAAGCTTTCCTCCCTCTAATACTGGGCTCTCACGTCTTGGTCCAAACGGACATTACTACCGCCAAAGCTTACCTGAACAGGCAAGGCGGCACCTCCTCCAGCTCCCTCCTCTTCCTTGCCATGGAAATGTGGTTCTGGTGCATTCGCCACGGCGTAACCCCTCTGGAGGTCCATATTCAAGGACAGCACGTCACAGTGGACAGGCTGAGCAGGACTCAAACAACATCACACGAATGGCAACTACATCCCCCCACGCTCCGCTGCCGCTGGTTCCTCCCAGAAATAGACCTCTTCACATCAGAGACGAATGCACAATGCCACCTATATTGCTCCAGGTCCGGGATCGGACTCAATTCCCTGGGGGATGCATTTGCCATGAACTGGATGGGACTTCTAGTCTATGCCTTCGCCCCAGTTCCTCTACTTCCTCTTCAGAAAACCTCCCAGGACCACCCGCATTGCATACTAATTGCCCCTTGGTGGCCTAGGAGGCCCTAGTTCCCCTGCCTCCTCCGCCTATCCAACCATCATTACCACCACTTGCCGCACATGCCTCACCTCCTCTCCCTGCAAGGGGGTTGCCTCCTCCATCTCACGGCTTGGCACATAGTCCCCACCTGCTCATAGATCTACAGAGAATAGACAATGCCTTGTGTAAACCTGCTACCGTCGCCTCCTGTTCCCATAAATGGACACGCTTTCAGAACTTTCTAAAGGATAGGGAGGTTCCCTTACAGTCCATTTCTGTAGAACATGTTTGTTCATATTTACTGTCCCTTGAGGAGGCCAGACTTAAGATGCCTTCCTTACGCGTTCATCTCACAGCCATAGTGGCTAACTCCCCGCCATCTACACCATCGTGGTTCCAACACCCCACGGTCAAGCGTTTCCTTAAAGGACTTACTCACCTTTATCCGGACCCGCCGGTCATGGCCCCTACATGGGACCTGACTTTGGTGTTCTTCCCTCATGTACTCTCCCTTCGAGCCCATGGCTACAATTTATCTGGACGTCTTTTCCTGTAAGGTAGCCTTCCTGACGGCCATCACTTCTGCCAGGCGGGTCAGTGAACCCGCCTTAGAGTTGACCCGCCTTACCTGGTTTTCCACAAAGAAAAAGGTTGTCCTTAGGCCGGACATTGCCTTCCTGCCAAAGGTAGTCACATTGTTTCATTGCTCCCAACCAATCTCCTTACCTGCGTTCTTCTCTGAGCCATCGACTGAGGCCAAACGACTTCTCCACACTCTTGACGTTCGCAGATCGCTCACCTTCTACGTAGACCAAACCTCCGCTCTCTGCACCTCCAACTCTCTCTTCGTGCTTCACTCTGGGCCCAACAGAGGCAAACAGGCTTTTACGCAGACTATATCCAGATGGGTGGTTTGCACCATCTCTCTAGCATACCAGCTTTCCAGGAAGCCTCTTCCACCCTCCATCAAAGCGCACTCAGCGAGGGTGGTTGTGGCTTCCACTGCCTTTGACAGGTCCATTCCCTTGGATGTCATCTGCCAGGTGGCTACGTGGGCGTCAAAACACTCCTTTGTGCAGCACTACGCCCTCGATGTCCAAGCCAGAAAAGACACGGTGTTTGGTAGGGCGGTGTTACAATCCATCTTCGCCTGATCCCTCCTCCAGGTGAGCATGGCACGGGTACAGCTTGCTATGCGCCCATTGGTGTAAAGCACAGAGACCACGTCAAAGAACGACAGGTTGCTTACCTGTAACTTGGGTTCTTCTAGTGGTCATCTGTGCTCTTACACGCCCACCCATCCTCCCCTCTTCTAATGTCTTTTCTGTTAGTCTTTCAGATTGGCGGACTCAGAAGACTGGAGAGGGAAGCCCGTGCAGCCGCCTATATACCAAGGGGGCGGGGTTACTACCAAAAGTTAAGAAATCTAGCTTGGAAGCTCCAACGTGGTCTCTGCCCAGGCACAAAGCCCATTCGTGTAAGAGCACAGATGACCACTAGAAGAACCCAAGTTACAGGTAAGCAACCTGTCGTTCTCTGCTGCAGGGGTCCAAGGGCATCTCACATGTGGATTATGCGATCCCATGTAACTCCAAGGCAGGACTAAGTTAATTAGTGTAACTTTTAAGGCTGGGAGGAGCAAACTCCTGCATGGCTCCAGGCAGCTCTCTTTCAGCGCTCCGCACTTTCACTTTCTCCTTACCTCTCCCTCCCCCCAAATCTCTCCTGATTCTGTCTCTCCCTCCTGCATGGACAAAGCCTCCAGAGTACTCCACGTCAGAGTACTGAGGGAGTCACAGCTACCCGGCCTGCCTATGTCCTCTGGGCTGCCCGCAATTCTGCCTCAGAGGCCGTGTTCGCCGACGTGCTCCGTCTTCATCCGAAGGCCTCCAGAACGCAAGGACGCAGCCAGTCAACTGTTCAGCGGCATTCCAGAGCTGCACAGACAACAGGCTGGCTATTTCAAGGGCGGGAAAGCGGCCCGAGCATTGCCTCTGCTCGGTCAGTGCAGTTGACCGAGTCTCCTCCTGCCAACTGCCAGCAGAGTCGGCATTCCTGCTACCCCCGCTCGCCCACCGAGGCCTCTCGGGGCATGTGGAAGGCCGAGCAGGCCCCCTAACACCAGCGATGGCATCTTCTGGCCAAAAGGCCCCGAAAAAGCTGGCGGCGGCAAGGTTTGGGTCATCCTTGGAAAGTGTGATGGCGGCCCCTGCGCCTCCTAAACAAACAGCAGTGCCCCGCACACTGGTGACGAGGAACTCGACTTGGACAGCATCTGCTGAAGTGGTGAGCTTGGCCCATGCTGGGCCTCCACATTTATCTGAGCTCCCAACTCTGTGTTCCTCTGGGTCATCTAGTCTGACCCAGGATATTCCCACAACTCAGACTTTAATGGAAGTTCCTGGGCATATGCCACCTACCTGGGGGTTGTGGTTTTGAGGACTTATTGGTGAAGTCTTTTGAGAGAGATGATGATTTAAAATTTAAAAAGCAGACCAGGCGGCTTCTCCTTCCTCTTCCAGTGCCGCTTCCTCCCTGCCTGAGACTCCAGCTCCTAAGAAAGTGAATAAAAAGAGGAAGCATGTAAAAAAGTCCAAAGGCCAGGTCTAGATCTAGATAGAAAGAACTCAGTGTTGATTCATCTGATATCTCTGCACATGGGTCCCCAAACTCTAGGGTTCCAACTAACAGGAGTACAGGGAACTTAGCAACTGATCCCTCACAGGAGGCTTCCCAACGACCCCCTCCCAGCTTCATACCACTTATCCCTCTAGCTGAGGACCTTTTCTCGCCAACAGACTCATTGGGTCAAGAGGATCTGGAGCAGCATAGATCTGAGAGTGAATGGTCTGATACCCAAGAACCAGAGTCATCAGAGGCACCACTCAGACTCTTTCAAGCGGTAGATCTAGCACCACATATGTCCAAGACAGTACATGTGCTGGGCCTTAATCCTCCCACCTCTCAAGAGACCCAGCTGGCTGGAAAAAGCGTCCTGGTCTTTCCAGGCTCAAAGCACTCTAGCGTATCCCTTCCACTTCCAAAACAATTTGTGAAAGTGGTCAAATCAGAATGGTCTCTAGCCACCACCTCTAAGAGTGCTACCACTGTGGCTAATAAGCTTTATTCCTTCCAACAAGAGGGGAGCGAAATCTTCACTATGCACGCTTCAGACGCGCCCGTCATACTACTAATTTCTGACTCGGTCCTGACTAGAAATGGAGAATTGGCCCTTAAGGATCCTGCAGGCAAACGCATGGAAGGGGCCCTAAACAGCATGCATGAATCAACAGCCTTGTCCATGAGGGCCTCGGCGGCAGCCTCTGTAATCACAAGAGCCTCCTTGATCTGGCTCTTGTCATCATGGAGGCTGCTACTATGGACAACTTAATTCAGGATCCTCCCCTTGGATCCGGCAAGGTTGTGCCAGACTCTATTAAAGTTGCACAAGACGCACACTAGCCTGGATGGCCTCCGTTTTGCATCTAGAGCTGCTGCCGCCTCAGTGGTAGGCTGTTGCAATCTGTGGCTTAAATACTGACAGGTAGATGCTGCATCAAGACCAATCTGGCTGCCGTTCCATATGATGGCGAAAAACTATTTGGGAACACAGCTCTGAATGACATCCTAGTAGAATCCAAAGATAAAAAGAAAGCCGTGCCTTCTTCCATTAAAAGGATGACCACTTTCAAGGAAGGCAGTTTGTTCAACCCTTTCGGTCCTCCTTCGGTGGCCAAGGCAAGGGATCCAAATCCCAGTGTCCCTACTGGGGTAGGACTAGGGTGTCTAGGCAGGTTTTTGGAAGTAGGGCATCCTTCAACGCCCAGACCAAGCAGTCCAAGTAAAAAGCATGACGGGATGGGAGAGGTACCCCTCGGTGGTCGCCTCTTCTCTCACTGGCGTGCTTGGGAGGCCATCACATGAGACTTGTGGGTACTCTTACACCATAAAAGAAAGCTACTCCATAGAGTTGACCAGCCAGCCACCTCACAGATTCCTGCCCACTCTTCCCTCCTGCTGCCAGCACAAACATCAGGGTGATTCGTCACCTTCTAGCGATAGGAGCCGTAGAACTGGTTCCATAACACCAGCATGATGCAGGAGCCTACTCCATAATATTCAACGTACCAACAAAGGACAGTTCACTACGGGCGGTGCTAGACTTAGAACCTCTGGACCACTTCATGCACAAACGTACCTTCCGCATTGAATCACTGAGATCCATCGCAGAGGCCCTACACCACCTGGATCTTGTCATGTCCATAGACCTCAAGGAGGCCTGCTTACATATACCTATCCACCAAGACAGTTGCTGCCACCTCTGTTTTCTGTACTTGGGGGATACACTACCAATACAAAGCGCTTCCCTTCGGTCTTTCATTGTCCCTGCGCATCTTCATGAAGGTCCTGGCTCCTGTGATAGCACACCTCAGACTCCAGGGTGTGAGGATTTTTTGATACTTAAACGATCTCCTCATCCAGTCAAAGTTGCGCCAGACAGCCCAAAAAGACCTACGGACCACTATTTGCACGCTCAACTGTCATGGGTTCCTAATCAACGAAACGAAGAGCCAACTACACCCGATGCACCAGATCCTTCATCTTGGTGTGCTTATAGACACTCAACAAGACAAACTGTTCCTGCCACAAGACTGGAAGTGCACTCTGGAGTCAGAAGTACACAAGGTCCTGGGCTTGGAACTCTCCTGTCTTATGGACCTCTCCAGGCTTCTGGGCCTAATGGTGGCAAGTCTACAATCGGTCCACTGGGGGTGCTTCCATCTGAGGCCCCTCCAGTGGTTCCTGCTCCCCTTTCATGCGGACATTGCAGTGAGGTCCAACAGACATATCTCCCTGCCATGCCGAGTTCTCCACTCCCTACGCTGGTGGATCACTGCACCACATTTGTCAGTGGGAAAGGAATTCCTGGACCCTTTCTAGATCATAGATACTTATGGACGCCAGCAAGAAGGGCTGGGGGGCTCACTGTCAGCACCGGTCCATCCAGGGCAAGTGGTCGACACAGGAACACCAGCACAGTATAAACTGGCTGGAACTCAGAGCCATTCACCTAGCTTTCCGCAAAGACGAACCCATGGTCCTTCACTGCCACATTCTCATCTACACGGACAATACCACAGCAAAGGTTCACACAAATTGCCATGGGGGTACCAGGTCCAGGTCCCTGCAATTGGAAACAGTACTGCTATTCCACTGGGTGGAACAGCATGTGACATCCTTGACAGCCCATCATGTACAGGGTGACCTGAACACTGTAGCAGTCTGGTTGAGCCGCTTGGACCTCCTTCAGGGATCTCTTTCCAGGGGGTCCTTCCTCCGATGGTTGGATGTCATGGAGTCCCCAGGGGTTCTACCTCCACGAATCACCTGTTACAGTTTCTGCAAGATGGACTAGATAAGGGGCTGTCTGCTAATACGTTGAAGTGCCAGGCCGCCTCTTTGGTGGACCTAATCTCGGGGTCATCGAAAGGCGCCATGCATCACCACCCTCACCTGAAATGCTTCTTGAAGGGCGCTACTCTCCTGTCTCCCCTGGTGGTTCATAGTTTCCCTAATTGGCAACTGCATACCGTTCTTAAGGCTCTGTAGGATCCCCCCTTTGAACCCCAGTCCTCAGTTCCTCTCTGCATACTATTCTTCAAGTTGGCATTCCTCGTGGCCATTACCTTGGCACGAAGGGTGTTGAAACTCAAGGCCTTATCTGTACACAAGAACCTCTGTATTTTTTCAACAGACTCTGTCAAACTCATTCCAGATCCTTTTTTTCGGCCTAAGGTGGCTCCCCTCTTCCATGTATCTCAGGACGTTATTTTGTCCTCCTTTTGTCCTAAGCCAGTTCACTCACTGGAAAGGGCTTGGCATAAGCTTGATGTCTGCAGATGCCTTAAAGTATACATCAAGCAGATGGCACACATTAGAACCTCGGAGTTCCTTTTCGTTTCATTCTTCCCAAGGTCTATGTGACAGCCTGTCACGCCTGCCTCCATAGGTAGGTGGCTGAAGGCGTGTATAACCCTAGCCTACGAATCACAGAACCTCAGTGCGCCCACCAAAGTGTTTGCCCACTCCATGAGGGCGGCTGCTGCATCAGTGGCCTTTTCTACAAACGTGCCTGTCCAGGACATTTGCAGAGCAGCCACCTGGCAGGCGCCTTCTACATTTACTAAGCACTATAAACTAGATGTCTTTGCATCTGCTCAGGCAGCATTCAGGAAGAGAGTCTTCCAACAGGTCCTCCCTTCACAATAGAAGCTGGTACCCTCCCTGGTTGGACTTTGGGCTGTGGTATGTCCCCACACATGAGATGCCCTTCGACCCCTGTAGCAGAGAAAGGAGCATTGGTTACTCACCGTGAAGGCTTTTTCTTGCTGTGGGGTCCAAGGGCGTCTCGACCTGCTCTTATTCTACCAGTGCCTACTGTCCAGGGACTGGGGTATTTTCTGCATGTATATTTGTTTTTACAGTGTTCCTAGTGGACTTAGGCCTAGGGTGCCGGGGAACGGGGGCTGGGTTTGCTTGTCTTTTGACTTGTTACTATGCCTAGTTTCTACCAGGTTTTCCTGCTTCATCAAAGTACCTTTCGCCTCTTGTACTAAAGAATTGAGGGTTTGCTCCTCCCAGCCTCAAAGGCTACACTAATTAACTTAGTCCTGCCTTGGAGTCATGTGGGATCGCATAACCCACACGTGAGACACCCTTGGACCCTGCAGCAAGAAGGAGCATTCACAGTGAGTAGCCAATGCTCCGTGCTCACTTATTACCTCTTCTCTGTCTCCTCATACCCCCCCTGTGTGCTCTCTTTGAACTTTTCTGTAAACCCAAAATTACTTCCTCCATTCCCCAACTGTGTGCCTTTTCCTTTACTGTTCCCTGTCACTGGAACACCATACATCCTGGCATCCATTTGCCCCTTTCCTTTCATGTGTTTAAACAGCCAACGGTTACCCACATCTTCTCCCTAGTTAGTTACTTGCATTGGAAGCCTGATAGCAAGTCTGTGTCTTTTGCTGTATGACAGAGGCTGGTTTTTGTTAGGTGTTCCAGAACCCTACTGATCAGTCTCTAGATATGGTTAAGACGGGGTTTGACAAATCCCAGGAGCTAGGGAGCCATGGCACCTAGAAATTTAATTTTGGTACCGAGACTGGAATATTCAGGTAGGATTATATTTGCCTCAGGCAGCCCTGTTTGTTTTAAGTATGTTACCTGTAATGCAGATAAAGGGAAGCCCATTTTAACTCCCACCCCCATATCTATCACAAAGTGCTAATTTTCAAGTGTCCATTGGCTGGCTCCTAGATCCATAGAACCCAGGCCTTGAGAAACACTAATATATTGGGGCCTCTGCAGCAGTCCTTTTGTGCAGAGTGGAGTTGGTAGACGTGTTTTCCTATTGCTCCCTACATGCTCAGTGTTGAGCATACAGATCTGATGCTGTATAATCATTGTTTAGTATGTGAGCCTTAGAATGTGTTTCCTCCTGCACCATCACTACAGATTCTGCTACCTGAACCTATTGGCTTGAGCATAGTGACTCATGAACATTTATGAGCAGGGCCTCACCAATTAAGGCTTAGTCCACTACCTGCCATTATTTGTGATTGCCACCTATTTCCTTTGCTGGCACATGGGCAGAGGGCTTAGGAGAGGAGCAGCTCTTGAGGGTGATGGTGATGGTGATGGTAAGGGAGCCCTCTTCTACTGCCCAGAAAGGATTCCTGCTGTTTCTTGCCTCCTCAAAAGTGGCAGTGGAAATAAGACCTCTGATGAGGAGATCTGAGTGGTGCTGGGTGTCCTGCTCACCAGAGGACTAGAGATTTGTAGACGAGAGGCTTGTTTAGGAGTTGCATATGAACAGTTGTCTTGGTGTAGAATGTGGTGATCAGCCATTGGGTTTTTATACTTCTATTCAGAATGGATAGATTTAAATAATTATCCGTTTATTATTTTGATATTTCCTAAATAAAAGTTCATACTGATTGGTTGCTATAACCATAAGGACATGATGACTTAATGTTGTTTAAGGTGCTTGCTGGAATCAGCTCTAGAGGGTGCTGCTTTCCAGTGTTCGTTTCTGTATCGGTCTGTCCCCTCTCATATAGCCTTGAGGCTGAAAAGTGGGTGTACTTGACATAGGTGTACCTTTTTGGCTTTAGTGCAAGCAGATGTTTTATAGAGATCTACAGGTGAAACTCGGAAAATTAGAATATCGTGCAAAAGTCCATTAATTTTAGTAATGCAAATTAAAAGGTGAAACTGATATATGAGACAGACGCATTACATGCAAAGCGAGATAAGTCAAGCCTTAATTTGTTATAATTGTGATGATCATGGCGTACAGCTCATGAAAACCCCAAATCCACAATCTCAGAAAATTAGAATATTACATAGAACCAAGAAGACAAGGATTGAAGAATAGAACAATATCGGACCTCTGAAAAGTATAAGCATGCATATGTATTCAGTACTTGGTTTGGGCCCCTTTTGCAGCAATTACTGCCTCAATGCGGCGTGGCATGGATGCTATCAGCCTGTGGCACTGATGAGGTATTATGGAAGACCAGGATGCTTCATTAGCGGCCTTCAGCAATTCTGCATTGTTTGGTCTCGTGTCTCTCATCCTCCTCTTGGCAATGCCCCATAGATTCTCTATGGGGTCAGGTCAGGCGAGTTTGCTGGCCAATCAAGCACAGTACACTGTATACTTTTCAGAGGTCCGATATTGTTCTATTCTTCAATCCTTGTCTTCTTGGTTCCATGTAATATTCTAATTTTCTGAGATTGTGGATTTGGGGTTTTCATGAGCTGTACGCCATGATCATCACAATTATAACAAATTAAGGCTTGACTTATCTCGCTTTGCATGTAATGCGTCTGTCTCATATATCAGTTTCACCTTTTAATTTGCATTACTAAAATTAATGGACTTTTGCACGATATTCTAATTTTCCGAGTTTCACCTGTAGATAGATGACTTTGAAAGCTATTGTATGATGAGCATGGGGCAGAGGGTGTGTGGCATTTGCAAGAAATCTGAGAAATACTGTTGCATCTCTGAGGTACAGGAGTAGAACACAACTTGATGGCTAAAATGTCTGTGTTCAACTGAAACTTTCATGTAGTGTAGTGCTTTCCTGGTGTGTGGGGGGCGGGAACACGAACACACACACGTGTGTGTCTAAAAGCATCTCCTATTAGTGCATAGCATAGCAAGATAACTTTGGTGGGGTAACGTACTCTGCGTGAATGCCATAAGAAAGCTGCTTTTGTCAGTTCATGTGGAAATAATTCACTCCTAAAGGGAAAGGAGTATGTGGAAGAGTACCTATTATTTAACAGTAAATGCTGTTCACTTTGTTTATAGAATCAGTTTTCTGATGCTGTTAAGATGTAAGTTGGGCTACCTGCCAGTTGCACAATAGAGCTACATCTGAGGCTAGTCCATGCTTTAAAACAGCTTCTTAAAGATCCATGTGCCATGCACTGACCAGGAGAGGGATCTTGGGGTCGTGGTGGACAGCTCGTTGAAAGTGTCAACTCAATGTGCAGCAGCTGTAAAAAAGGCCAATTCCATGCTAGGGATCATTAGGAAGGGGATTGAAAATAAAACAGCTAATATTATGATGCCCTTATACAAAACTATGGTGCGACCACACTTGGAGTACTGCGTACAATTCTGGTCACCACATCTTAAAAATGACATTGTAGAACTGAAAAAGGTGCAGAAGAGGGCAACCAAGATGATCAGGGGCCTAGAGCACCTTTCTTATGAGGCAAGGCTACAACACCAGGGTCTTTTTAGTTTAGAAAAAAGACGACTGCGGGGAGACATGATAGAGGTCCATAAAATCATGCATGGTGTGGTGAAAGTGGATAGAGAGAAATTGTTCACCCTCACACTATCTATCTATCTATCTATCTATCTATCTATCTATCTATTTATTATACACACAGCTGGGATGGCAGAATTTTATTGTCAATGTTGTTGCTGTTGTTATAGATATCGTCACAGAATATAGGCTGTTCCCAGTAAAGCTGCTTTTTCTAATTGGCTGATGGTGATTTCTGTGGCCCCTATGGTGTTGAGGTGCTCTTCAAGGTCTTTTGGAACTGCACCCAGGGCGCCAATTACCGCTGGGATTATTTTGGTCTTTTTCTGCCATAGCCTTTCAGTTTCAATTTGTAGATATTTGTATTTTGTTTGTTCTATTTCTTTTTCTTCTATTCTGCTATCCCCTGGTATTGCTATGTCGATTATATTAACTTGTTTTTCTTTCTTCTCGTCTACAGTTATATCTGGTGTAATCTATTTATTTATTTATTTATTTACACAGTCAGACAGGTATTGTTGACTGGTTTGTTTTATCCAGACATCGAGTCCTTCCTGATGATGATGATGATTTTTACATTTATATCCCTCTCTTCCTCCAAGGAGCCCATGTAGTACATACTTGAGTTTCTCTTTCACAACAACCCTGTGGAGTAGTTTAGGCTGAGAGAGAAGTGACTGGCCCAGAGTCACCCAGTTAGTTTCATGGCTGAATGGGGATTTGAACTTGGGTCTCCTCGGTCCTAGTCCAGCACTCTAACCACTACACCACGCTGGCTCCTTACGCTGGCACATAACACTAGAACCAGGGGTCATCCCATGAAATTGATTGCCAGGAAATCTAGGGCCAACAAACAGAAGTACTCTTTCACACAACGCATAATCAACTTGTGGAATTATCTGCCACAAGATGTGGTGACAGCCAACAACCTGGATGGCTTTAAGAGGGGTTTGAATAATTTCATGGAGGAGAGGTCTATCAATGGCTACTAGTCTGAGAGCTATAGGCCACCTCCAGTCTCAGTGGCAGGATGCCTCTGAGTACCAGTTACAGAGGAGTAACGGCAGGAGAGAGGGCCTGCCCTCAACTCCTGCCTGTGGCTTCCAGCAGCATCTGGTGGGCCACTGTACAAAACAGGATGCTGGACTAGATGGGCATCCTTGGGCCTGATCCAGCAGGGCTGCTGTTATGTTCTTATGAAGGTAAGACTGGGGAAGCCTAGGTGCTAATACTATTAGCTTTTCGTTATTGTGGTTCTTACGCCACTTTAAATATTTAGTGTTTATATGTAAACCATTTTGGGCAGTATTATATGGTATGCATTGTGTTTCATTGTATATTTGATGGTTCCTAGTCTCTGAAATAGTTATAGGTACTATATACAACTTGCCTCTCATTGTCACTGATGTATAGAGGACTTTTTATACTGCAAGTAGTATAAAGTAGTATAATGTAGTAACTGCAGTTCAATTCTACTTTCAGATAGCGGCTAAAATTGGGGGGGACTCGGCCACAACAGTGAACAACACTACTCCTGACTTTGGATTCAGTGGTCAGAAGAGACAACTGGAAGATGGAGGTACTGCGTGATAGCCACTGTCTTGGAGGTTGGCTTTGAGAATTTGGAGAGAGGGGAAGGGTGACTTCTAATGGTTGGGAAGAACCCGGATGCATCTCTTGTTTTTGTTTTGACAGACCAGCCAGAGAGCAAGAAAATGGCTCCACAGCCAGAACGTAAGTTCAGTTTATTTTTAAAGGGCTGGGGAAAGATAACCTACGTGCAGACCTTGTTTGTTTTCATTTTTGTATTGATAGTGAAAAGTGGGAGAACATGTAAACTAAACCTTTTTTGGGAGGTATTCTCCCCCCCCCCCGTTAATTTTACCAGGACCTTTAAAAAAAAAAACACAGCTTGTGGGTTGGCTAACAGCTGACTTAGTTTGTCTTCTAGAATGTGAATTCATAACCAGACCCTTTCTTTGTTTTCCAGCCATGCCACCACCCCCTCAGCTTGGACCTATCCATCCTCCCCCCAGGTAAATTTAGCAGTGTGCCTCTCTTCTCCCCCCCGCCCCCGACAATGTGCTGTAGCTGGTCAGAGCAGTGCTAAATAATTCCACCGTGTGAGTTCAGTTTGCCTGCAAGGGAGGCCAATATTTCTGTACCCCCCACCAAAAAGAGAAAAGGCTGCTTTCGTTAGATGAGGCTCAGCACCCAGCTTTGTGAGAGACCTGCCGTTGAAAGACCAGTCACTCCTGGCACTGTGTGCCTTGTTTAGGTAGTGAAGGGTTGTGCTGCTTGGCCATGACTGAGGTACTTCCTGTTCTTGTGTGGCTTCTGGTTCTGTGTTGGAAGAGCCTTGTGTGCAAATGCTGCTACAGTGGCCTCTGGGGCCACTCAGTTGACCACGGGTCCTGCCAGGCTGCACGAGTGCATTTTGCACTGGCGCGTAGTGATTTCCTCAGGGCTTGATTGCTCAGCCACCTTCCTATCTGCCCTTCCAGGAGAAGGAGAGCTCTCCGGGTTTTGTTTCTTGGTGGATGCTGGTGAACACCAGGTCCATTTCTGTAACCCTCCCACTCCTTACTTTAAGCTGCTGACCATTTCCCTTGCAGGTCTACAGTGACTGAAGAGTACAGAGTACCTGATGGCATGGTGGGACTCAGTGAGTATTAGACAGAGAGGGGAGAAACCTGCTGTTGCTCTAGTTGAAAGACTGTCACTTTACCTCTACTAACCCGTGTCTTCCTGACTTTTCGGTGCCTGTTGGCTGAGCTTCCCACTGGGAAGGCTCAGGCAGGCTGGATTGTGTTTGACCCTTTTGTGACACCCCCGCCGCCGCCCTTGAGAGATGACAAGCATTTGAGTTTCCTCTCTGTGCTCAGAGCTCCACAGCAGTACTTGGCTCCAGAGATGTTGGGTGGGTGTTCTGCTCCGCGAAGTGCTCGGGCCAGGTTTCCATTCATGAAATGCTAGGGGCTGGTTGCTAAGGACAGCTTGAGGCTGGTGTCATGTGAGCACTTCCCGTGCATAGCAGGACTTTTGGGATTTGAGCAGCAGCAGCAACAGCAGCAGCACAGATTTGCTCTGGACACCTGACAGGCTCAGGCTTAGGAGTGCTGCAGGAGTTCAGAGTTCCTTTTTGGATTGCTTATGGACTTGGCTTTGGATGCATCAACTCTCTCTGAGTGATCCTGGCTAAGGTTGGAGGTCCAGGCTAGGCCTTTGCCAGAAGGAATGGTGGCTGCAAAACACTGCCTGACGCAGAGTTTGAACTAAGCAGGAGAGAATTGGCTCCCAGAAGGCATTTTGTTTACAAGCCCTTGGTTTAAATTGGCTTGGCATTCAAGCTCTGAATGCTAGAAGAGAAGTTGGTTGAAACTTGGGTGCTGGGGCACCCATTGACCTGACTGGTTCTGGTAGGCTGTCTTGCCTCTACAGCCGCTAAGACCCTTGAGCATTTTGTTTCCTGTTACTGGATTTGCACATCTAGGAGGAGCTTCTCTGTCCCTCTTTCTTTCTACTGTGTTATGTAAACAGTGTAACTTGAAGGAATCTTGCCTATTGTTCCATGCAGCTACTGCTTGATACAGACACACAAATCCCTTCTGTGTTTGGATGTATTTTTAACTGTCTATATAGAATACCTTGTGGGGTGGAGGCGGGGAGGGGGAGGGGGAAGCGTCATGCAGAATCGGGTTTTGAGTTCTTGGTGCTGTAGGCCTATCTGGAACCTGCTGAGTAGCTTCCCAGTTCTTCAGTAAATCAGATCTCTTCTGAGGAGGGAAGCAGAAAAACATGCTGTCTTCTAGCCTCTCTGTCAGGATAACAGTTTTATTTCTCCCCCCCCCCCTTAAGCTTGAGTTTTTTTAGTGCTGCTCTCCTTATTTTGCAGTCATAGGAAGAGGTGGGGAGCAGATCAACAAAATACAGCAGGACTCTGGATGTAAAGTACAGATTTCGCCAGGTATGTGTGAGGTGGGAGAGCAGAACCTGAGGTGAATTTAGCTGAAGCTAAAGATGACCATTGTTCCTTCTCAACCCTATAATGAAGGGTGGGGGTGGGTGAGAGTAAATAAAGAGGCATTATCATGTCCGAGCTGTGTGGTGCAGGGGTCAACAAAGCATCCTGCTAGTATCAGACATCTTGTTTTAGCTGGCCTGTTCTGAAGATGCTGGGACATCGGAGTTTCTCATTAGCACACATAAAGTACCCTCACTAAGTAAACAGTTGTTTCCAGCTCTCAGGCAATCTAGTGCTTCTTGGGTGACTTACATTGTTGTGAGCAGGCTTCAGCTGCTAAGTTTGCTGAAGTCTGCAAATGTTTCAACCCTTGTGCTGCTTGCTTTTGTCACCAGACTGGGTGAACATCAAACTGCACCAGCAGCCTGCACCACATAGAAATTCAACCCACCTTTTGAAGTGTGTGTATGCTTGAAGGGACTCCCCTTCAGCTATGCCAGCACCTTTGGATCTTGCTGGCAATCTGTGATTTGAAGGAGGGGGCAGATTCTCTGGGAAAGTTATGCTTACATGGAGAGAAGTTTAGTGGCGCTTCTCCTGACCATCTTCCTTTCCTTCTACAGACAGTGGAGGATTGCCAGAGCGAAGTGTATCGCTGACAGGATCGCCAGAATCTGTGCAGTGAGTAATCTCTCATCCTTTGTCAGGGTGTTTCAAGAAAGTTAAGGGGCTTGGACAACAGTAGGGATAGGGCTGAAAGCATGACATAGTTCAGGGCTGTGACAGAGAAACAAGGCATCAGTGGTGCAGAGATCACTGATAAATGCTGAGAGAGAAAGTGAAGGGAAAAGGTAGTAGAGATAAAGTGGGTTGAAATGTCCAGGCCTGCAGCGGCAGTGAGAATTGGTACCTCAAGACCCTCCCTAGGGATATCTGCCTGGTGAGTGTTGTATTCGTTTAGACACCAGGCTAAAGCCTTTCTCTTCCAGCAAGCTTATAATTTGTAATTTGCTGGATACTTGCATTTCAGCTGGCTTTGTGTTGGCTTACTGGCTGTTTCCAAGTTTTTTTGTTTTAGACTTGGCTTTTAATGTTCTTTTTGTAAACAGCTTTGAGGACCTTGGTCAGTTGAGCAGTGTATAAATTTAATAAAATACACAGTGTAGCGAGTTCTCGCGTATGATCTTAAAATGCAAGGTCCTTGATTGGCCATAGGTGTCTAGAGAAACATTAAGCCGTTGTTTGTGATTAAAACCGGTCCAGATACCTGTCATTTGTCAGGTTGCTGAACCAACACAACACCAGCAATCTCATCTGCAAGTGATTCCTGGACAGAAGGTGTTCCCAGAAGCTTCATTTCAAATGTCTAGTACCTTTCATAACGAGAGGGTAGACGCTGTAAATCTTGTCATTCGCCACTATGCTGTCTTCTTTCATTTGTTTTCAGGAAGGCAAAAATGATGCTTGATGATATTGTATCTCGAGGGCGTGGTGGGCCTCCTGGTCAGTTTCACGATAACGCCAATGGGCAGAATGGTACAGTGCAGGAAATCATGATCCCAGCTGGGAAAGCAGGCTTGGTGATCGGCAAGGGAGGGGAAACGATTAAGCAGCTACAGGTAAGGGGTAGGCCCCGCCTGCCTGCCTGCCGGATTTCTTGTATTAAGAGCTTATGCTTATCTTCATTTGTTCACCTTCTTTCTGGCATTCTGGTTTCTCTGGCCTTTTTGGAGAAGGATGTGGTATTTCTTTCTCATGGCTTCTTAGAGTGGGGCCAATTGAGTTTGTCTGAGGGAGCACGAGGCAATTGTACAACCTGCTTAACTACTTACTCTCCCTTAATATAGGAGCGAGCTGGAGTGAAAATGATTTTAATTCAGGACGGTTCACAAAACACGAATGTAGATAAGCCCCTTCGGATAATTGGCGACCCTTACAAAGTACAGGTAAGACTGGTTGGTCAGCTTTCTCAGTCCTCTGAGCCTGTGTGGGGAAGAGAAATGACTGCACTCCTGCCTTCTTTGTGACTGGGGTACAGTTGCAGTTTCCTGTCTCAGCCAGGGGCTACCAGATCTAAGGTTGCACAGGTGCCTCTCTTCAGTTGCTGATGCACTGCACACCTTTCAATCAAATGGCCAACCTCCTCTTGTCAGAGCTGTAGTTGGTGTCTTTGAGCAAGAAAGCTAGCAGTGGCTGTGCACCAGGATGTTGGCTCTTGTTTGAGAGGTTTGTTAAGTGGGTGTTCATAAACAGAAATATCACAGGGCAGACATGGGTGGGTGGCAGGCTTGGCTTTAATTTTGCAGTGCTTGTCTGTCCAAACTGCTCATCCAAGGACCTCTCTGTATTTTTGGCACTGTATGGAAAATGATGGCTTCCAGTACACTCCATACACTGATGCCCAGCTCTACCTTTCTGCCACTGAAGTTTTCTCTTCCATCCAATATTACATTTCCAGTTGCTGGTCTAATATTTTTACACAGATATCTCATCTACTGGCAGTATGTCAGAAGATAAATTTTTCATCTTTCCTCCTGAATTTCTGTGTCTCTCTGTCACTATCTAGGCACAGGTCTTTGGGTTTTAACTTTTCTCCCACTTGCCCAGATTCAAACTCTCATCAATAGTATCACTTCTCCCAAACACATGGTGACAAATCTGCCCTTATCAGTTAAAACTTGTGGCCCAGTTTCCTGCTTTTGACTACTGCAGCCTTCTCTGTGGCCTTCCCTTGTCACACCTGAGTCCTCTCACCATGATCCAAAGCTCTGCCGACAAACTCATTAAACTGGAATCTTCCACTTGCAAATCAGTCCTTTGCCACTGAGCTATTTCCCCATCCACATCCATCACTTTTTCTTAACGACTAAAAGCTCTCTCTGTTTTTGCCACAACCCTATCTTTCTGTCCTTTACATTGGTGTTTCCCAATCTTCCTCCTTCCCTAAGGCACACTTAGAAGAAGAGGAAAAAAATGGGGTACACTCCCCCCATCCTCCTTGTGTGTGGAGGCAAAGCTTTTGGCTGACTTAAAAAAAAATCCTCCTGGTAAAATCCACGTAATCACCTGGTGCATTATGGGTTGAGTCAGCTGCAAAAACCAGAAGTTTTTGCAGCTGACTTGCTCCTTTGTGCATTTGAAAGGAGGCATCCCTGTCCCAGTGCATTATGAGGCGGGTCAGTTGCAAAATTGGGGAACTCCTCACTTTTGCAGCTGATGTGGAATTAGTGTGGCACACTGGTTGGGAAATGCTGCTCTGTGTTTTACCTCTTCCCATGATCTTCACTCTTCCAACTCTTAATGGCCAAAAATCTCCTTTGTACAGTTTTACTTGGGTGGTGACTCTGAATTGCCAGCTTCCCTTTCTGGTGTCCTGCCATGGAATTAAAGCATTTTCAAGTGCTCAGTTTACCATGGGGGCTCTTCTAAAAATCCCCCTTGCCTACCTTGGGGAGAGTGTACTTTGTGGAAGATTTCCAGACGATTTTGCAACTAATGCTTTGTTTTGCAGCAAGCCTGTGAAATGGTAATGGACATCTTACGAGAACGGGACCAGGGTGGCTTTGGTGACCGAAACGAGTACGGTTCCAGGATTGGTGGAGGAATAGATGTAAGAACATTGGTTGGAACTTCTTGGGCAAGTAGAAAAAGTAGTTTCTGGTGGGACATCCTCTCCTCTCCTCTCCCTCCATTGTCCCTGTGTACGAATGTCTAAAAGTGGGGTAGGGGTGGCAGCAGGAGCCCAACTTTTTTGATAACTTGAATTGCTCATAACTGTCCTAGTTCATTTATGCCTTTCCCACTTGTCCAGGTTCCCGTGCCCAGGCATTCTGTTGGTGTGGTTATTGGGCGTAGTGGTGAGATGATTAAGAAAATACAAAATGATGCTGGAGTTCGAATACAGTTTAAGCAAGGTCAGAAGCCCAGATTGCTTCCCCCTCCTCTACAATCTGTCTTCATACTGTGTGGTGCAGCATCAGACCAACTGAATGTTTTTGCATTTCTCTGCCTGAAAATGCTTTCTCTTTGCCTGATCAGGCTGTGATCACTGTTCCCTATTCCCTTCATCCTTTTCTCCCTGCAAGTGTGGAAGTGCATTCTGCAGAGCTCAGGGAGTGAGATCTCTTCCTACGGACATCTCAGATTAGGGGTGCCTTTACACAATCAAAATTCCATATGGAGTTTTTTGCCCATATGGAGTTTTGACACCAAAGTTGCAAATCTGATGTCTTAGCATGGTGGTAATGCCCATGTTTCTAAAGGGGCAATGTTACCTCTTTTGGGTCTGGCTTTTTCCCATTCGTGAGTTGCATATGTTATCCCATAAAACTGGTGTAGTTTATTGCTATTGATAGAAGAAGTAATTAAGGGGGCTAAATTTATGTCTGTCTTTTGAAGGCTAATGCTTGCATGCTGTCCCTAGTTGCTTAGGTCAGCAGTTCAAGGCAAGCTTCTGCACCTGGTTCTGAAACTCACCATAAGTATAAGGCCTGATGACATTTCCTGCTGGTTCTTCTTTCAGATGATGGGACGGGTCCTGAGAAGATTGCCCATATTATGGGTCCACCGGACAGATGTGAACATGCTGCCAGGATTATCAATGACCTGCTCCAGAGTCTCCGGGTATGCAGTGCTCTTTGGTGCTAATATCAGCTCTCAAGATAATAGAATTCCCATCCAATACATCCCATCAGTGTACATTAGAACTTCAGTGCATGAATTAATCAAGTAGTTTTGGAATCCTCCTAGTCATGTCTGACAAACACCTTGAAGGTGCTAAAGCACCTTAGTCTTCATTACTGTGGATGTTTTTAACAGCTCAAGGATAAAATTCAACCCATCTTTGGGGGTTTCTTACCTAAGAGACTTGGTTCTCTCAAATACAATAGAGAGATTGCCCACTTCTCCACAGCAGTGACTTTGCTACCTTTATGGAACTCTTTCCACAGTGATGGAGGATCCGCCAAATTTTGCTAAGAACCCCTGGTGTGTTGCCGATTATTCTGGGGCATGCACACTTAGTTGATGTGGAATGGTAGCCAGGCCTGCTGGGTGGTGGATTTCCCTTGTTTGAACTAAGAATGCACCCTAGAACGTGTCCAGAATCCCCTGCAGCTGCACACTATGGGGGAAGATGGGGAATGGTGGTGGGCAGGCGGTCTTGCAGCAAAGCTTGTCTGCTGTTAGTGATACTCCCATTTTCAGTACCCTGATAAGGTTCGGCAGCATCCAAAGGTCCCCGGTTTGGTGTCATATGCCAAAGCAGGGTGCTGTGTTCTGGGAACTGCAATGTTCTAGTAAAGTGGGGGAGTATTTGCCCCCATAACCACAGGCTGCGCCTGAGTTTGGTTCCAGTTTGAGAGAGTTGTGTTCTGTTCTTGCAGAGTGGCCCACCAGGTCCCCCTGGATCAGGAATGCCTCCTGGTGGAGGCAGAGGTAGAGGCAGAGGGCAAGGTAATTGGGGGCCTCCTGGAGGAGAGATGACCTTCTCTATCCCCACTCACAAGTGCGGGCTGGTTATTGGCCGAGGTAAGTGTCTCTTGTGCTTCCCAGCTTCATGTCAGCTGACCTGAAATGGTGGGAATCGAGCCTCTTGATTGGTTGAAACCTCCACATTCCCTTTCAGGTGGAGAAAACGTCAAGGCCATAAACCAGCAGACAGGAGCCTTTGTGGAAATATCCCGGCAGCTACCGCCCAATGGAGACCCCAACTTCAAACTGTTCATCATCCGAGGCTCACCTCAGCAAATTGATCATGCCAAGCAGCTTATCGAAGAAAAGATTGAGGTAGCTCTCTGCCCTTCTCGGGACAGCAGGCCTCCCAGATGGGGAAGCAAGCCTGCTGATGGGGTGTGTGTGTGTCTGGATGCAAGGGTTCTCACTGCTGAGACGATTCATTTCTTCCCTAGGGTCCTCTCTGCCCGATTGGACCAGGACCTGGGCCTGGCGGACCTCCTGGACCGGCTCCAATGGGCCCCTTCAACCCAGGGCCTTTCAATCAAGGGCCACCCAGTGCTCCCCCTCAGTAAGTCATAAGGCTCCTCCAGCATGCCACCCTCTATGGGCACTTGGCTTCTTTCTCACTTGGAAGTACTGGGAATCCTTCTAGCCATCTCGGAAAAGAAAATTGGAACTGGAATACTTGAAGAGATGCCTGTGTACTGCTAAGCCAGATGGGCCATGAAGTCACAGATAGTGCTGAGCTGAAAAGAGCAGACCTCTTTTTGGCATGAAATTCTCCTTCCCCACCATTTTTGGTGGCTTTTTGAGGGGCACATGAGCATGCAAAATTGGTTGCCTCCAAGGCAGTCTCCAGCACAGTCCTTCTCCCCTTCCCTTGACACGGCACTTGCTAAGAGAAGGAACAGGGATTGTGCTATACTGTGGGTTGCCATTGGTTGATGTCAACAGTAGTTCTTCCCAGGAAGTGTTTTCCCTTTTAGCAGAAACTCTGCTTCTCCCATTTGTAACTTGCACATTGAGAGTCGGACAACCCAGAAATCTGACACAGCTTTTATTGGAGGCATTTGGAGCTGAAAATGAGATACCAGGACAATCTTAGATGGAAACAAAAGCCAAGTGCCATATTAATAGTTTTGCTGTCATGGATTAGTACTGCTAGGAGAGTAAAAGTTACAGTCCCAAAAGTTAGTATGTCAGTTATACATTTCCCTTCTGGGAAACTGGTATAGACCCCACTCACAGCCTTAGGCAGGTTGTGGTTTCATGAAAACGTATTAAGCAATGACTTCCTCTTGTTCATCCTGCTTTTCCTCTTACTGATGTCAGAGATGTCCTTAAGCATGTAAAGTTCTCCTCACTACCTCTTTAGCCAGGGAGATTTGCCTGGGACTGAGCTCCCTTGCTGCTTGATTTCCCAGAGCAGTTTGGTTACCACTTAGCAGGCCACAGATGCAGTGGCACACCTAGGTAGTTTTGGCACCCAGACCGCGCCTGCTGCAAGGCCCCCCGTTGGGGGAAGCGGGGGAGGAAACCTGCTTTTGGGGGCCTCCTGCCGCCACCCCATGCCCGCCACGCTGAACCTCTGATTTCCCCCCATAATTTTAGCTTCCATGTGCATGACCGGGGGCGGGGGGGCGAGCAGGCCCACCCCCATGGCGGCGGCAGCAGACGGGGTGCCTGTTGGGCCTGTCCATCCGGCCCAGCGGCTCTTGAGAACTCTGAGGTGCTCCAGTGCGCCTGCGCAGTTGAACTAGATCGTCGCAAGCCCGTGATGTCACAGGGCGGAGGTTCGGCGCAGTGGCAGGAGGCCACAGACTGGGGCCCCAAGGTCCAGGGGTAAGAGCACCTCTGCACAGATGGCCCAGATGGCTGCTGGTTCTTGTTTTTAATGTTAATATGCCACTTTTCAAAAAAATGTTCTCAAAGTGTTTTATGTAGAAAACTAAGGTTCCCTGTCTTAAAAGAGCTCACAATCTTAAAATGAAAAACTGCATAAGTAGACACCAGCTAACATACTGAGGAAAACTACTCGAAGTAGTCCCATTGAAATTAGGACAAGTTAACGATGCCTAACTGGTCCTTTTAATTTCAGTGCAACTACTTTGAGTGCTTCTCCTCCGTTTATCAGCTGCTGGAGGGACGCATGGATAGGAACAGGTGCTCTCTCCCTGCTAAATATCAGAGAGTCACCACTTTAAAAGGTGCCTGTTTGCTCCGTGCGCCAGGGGTGGGACTTGGTTCTAGAGTGTTCCATCCGTCCTTAATTCTGCCAGTGACTCTCTCCCTCTTCCTCTTCTAGCCCTGGGGGGCCACCACCTCCACAGTACCCACCCCAAGGCTGGGGGAACGCCTATCCACAGTGGCAGCCTCCTGCACCTCACGACCCAAGTACGTACAGCAGTTCCTGTTTGTTCCTCAGGGGGTGGTGAAAGGGAGCTAGACGCACGTGGCCTCTTACATTGTTGTCCTCTTTCCAGGTAAAGCGGCAGCAGCGGCAGCAGCAGACCCCAATGCAGCCTGGGCAGCCTATTATTCGCACTACTACCAGCAGCCACCTGGCCCAGTTCCGGGAGCACCCCCAGCCCCCACAGCCCCACCGGTGCAAGGGGAGCCACCGCAGCCGCCCCCGACTGGGCAGTCGGACTACACGAAAGCGTGGGAGGAGTACTATAAAAAACTAGGTAACTCCGTGCACAAGGACTTGACCCCTTTTTGGCAGGGAAGCCATTGAGAAGGGACAATCAGAAACGCTTAACAGAAGTCAACATTGACATTTTTTGAGATTTATTTTCTAGCCTTCTTAGATTGACTTTGCAGCATTGTTCTTGTATGTTTTTATTTTAATTTTATTGCCTTGATCCTGCTGATGAGAACAAATCTCATTCCTCACATCGATGGGAAAAAATGTAAGGGAACACTGCTTGACACCCATTGTATTTACCTTTGCCACTTGGATGAAAGGGCTTGCCCATTCACTTCTGGGTGCCTCAGGCACAAGTAACTGAGCTGACTTGAATGCCAGTTACATTGATGCCTCAAGCCAGCACAAGTTCTGTCAACTGGTGTCTGATTCAGAACTTATCTTTTTGTAATGGCTTCTTCTTATTTCGCCTGAATTTCTTAAAGTGAAGTGATTGCTGAAGTCCCTCCAGGCCCCAAGGACCACAGGCAATCTAGTTGGGTGGTTTGTCCAAGACTTACGATTTCGGAGTCTTTCCGGTGGTGGGGAAGAGTTTGTCTTCAGTGGGCAGACAAGCCTCCACCTCTCCCCGTTGGGGGATTGGCTGACTAACAAGGCCCTGTTCAGGGCAGGCTTCTGAAAGGCAGGCTTGGAAACCTGTCGTTGAAAGCTTTGTGTGACCCGGCTCCTGTTGTCTTTGACACTGCTTGCAGGCCAGCAGCCACAGCAGCCAGGAGCCCCACCACAGCAGGACTACACAAAAGCTTGGGAAGAGTATTATAAGAAGCAAGGTGAGTGAAGGGCCTGAGGAGCTGCCTTGGAGGACCTTGGCTGTAGCACTCTCTTCCGGCTGGGTGCGGAGTGTTTCCCTCGAGTGACTTAGTCCCTCTTTCCATTTGGAAGCAGCTCAAGTAGCTACTGGGGCAGGGCCAGCAGCACCACCAGGACCTCAGCCAGACTACAGTGCAGCCTGGGCAGAATACTACAGACAACAAGCTGCCTACTATGGACAGACACCCGGCGCTGGTGGCCCAGTGCCACCACCCACACAGCAGGGACAGCAGGTGAGTTGTAAAACCAAAGCTGGATGGCCCCTTTTGCTTGGGAGCAGGTGTCTGTATCAAAAGTATGCCCTCTGGTCTAGAGCCAGACTCCTAGGCAGAAGATGTATCTTGCGGGGAGGAAGGGTTGGTGTATTATTCTCCCCTCCCCCCCACCCCACAACTAGAGATGTGAAGGTGGGGGGTGTGTGGAATGGGACTGGAAGATTTAGTGGGGAGGGGACAGGTTTTTCTGTTTCTTGCAAGGACTTTTATTTCTGAAAAATTGGGAAATTTTGGATTATGAAACATTTCCTCTTGGAATTATTATGAATAAAATGTTTAAGAAAAGGTGTGCAAATATATTCATATTAAAAAGGTGTTCTGGACTTTGCTCTCCCAAGCTTCTTGCTTGCTTCAGATTCCTCTATCTTCTGCATCATGGGGAAGATACTGGTTTGTGTTTGGAGGTACACAACATCAAAAAATATGCTAACATGAAAAAGTAGAAAAGCTTATCTCAATCCAGGCAAATTTCAGTTTTTAGAGAAGTCGATGATGATGGGTTTTTTTTTATTTCTATACTGCCCTTCCAAAAATGGATCAGGGCGGTTTACATAGAGAAATAATAAATAAATAATTAAGATGGATCCCTGTCCCCAAAGGGCTCACAATCTAAAAAGAAACACAAGATAGACACTAGCAACAGTCACTGGAGGTACTGTGCAGGAGGTGGATAGGGCCAGATGTTATCCAGATGATAACACTGAAGGATCAGAAGAAGCAGAAACATTAGATAGTGAGAGCTCAGAAAATTAGTAATTAGACAAAGTTTCATGTGGCAAAAACCTGTATTCAATAAGTCTTGCATTCTTTCACTCTTTTCCTCTTCCTGAAAATGTGTGGTTTCTGAATTTGCTTGACACTGGAGGAGACTTAAGGCCAGAACACACAACTTTCTTTGATTCACTATAATGTTGTTAGTGGCTTAGATACAGTGCAGCAGCCTCTTCATCCAAGAGCAGGACATGCACACTCATTCTGTGCATCCCTCAAACAGCATCCTCACTTCCACCAGACTTACAGAACTCCATGGCTCCTAAGATTTGCATCATCACTGCAGCAACAAGCCTTCCATTGGTGGTAATGGGAGGCTGCAGCAGTGTCAGAATCCTTAGTAGCAATGGAGCCTCAGTGAGCTCAGGACTGGGTTTGGGGATGCATAGAATGGGCGCACATGCTCTGCTCTTTGATCAGTGGAGCGCGACACTGTATGTAGCCAGTTTCTTCTGTTCTGCCTGCTTCACACAAACTGGCGAAAACTCAGAGATGCTGGATTCCTTGGAGCTCAGCAGCTTGCAGCCCACTTGTAACAAACATTTAAAAGTAAATACAGTTAATACCTTTGTACTTCTCTGAATAAATTATATTTCTAAATGTAATATACTGAACATGATCAATATTCTAATTAAAGGACGTTATGTATAATAAATGTTTTGTTCCTAAAGCAACTGTGATCTGTAAAAGGCATTTTAAAAAAAAGTGTGGCATATTTTTCAATTTCCTCCCAAAATTTCTGTTTTCCCAGGGGGAAAACTCAGTGTGTTGCATGGCTTCAACATTTCCAGAAATTTTATATCTTTACCCCAACACACACACACTCATGCTGCTCCTTTGATGTAGATACATGCAGGAAATGTTTTTCTTAGATCTTGGGGATGAAGAGGGATGCCTAGATGGCTATCTCAGCAGTATGTCTGTTTTGTGGGAGTATCACTAGAGTTAAAATGGAGCATTTAGGATTATATTCTAGATGAGACAGCTTCTTTGGCTTCAAATGTGTGAGATGAAGCATGTGCCAGAGTGGACCACCCTGCTAGTTTCCCAACAGAAAATGTAAAATAGATGCAAATAGCATCCAAGGCAGAAGTTCTGTGCAAATCAGAGTTTGAGTGAGCATGTGTGTGTTCTGCTTAACTAGCAGTAGCTGCCCACATCCAGGAATGAAAATGTCTTTCTTGCTTTCATTTTTAATGCCAGACATTGATTTATTTAGTCGTGTTATCCGAAGTTTGAACCATATTTTTTTCAGTCAAAAGTCCTACAAACGTTATTCAGTCAAAATACTGGTTTCATTCCAAGCCAGGCACTGGAATGAATTTGCACACCAGTTTTTCCAACACACAATTATCATTTTGCAGCCATCTCATAATGGAGATTTTTATATATGCTCTAGCCTTAGAAATGCTATCTGGGTGCATTTGGGTGTTCCCGGTCCCCTCCCCCCACAACAGTAGAAGGCATGCGTTTAACTGCACGCTGCCCTTGTTATGTAACCAAGATACACTTCTAATGTCAGAGTTCCTCAGCAAGTACAGGAGAACATGAGGACTCCTGTCAAATTCACTCACTGGTGTCTAATGGATCTGTGAATGGACATGCCCCAAAGAGAGACCCTTCTGCTACCAGCTTGAAAGTGGTCTTGTGGGATCTCCTGACATGTCATTCTGTTCCATTTTTAATAATTATTATTTAAAAATAATTTTTAATTTTAAAACTATCAAATTATATGCATTTTAAGTAATTTGAGAGAGGACTAGTAAAATGATACCGCTCTTGTGGAAGCCCGAGCCATCCCTACAAATTGGTGGACTAACCATGCAAGTTTGTCTTCATGAGACCAGCTGGTGAGACCAGCAATGCTGAGCACATGGAATAGCACTGCAGGTGTAGCTCTTTGGACAGCTCTGAGCTTAGGACTGGCTTCCTTGCCTTGGGACCCGTAAGCTGCTAAAGTGTGCTCGGAGAGAAGCTGGAGAACTCTTGTGCAAAGACAAGACATGAACATAGCCAAAGCTGTGAACTATGCTAAAACAAGTCATACCTGCAATCTGTGTAAATTACACGTTTGTTTCTTATTCATAATTCTACTTCTGCTAGCTACTGGCAAGGAACTTTGTACTCCTCGCCCCCTCCTGTTTACAAAGCAAGCAAAGACTTCTGACACAGCTCCTATTTTCCATCTTGTGTTTGCCACCACAGTTTTGCTTTTTTAAATTAAAACTGAAAGCAGAGGCTGCTAGGGACATCAACATTTGGCCAGTTCCAAATTCCATGTGTGTGTGTATTGTGATTGTGATTGAGATTGCAAAATGCACAAAGCTAGTCTCAGGCGAACCAAGCACTACAGTCAGTATGTTGTTGATACTTGTTGCCAGATCTTGGGATAGGTAAGGCTATGAAGACCCTGCCCTCAATTCTTAGTTAAATAATAATTCTCCAGAAGTAGAAAGGCAGCTGGATCAAGGAATGATTAAAGGAGCAAATTGAAGACATCTATGTGTGGAATATGCACATTTTTGTACATCTAGCTTTAGGGCATTCAATATTATTACCTTAGTAATGTAGGAAGGGCAGGTTCACCGGAGGCAATGAATAGTGCTCTTGATAAGTGCCATTTAGTTTCTAGGCCTTCAAAGTTTGGATGTCCACGAGGAGCAGAAGCTCTTAAAAGTTACATTTGAAAGGTGAGGAGGCAGGGAAGAAAAAGATTATTAAATACTTCCAGAAAAACTTAGTGGCCTGTATATTTAGCAAATGCCTCTTCTGTATTCTGGGAGCTTATATACAGATTCCACATTCTTTGTGAAAATTCAATAAAAATCCCAGGTTTTTTAACAAAAAAGTGACACTGGAGTGCCAAACAGTAAAATTCTGTACCAGGGCCATGGAATATACATCCTTGAGATGGGTTGGAGGCTGGGGTGAACAAGGTAGAGACCAGAGCCAGGATGGCAGTATTTAAATATTGGTTAAGACTCAAATTTTGCCCAAGTGGGTTGGCCCACCTCATTTTGAAAGACCAGTCCCACTCAAAGTGGTTGCTAAAGCTGAAGAGAAAACCTCTTAAGTTTAGACTCTCTGAATTCTTAATTTGCTAAGGGGTATGAAACATGCCATTAAAATAACGGAGCAGCACATCTTGGATGTTGAAATGCAGGAGGAGAGAAGTAAACTTCCCAACTGTATTAAGAACTGGTGGGTTGCTGCTCCTCAATCCTCAGCAAGTTATCTTTATAATGCCCAACACATTGGGGAGTCTTTATCTTGGCTCATTTCAACGTTTTCCCATTGGCATGGTTGGAGGGCAGATATATAAGGATGCCTTATTTGCGCAGGTGCCTCTGTGATTCAGGGGAAGCAGAAAATGTGGGGCAGATTTTACAGCACTCCATGCAGTAAATTGATTTTACCCTTTTTAAAAGGTTTGACGGGAAGATCTATGGAATTTTATGAAACATCTCTTTTTACAGATAAAGGTGTATTAGTTATTTCCTGTTTTGCCCAGTTTTGCACTATTGCATATAAAATTCACCAAATAAGGGTTAAGGCTCCCTCAATCAGTTAGGTAATGATGTTCACCTAGTAAGCAAGCTTGTCTAAATAGGGTTAATTGTATTGATAGTAGGCTCTTATGAACTGTAATGGTTGTTAATTGTATCTGGTCAAGTACCATGATAAAGATCGATCTATCCTTGAGATGATCCCTTTTGCTTCAAGCTTCAATAACAGATTCTCATCTCTTTTTTCCCCTTTCTCCCTCCCACAGGCTCAGTGAGTTGAATGTGAACCTCCCCATCTCTGAGAACCTTTTTGTTTTGGGAAGAGGTGGCCGCAGCAGAAAGTGACGGGGTGGGAAGGGAGCTGGCCTGTTGCTCTGATTGCTGGGTTTCTTCTGGGAATTTTGGCCATGCCCCCTTCGAGTCTCTTTAAAATAAATCCAAATCTCCAAACTCCTAATGTTGAGCCAGCAGCTGTAGAAGATAGCAGACTAAAACCGCCGCTGCCGCCAGACCCAATCCTGCCTGACACACACCTCAGTTTTCAGGGTAACACTTCCTCTTTTCTTTCTGTTTTTGTTTTAAAAATAAACTTTACAAGGAAAAGTCACTCTGCTTTTTAGTTAGAGTTGGAACATTCCTCGGACAAAGGTGTTGGTGTTTCAGACAAAACCTTCCCTGCCCCTCCATTTCTCCACTGCTGGGACTGATCTGTCGTGTTTTTGTCCAAGAGAAAATTGAAACAAAATTGTATGCTCAATTTTTACTTTTTACCGCTCGTTTTTAACTTCACAAATAAATGATAACAAAACATCCCCCTGTGTCTGCTGGGTGGTGTCTGTCTTTCTCTCTCTGTCCATAAGGTTTTTTGAAGCTGATGTTTGTTCACAATATAGCTGTTGTAAAAGCCTGATAATGGTCATGAATTAAGAGCTTCCTGTGTTTTTATAGTTTGAGCAGGCATTTGTGCATTTTTGTTGAATAAAATGCTTTTTTGTTTTAAAGTCTCTGATGCAACCGTGTGTGTTTCCAAAGGTAGGGCCTGAGCTTCACTCGGCTCTGGGAATAAGCACTAGTTTCTCAAAGGTGGATGTCCAGCTGGGAGCAGGAGAGAGCTGGAGTAGACTGAGCTTTTGGCACTCTTGTAAACTCAATGCATATACTGTATCCCTGTCAACTTTGAATCCATGGCTGTCTTCTAGTTTAACTTGCAAATGAGGGGATGGAGGACTTCACACAGGAGTCCATGTGGCCACCAGCCTGTTGGAAGTTCTAGTTAATACAGCTGCCTACAGTCATTTCTGTTGTCTTTATTCAGAGGCTTGATATAATTTATTTGGGTAATTTCTAAGACTTTCTGCTGGATCTGAGTACCTTGACTAATGTTTCTAACACTAAAGGATATCTCCTTTGGCATCTTTGCAATCTGATTCGTTTAAGTGGCCTCAATAGAGTATAAAGAATGCAAAGCTGAGCCAGTGCTAAACAATGTGTTCATTTTTGCATGAAATGATTAGCTTACATTCTTGTCTATGCATGATGAATTTAAGTGGATTGTGATGAGTGGTGCTGATGCAAGAGCACCTAGCTTCTTTATTTGGGGGGGGGGGGGGGTGCCGAAGGAGGCATAGCTGCTTCTCCTTGCAGCAGCTCTGTTTGCTCTTGTCACTCCCATCCTACCCTACCCCAGCATTGAGAGCTGTGCTACCTGCAGGCTAGCAGGTAGTACATACAGCTCATCAAGTATTGCTGCACAAGCTGGTCACACACAGCTCTACCTGTTGGCCAGCCTGCATACAGCTAGGCTCTCAACATGGGGATGGGTTGGGGGAGAGGAGTAAACAGAGCTGCTGGCAAGTGGAGACTGCTGTGCCTTGTTTGGGCTCCTTATGACAAGTGGCTCCTGTGCTGATGGGTCCTGTTCTCTCAAAACTGCTACACTTTCCCCTCCCCTATACACACACAACTTTTCTTGATTATAAGAGAGACCTTGTTCAGATGGGCATTAGTTGCTACTGAATTCAACTGTGATGGCGGATAAGTGAAGAGGTGCCATAAAAAGCTGTAAAGTGGGCACCCTTGCTCCATAAGCATACTTTCCCTCAAAAGTTAAAAGTAAGACTGTGCCTAGCTGATCCAGTAATAGGCCTGCATATGTTTCAGGTGCAGCTCAAATTCCCAGGGCTGCCTGGTAACTGTTGCTAAACTTCCAATCCTGGAGCTCAACTATGCCTCCTTGGAAGAAAGTCACTAAAGGATTACTGGAGAAGCTTAAATATGAATGACTCGTAGAAAAGAACTGCTAATACGAGTCGTATGTTCCACTGAGTTGAAAGGTAAAGGGAGAGAGTCACAACACCAACCAGTACTGAAGAAATAGCAGGAACTACTAGTGTAGTTGAATTTTTGGACCATGTTCTCTGTTCATAAAAAGGACCCTATGATCCACTGAGGTGGTTTCTAGCCAAGTGGTTTAGGCACTCTGTTGGCTGTATCTTTTGGGCTGTGCTCATTAAAGGCTAGTTCACACATGCATGTGTGCCACCACTCAGTAACTGAGAATACATCATTGTTAGTCGGTTCACACATTCCGCTGCAAGCCATTAAGTGCTGTACATGTGTTGGTGAACCAGTCTGGAGGCTCTGGTTTTTAAGGCTTCCTAAGGAGGGCACAATAAGGGACCAGCAACATAAACCTTTATTTTATGTAGAATTAAGTAGGATTGTTAGTTGAGGCCTGTGAGGCAGCTGCCTTCAAGACATCATCAATGACACTGCAGCACTTGCAAAAGACTACTTCTGGGGGCTCTTCAGCCAGGATCTGTAAATGCAAAATCAAAATAAAGAACTCTTAACAAGCTTCTACATACCAGTCCATCAAACCTCCCTTTCACAGCCAACTACTCTGTTAACACATCTGTGAATACAGAAACACTGAGCAGTGCCTGTGTGTGTGTGGGGGGGGGTGTCTTATCTGCCCTGAACCTACTACTAACTAGTTTCATTAGGTGGTATATAAATCCAATAAATAAATAAATTAAATAATGCAGGATTTTTTTTTTAAAGATGGTTGAGGGGAAGATGAGGCAATTTGTTTACTCAAATCTGAAATTACTGCAAAGAGGAGGATCACAAAGAAGAGTAGATCAGGGAAATAAACCTGTTGAAGGCCTGTCAGGATGGGGAAGGCAAGAGTAGGATCAGTATATAGCAAAAGTTCAGCACTACATCATCACAACCTCTCACTCAGGGTCTTCGTCACTGAAAGGAAGGCTGCCCAGTGTCTGGCAGGTGTGGGAGTAGGTGAGGTGTCGCCACCAACAGGGTGTCCTCAGTACAACTGGTTAGTTTTCCCATAGAAGTGAAAGGCAAAGGCTCACATACTGTGCAGCAAATCATGAATGGTTAAGAGCCATTCTGACAGAGAGCTTGCCATGCAGAGTAATGCTGTCCTGGGCCACTACCTTTTCTCCGTGGACACAAGCTTGTAGCTTACCCTGTTTATGGGGAGGAGAGGGATAGGCTCATTCTGAAAGGACTGCATTGGCTTCCAGGCTAGAGCAGCAACTAATTTCAGCTTAGCTGTCATGGTGCAAGGTAGCCCAGATTTCCCTGCCTAGTTCTGGGGGAATGGGGCCCAGCCAGATGCTCAGAGACCTACATTCCGAAGTAAGCTCTTCTGTAGGTAGTAGGTGAAGACAGGCTCACACAGCGTATAGTGGGTCTCTAGCCGCTGTCGGATGATTCTTTCATGGTCATCGACTCTCTCACCCATCTGGCTTCGGATCAGCAGTCGTTGAATCATAGTCTCTGTAGAGCAGTCAAACACTATCACGATGTTGGGTGGACGCCCCACCTGTGCCGTGAAAAGCATAACCAGACTGTTGGTTGCCTTATGCTTGCTGGGGTCTTGCTAGATCTGCAAAGCTCTTCCGGAGAGGAATGGAGGAGGCTAGAGCCAGGGTTTCAATGCATAAAATAATGGTGCACCTTAGGTGACATAATGCAAGCCTTCCATTGAAGTCCAACATCCTGATTGCAAGGGTTCAGAGGTGTACTGTCTCTCCACGTGGAGAGACAGCTCCTCCATTAATTTCTTTTAAATCCATCTAAGCCAATGACCACCAACAGCTAGGATTTAGGGAGGATAATGCAAAATCTTTAGTATTTAGAACACTAGCCTATATATCAGGAATGGAGAGGAAGCTAGGTGGTATCATGTAGCAGAGCAACAGGGGATTGGGAGTTCAACAGTTGCTCACCTCCAAACTTGGGCTCCTGAGACAGCCTCTTAGCTCATGCTCTGCTTCTGATACAAGCCGAGCAGCAGAGGCCACCAGGGCTAGCTGCAGTCCTAGTCCTGTCCATTCACCACTCACCCAAATAATTAACATAACATGTTAGTCAAAACTTCTGTGGGCAGAACAAAATCAGATCGTGGCATTCTAGAACATGACACGTTAATTCAATAAGCTGGCATTTCCCTACTGGGACGCAGTTCCTCCTCTGACCTCATAGTGGCAGAAAGAGAACGCCTCTCACAACACTAATGGGGTGTGGGATTTCCAAATAACTAGGCTTAATCAAATCCTCCTGCTAATAGGCCCACACTTCTTGGGCTACACTTGATTCCCATGGCACCTTCTGAGTAGGGGTCAATGACTGTCACACCCTTGCTTCCTAATCAGCATCTAACTTGAAATCTGACTGACAAAGCAGTTATGAACTCAAGATTCTTGCATCCCAGCTAGCTGCCTACAGTATTTACCTGAATCCAAGACTAGGTTTTTTAATATTAGAAATCAGGATATTGTCTAAAATTCAGATTCCTGAACCTTTCAAGTAAATGGAATTTAACCTCTACTTTTGAAGGAGGTCTTAAATTCAGAGCCATCTTCTATTCAAGAAATACAGTATTCTGACATATTTGCCCTGAGACCTTGGGTTGGGGCAGTATAAAAATGCGCTAAATATATATATATATTTTTATATATATATATTTGGGACCCTAGGCCTCTCCCAGAGCTAGAAACAGAATCGAAGTACTCTGTATACATCCAATTGCCAGTAAGCTCTTGGCAAGTAGTTCTTCTGCATCTCACCTGTGGCTCATTAGATGCTGCCCACTGGTACATCCTCCTCTGTCCCACTCCTATGGAGGATTACTGTTTTCAGATCGGCAAAGCCCAAGCCTGCCTGCCTGCCCCTTTCACCTCCCACCCAGGGAATGTACTTACGACTTCCTCGAACATCCTGGCCTGGTTAATTTCCCGGGGGAAGCCTTCAATAAAATATCCCTTGACACGTTCGGATTTTAGCATATTGTCAGTCAGCAAATCCAAGATGTAGCCCTGGAGAGACAGGCACCCCAATCCTCAAAAAGCCCAATTACAACCAGAAAGAGGTTAAAAGACCACCCTTCTTAATACTATCGGATCCACCTGCTCTCTTTCCTTGCAGGGTCTGGATCTCTGGCCACATTCCTGCCAGGAATTTGAGCCTTCTAAGGTGCCTCCTAGGTCTGAGTCCTAGAAAGAACCATTCAACAGGAGCAGTATGTCACCAATGCTGGTTAAACTGTATCTGTGCAAGAGCCTGTATGTGAAGGGCTGTACAGTCAAACCATCCACCAGCAGTACCCATAAGCACTTGAGCAGCATCAACCCTTGCAAGTTCAGGGAGTTGGCCAGAGCCTTGGATCCAGCATGATTCACCTTCCCTTGCTCAGGAAACCAGCACCAGCAGGGAGGGTGGTTTAAGATCATGGAAATGAGCAAAATATATGCACTCATTGTCAGAGAGGCCTACTGCCATTGTGTCTAGGCAATGGGGGCTCCCCTTTAAGAGTACAAGGCTCATGTCCTTTCCAATACTCTCCACATCAACCCCCATCATTGTTTCTGGCACTTGGCACACCAGCCAAAAGCATGACTGAGCTGTGCTCTTTTGCTGTAGGCAGAGGAGCATTAAAAGCAGGAGCTGACCCCAGAGTCTGCATTAGATTAACTATTGCACTAATGTCAATTTTTACAAAACTATCAGAATTCAAATACAACTTTTTGAAAGTTGGACATGTTTAGAACATTATAAGAGAGCCCTCCAGGATTAGAAGAAACATCCATCTAGTCCAGTATCCTGTTTCTCAGTGGCACAAGCAGAGTGTGAAAGCAACCACCTTCCCCCTCTGCTTGCCCCCCAGTAACTGGAATTCAGTAGCATACGATCTCTGAACAGAGAAATTCCATTTAGCCATCATAGCTAGTAGCCACTCATAGACCTTTTCTCCTCCATAGATTTATCTAATCCCATTTTAGAGTCATAGAAGATCCTGAGGAGAGCCTGCTGGATGAGACTGAGAGGCAATTCTCACGATGGCCAGGAGTGTGCTGGGAGGGTGCCGGGTGAAGGCTGCTCTTAATCTACCTTCCCCACAGATGACCAAACTGTCCGTTGTTGGCATGCCTCCCGCACGCCGACATGGGCAGCCCTTCTCTCTGCAGCTCTGCATGACACGGAGCAGGATGGAGGGATCTGGGGCCAGAACTTGTTGTTCCGGCCTCCAGATATCCCATAATGCAAAATTCTACACATGCGCTACACTGGGGATTCCTCCATCAGATGGGCACTCTATGCATCTGTCTCTGTCTCTCCTCAGGCTGAACTCAGCCTGAGGAAACACACGATACCCGGTAGCCGGGGTAAGGGTAGAAGCGCATCCTTAGCCTCAGCTAAGAGTCATGTTCCTTAAGAGGGTTAGGCAGGTGGGAAGTGGAGGGATCCATGAGGGTCCCTCTGCTGCTCATGACCAGCCTAACCCCAGCTGGGCTGCCCCAGGCTGGTGGTGAGAACAGCCTCCAAAAGTCTATTTAATCCAAAATCCACATTTCCAAATGCTGGTTTTTGAAATTCAGTGGCAAGTATCCATTCAGCTACAGGATCCATTCTTTTCTTCAATGGAAGACTGACTTTTTAAAATCTGGAATTAATGAGATTTCCAATCAGATGGTAGATTGGGATGATGCAGAGGCCTCTGAGAAAAGCTCCCATTAACAGATGGAGACGGCATGGGGGGAAAACCCTAGTTGGCGCTTATTTGGTTGGAGTGGCAGCAACCTGGAGCAATTTGCAGTGGTTGTGCTGGCAGGTGCATTTTTATTTTTTAATGTGCCTGTTGAGATGTTGCATTGTTGTTTTTAAAAGATGGCATCTGCCAGCACAGCTGCCACAAAACACTCTAACCAAGGGGTGTCCCAACTGCGGCCCTTCAGCTGTTGTTGGCCTACAACTCCCATCATCCCCAGTCACAGCCAGGGATGATGGGAGTTGTAGGCCAACATCTGTAGGAGGGCCACAGTTTGCTCTAGACTGCTGCCACCCAGGTAAGCCTCTCCCAAATGCTTATGGGGTCTTACTAGCAGCAGTTCAGAGGGCTTCATGGCAGTTGTGCTGGTGGGCACCTTTTTTAAAACAACAGTGCAATATATCCAGCAGGGCAGGTGCACTGCATTGTTAAAGAACAAACAGAAAATAACCATGGTGCTCATCAGCACAACTACCACAAAGCATTCTGGGCCATGGCCCTTCTGCCCAGATAAACACCCACTAGGATTTGAGGGAACCCAAAAGCCAAGGGCCCCCTGACATCTGCCTCCACAGAATATCAGTTCAAGCATATTCAGTTTTAAAATTATTTCAATGTGATTTATTGCAATTAATCTGTATAAAGTCTTCCTTTAATCCTTTAAAAGAAGGAAGGCATTGTACATAATTATCTGAAATGCAATATACAGGGTGTTTTTTTGATTTTTTTAAAAAAATCTCATGGGATCCTGCAGGGAGAAAACGTGGAGGCTTCTTACCGTGGGCACCAGAGCCCCTTTCAGCATGATATCCTTAATGACTTTGCCCTTGCTGGTAGCTCTGCTGGCTTCCTCCCTCAGCAGATCTCCAATAGCCACATGGTAGAAATTGTATTTGTCAGCCAGCCGGGCACATTGCACTCCCTTGCCACAACCTGGGCCTCCTACCATAAAGATGATGATGGGGGCCTGCAGCTTATCTGAAGCAAAAGAAAGAGAGGCATATGAGAAGGTGCAGGCCACTAACAGAAACCAGAATGGAAAGATTCCAGAATGGGGTCACAGAGGCAGGCAGCCCTACCATGAGGTGAGGCGAGCTGACCTTCAGGCTGTAGATATTGGGGGCCACTCAGGACAGCAAAGTAGGAGACAATCAGACCCATCAGGGGGTGCAATTCCCCAGAAAGTTCTACATAAGTCCCATGGAGGTTCAGCAGGAGCTGCACAGGAGGGGAGCACAATTCACTTTCAGTTGAGCTTGTCCTGAAAGTCTCCATGCTAATACTTAAGAAAGGGTACCATCTAGATTTTCCACCTCAGGTACCAACTGAACTATCAGTGCTGACCATGAAGAGTCAAGCCAGTTCTCTGTCTATCCTACTATTCTTTTGTCAAGTGAATTTATTTGTCTTGGCCATAAGTGAGTTATCTGATGGTAGCCACAAAGATATTCTCAAGCAAGGTATGATCAATTAATTGTTGTAGATCTTTGCTGTCTAATATCCCTGCTAACTTGGCAAAGAGGCACCTTTTAACACGGTGATTCTCTTTATTTACCAGGGGGAGAGTAACTGGCCCTATCCACCCCCAGCACAGCACCTCCAGTGACTGTTGCTGCTATCTTTGTAAACAGAGGTCAAACTTCCTCCATGTATAGGAAGGCATAAAGCTGCCCTACAGCCACCTAATGGCGCAGCAGTGAAATGGCTTGACTACCAAGCCAGAGTTTGCCAGTTCGAATCCCTGCTGGTATGTTTCCCAGACTATGGGAAACACCTATATCGGGCAGCAGCGATCTAGGAAGATGCTGAAAGGCATCATCTCCTACTGCATGGGAGGAGGCAATGGTAAATCCCTCCTGTATTCTACCAAGAAAACCACATGGCTCTGTGGTCACCAGGAGTCGACACTGACTCGATAGCACACTTTACTTTATAGTCAAGACAGGACTGCTGGCTTCAGAGGACAGCAACTTTCTAAGGTCTCAGGCAGAGAGAGAGATTTCCTAGCAGCCCTGCTACCTGGGATTCTTTTAACTGGAGGTGCTGAGGATTGTGTCTGGGATTTCCTGCATGCAAACACATGCTCTGTTGCTAAGCCATGAGCCCTCTCTGGAGGATTTTCCTCCAAGCCCCCTTATACTCCTGCTCTGGCCACGAGTATAAGAAGTTGCCTTATACAGTGTCAATCTGTTGGTCTGTCTAGCCCAGCATGGTATACTCTACAAAGTCTCAGGCAGGGGTGGTGTTCAAAGAGACATACAACAACTATTTTAAAACCACATTAACAACATGCAAACATGAAAGCATTCATCTATTAAAACTTCAGCATAGCCAATAAAAAACACAACCTCAGAAGACTGGCTGAAACAAAAGCATCTTCACTTGATGTATGTGCCACACCACTGAACCCTCTAGTCTTCTAGCCTAGCCTTTTACAACACAATTGTCTTGCACTAAGACATGCCAGCTCTCTGTGTGCAGACTTCCAGTTTTCACACAAACCTTCTCTGCCCTAATGTGGTCAGTTCACTTCTCACCCCTCTGTAAAACAATGGCACTTCTTAACACCTTGAGCCAATTCAGCCAGTGGCAGTAAGGATGGCTCTATCTCAGCCACAGAAATGAGAGACTTGGGCACCATGCCAGGGAATGCATACATTCCCTATCTCAACTGAAGATCAGAAAGAAAGTCCGTGTCAGTGAGAGGAGCCTGCTACTATTATTACTACTATTACCACCACCACTCCTGCCAGCCACACTGTGAACTCCAGAGGTCATAGACATTGTATTCTTTACATGGGCTCTTGCATGCTAGTTCTTCCATACAGTGGCTCTCTAGTTTACCGAAGAACATCCCTGCTCTAGAGGAAGATGTGCAAAGGTGAAAGTCTTGCAGGGGCAACTAAAGCCTCAGCTGCTGTTAGTCTGCCGGTTCTGGTTCCACTTTCTCCTCCTGATTAGATAGCTATTTGGTTTCCCAAAGTTTTGTTCCCTGGGCTGCTGTTTAAGGGCTAAATTGTGCAGGACCATCCCAAGACATATTAGGCTGAAAATCCAAATGGCAACTGCCTCCTCAACATGAGGCACAACTTCTCAGTAAGTTCTCCTTTGCAGTCCTCACTTGAAACAAATGGGGTCTGTGCAAAAGCACTATTATGGTTAGTGAACAGCAGTGCATAAACACGAGACCTTCTCCAGAGCCATTGTAGCACCTGGAATGTTTGCCTGTCTGGTTTGTAAACTGGCTGTATTTTCTGCTGAATAAGCCAGCAAATATTTATTCCAGTCACAACACCTACATGGTAGTCTTGCTAGTTGTTATTGTTGTTGCACTCAGCATCAAAACGTTTCGCTGTCAGTCAAATACAGGCAGAATTTTCTAATAATCAGGACTTTTGTTGTTGCTCACAGTATCCTAAACCCTGGTTCCATTAAGGGTGGCAGAATGAGAGACATGCAGCCAGGATACCCAATCTACCAGGACACTCTCCTGTGCAAGCCTCACCATGGAGATGAACCAGAATTCTTGTGCCGAATCTAAGGAGGCTTGTGAAGAACTTCCTGGTGAAGGTGCAGAGTTTCAAACAGGTGGCCTTTTTCTCTCCCAGAAATGAACAAAAAAAAACAACCTCAGCCTGCTAACCAGAATGCATGCTGTTACATTATTTCAAAAGTCCATCACGTGCATAATATAGAAAGAAATGTAACAAATTACCTTTCAGTTCACGCTTCAAGGGCTTGGTGGTTTTTGGAAGGCTGCCCTGGCAAATCCCCATCCCGAGGGCTCAACCCAAGGGATCCCAGGTTACCAGTCTGGTAACCTTCAAACTCCTGTACAAAACTAATCTGGCCATTTCAGTTTGGTTGACATGTGCCTCCCCCTTAGTTGTCTTTCTGATGTCACAGATATCTGATGTCATGGACTTTCTAGCCCGGGGCAGCCAAGGCTGGGACAGGCAGATTTGTAGTGGAACAGCTGTTGTGTTCTTACTAAAGACAACAGACAATGGAGGGGAAGGAAGGGATAGGGAGCCAGAATCAAGAAACTGGCATTCCGTTCATTTCAATTTGGAGTTGAAGAAAATATATCAATTGGAACCATCTATGTTCGCAAGCAGTGGAGAATGAAGCATCTCTCTCCTTCACTTTGTAACTCCCTCAGAGGTAAGGAGGAGGCTGCTGAAGGCTAGATCCTGATACATGCTAATCCTTGGCAACACAAAGACTTTCAGGGTAAGTATGGAGGTGATCTCAAGTCTTATGGGAGCAACACTTTGGCTGTTGCCACTTCTCATTTACAGACTTTAATCCTGGTTATTGTTGTTGCGGGGTGCCTGTTTAGGGGACTGTGTAACCCCCATGCCTTTCTTCCTAGGTCAGTGCTTCTATAAGAGTCAGCTCATATGGTCAAACCAGTTTGGTGCACTGAAAATTTGGATTTGCTGTATGTGCGCAAAGTGTCCTTGGGGGAAAAGACAGCTTTTCTTGCAGGACATCCCCATGGCGGCATCCAAAATTGATCACAAAGAGTACATATGGTCTCCTTTGGACCTGCGATTGCCTGCTAGCTGTGAGGTTCACAACTATAGACTGCACAATAAGCATATGCAGTACTGTGCAGATGCACAGAGAGGTTTTCATAAGCATGGTATCTCCATGCCAGACAAATATAGGACACATTTGTTTTGGAGCATGAGGTAGAGATCAGTAAAATTAATTAGATGCTCCCATTATGAGATCTAATTGCTGGCAAACCTGGAACTTTCAGACCAAAAGATATATTTACGATGGCAGCAGCAAACCTCTCCTGTGTTCTACCAGAGACAACCACAGGGCTCTGTCGTCACCAGGAGTTGACACCGACTCGATGGCACACTTTACTTGTACTGCACCTTTACCTTTACATGCAGTGTAACATTTAGGTAACAGAATTGCACTGTTCAGCCCTTTCAACCAGATAGGTACAGATATCGCCCAAGCCGTTTATAAATGCTCAACTGAAAGTCAGAATGGTATAGGCTGTTGAAACCATGACGCTAACCCTGACCCAGTCATTCTCTCAGCCTAGCCTACCTCACATGGTTGTTGTGATAAAACCCCGTATACACTAACATCTTAAGCGAATAACACAAGACATTGAAGCGCTTCTCTCCGATATGCTGCCAATAAACCCCAAATTAACAATATTCTGTTATTAGCTGGAATAGTCTATTTAGCCTGCATTCTCCCAGTGCAAAAGTATTACGACATTTCATAATGACAATAATTTAACACTAAAACGAGACTATATTTTCTCGCCACTCAACAGGGAAGCCACCCTTCAGGCCAGAAAAAGAAGGGCGCACAGTTTCCGTAGAACCTCGCAAGGCCACCCACTTCCGGCAAGAGGAGCTGGAGTTTCCGCTCATGCTCTGTCAACAGGTGGAGTCTGTCGCAGCTAAAGAGATACAGTCTAACAAAAAAGCAACATGTAGCTCCACACAACCGGTTCCCATTAGAAACTTTAATATGAAAGGCGAGTACAAGGGATTCGGAATCAACGTAAAAAACAGAACTAAAAACGAAACGGGGAGGGTTACAAACTCCCTTTCGTGCTTTGAAGTAGTAGCAGAATACTGAACATTAACTTTTAATTTGAGTCTTTTATGAGGTGGGAGCCCATTTTCCCCCAGTGCAGGCAAATTGGCGCGTCTAAGAGTGTTACAGCAAATGTTTAGGGCTTCTCTTTTATGTCAAGCACGTTTTCAAAAAGCAGCATCAGATGTGAGCCGCAACGTTACATTCCTGTGCCTAACTATAGGTGTGAGAGCGATTTATAAATCCACCAGCTGAAGTTTTTCTCACCCTTACATCTCCATCTGTGGCATTTCTGCCAGCCACTTACCATTTCGGAGTCCTGCCAAAAGAAACGGTTTAGCTTCTTTTTCATTTTGGGAAGTCGGGCAATGTTATTGGAAAGCCTGCAACAAAACTGGAGCCACGACCATTGCACCCGCACATGGAAGACAACAGCAAGCGGGAAACGGAAGTATTATTAGAGACCCATAAATACTGTATCCGCTTTGCTGCCGCCGGGTGTTGACGCGCGTGCGCGCGCGGGGTGGTGGAAAAAGCAGAGACTTGGGCTGCCTAGGTGAGGATGAAAGGGAAAAAACACCCAGATACTTTACTGCCTTCCTCCTACCCCTGCAAGTCCTGTCGCTGGATCTAAGTGCCCGGGCTTCCATCTCGCCCCTTCTCCCGAATGCACCCAGCTGCCCGGGCACCTTATCCTCCCGTGCTCCTTCCCCCAGCCCAGTCGTAGCAGGGGTCCCAGGCCGCCTAGCTATTCACCCCCACCTTGTTACGCTCCCCAATCTCCGATGGCAGACTAGATCCAGGCAGACTGGATTGTCCTCCCCATCATCATCACCACCACCATCATTCTGAGCGAGGACCCAGGCGTCCTGGCTCCCAACTCGTCCCTACCTCCCTTCTAGTACAGGTTAGCCATGAAACTCACTGGGTCACTCTGGGCAAGCCACGTATCTCTCCACCTAACCTACCTCACAGGGTTGTTGTGAGGGTAAACATAACCATGTACACTGCTCTGGGCTCCTTGCAGGAAGAGCGAGATATACATGTAAAATAATAATAATAATAATAATAATAATAATAATAATAATAATAATAATAATAAAATTAGTAATAGAGAGGGGATGGCACCAAGGTCAGCATAGTGTAGGCTGGCTGCCCTGCATATCTATCGAAAGACCACAGATTGGGGCCAGGATTGCCACCCTGCCAGGATTTGATTTTGTTCAACTGACAGAGCCAGAGGATGTAACACCTGGAAAAGTGGTTTTCTTATTATTTTCCCACTTCCTATAAGATACATTTGTGGTGTGAGTGTCTTTTTGAGAAAAGGTGGCAGCCTTAAGAGGAGCTTTTTACACATGCTTAAAGGTGCTCTGCCTTTCCATTGCTTTTTAGAACTGCTTCCTGTCAGAAAAAGAAAGGGATTCTGCACCGGACAAAAGCACGTTGCCCATTTAAAACTCTTCTGGGAGAAAAGGTACTTTGCACTTTTTCCCCTTTTGGATAAAAGTGGTAATCTCAGGCGGGGCTTCTTGCTTCTCTTATCCCCTTGACGTTGTTACTCTTCCCTCTTCTTCCCACTCTCCCTGGAGTCCCAATACCTCATCGAATTTCATTCCCAGTGCTGATTCCTCTGTGTGGAAATGATGATTTCATCTTTTTCTTTACCCAGACTGGTGCTTTTACAGAGGCTTAGCTGGTCATCTACACAGCATATCCAGAAATGGCTTCTTTGGTGAGTTCTCATTATGCTGGGGTTCAGGCAAACAGCCCTCTGAATTGTATTGGCCTGTCTAGTTTTAGTTCTCCTCTTGTGTCAGTTCTGTGTGCCCCTATTGCTGTTTTTCATTTCCCAAATAATGGAATAAACATGTAACCTAACATCGAACAGTATTTCATACTGCCCCAAGTTCAGGCCCCCTGACCAACCTAGCCAATGTTTCTGCTGCTCTTAACTGACCCTGGCAACCCTTCTTGTTCATTCCCCCCGCTCCCTCAGTGTGCCCAAAGTAGCCCAAAATGCATATTCTGTTATGTGCACCAGGCAGTCGGAACTGCATTACCCTGTATCTCATGCCTGCTTTAGCAATTTATGTTCTTGAGTCCTGGCTCAGTGCCAGGTTTCATCTAACAGGTGTGGTGACAACACACAACAAGGCCCCATTTTTAGCTGCCCCCCACCAATTGCATCTAGCCCTTTTTCCATTATAGTGGCAGGGACCTGGTGTTCATGTGTGTCCAAGCTGGAACATTCTTAGAAAGTAGAGCGCATTCCACCTCCCTGTATCCCATGCTCCTATTCTGAAAGTGATTGAAGCGTATGTCTCCCTAGCAACTGCACCCATGAGTCCTCATTTCCCAGATCACCCTGCATGGTGGTGGTGAGGGGGCAGCCATTGAGATGACATTGCCTTGTACAGTCATTTATGATGTTGCATTAATTCTTCTTTGCTCTTTTTCAGCTTGTTCTCACTGGTGTCTGTAGTTTATGTGCAACAAAGCAATCCTTCATATCCTGCAGGATCATGTTGGTTAAAATAAATATGTATTTCCTGCTAAACTGATTTCCTTCTAATGCCCTTGAATCATCCTTGCTGTTGTGTGTGGATTGTGGAACAGCCTGGCCAGTTTCCTCTGCGCTCCCACATCTACCTACATGATTCCTATCTTCTTCTTCTTCTTTTTTAGGGGACTAGCAGCCAAACAGTTACTGAATATGTGGTCCGCGTTCCCAAGTAAGTATGGCTCTCTTTTTGTCATTTTTACTTTAGTTGTGCTTCCTTGCGAGTTTTTCCTGCCCTAAGCCAGTTGGCCATAATGTAAGATCAACTAGACATTAGGCTATGGAACACCGGCAAAAGTGTTGCTGCTCAAGTTTCTTGGCCAGCGAACATCTTTCAATATTAGCCCCCATGTTCCACAAGGCATTTAGTAGTTGAGGCATGCTAATGCCTTGAGAGCCAGTCCCTTGAGCCAAGATCATTGCTTAAACCAGTGGCTCTTAAACTGCAAGGCAGATCCCACAGGGTACTTGGAGGGGAATGATGGAGGGAAAGGGTCCTGCAGCAGCCAGCGAGAGAGACGCTTTTCTCCCAACAGCAGAGATTTTGCATTGGCAGTCACCAAACCTGCAGTGTTAATAATGGAAGCAGCAGCGCAGTCTTCCTGGATCAAAAACTTCACTCTGTCTGCTTGACCACTCTGGACCTCAAACATTTTAGATCTTAATGTGTGTCCATGAAAGTAAGAAACTTAGAGGGGATTAAAAAAAATTAATACTGGAAATCAAACTGTGGAATCCTAAATTTCAGGGAACTTGTTTCAAGAGGAAAAAAATTCCATAACATGTTCTGGATCACTAGTCCACATGGTCTCCTATACTCAGAGGTGCGTATAGGTAATTTTGGAGCCTGGACCTAAAGACCTTAGCCCCCCCCCCCCACTGCAAGTTAAGCACCGTCCCCCTACACACAAATACACACATATAATTTTTTAACACGTAAGAATATAAAATGTATATTTATGCAAATAAGCATGAGCAGAAACATTTCAACACATAACTTAACATATTCCCATCCCACATATTTCTTTTCCCCACTCCCCGCTGTCTCTAAAACACCCGGCACAGGTCACAATCGCACTTGGCCGCCCGGTGCCGTGTGGGTCAGCAGCGACCACACCACCCAGGAGAGACTAAAGAGGATTTGGGGGGCCCCCCGAGGGTGTGGAGGCCCTGGACTCCCCAAAGTCCAGGGATAAGAGCGCCACTGCATACTGATCCTATATGATTCCACTTCATTCTTTTTTGGGTATTCCTGGCTTATGGCATATACCCATTAAGATATGCTGGTTAAAGCTGCTAGCCGTCAGTAATGCTGAACTACCGCCATACATCATCCCTCTCTGTAGGGGACCTGGGTTCTTACTTCTGGTCAGAGGGACATTTCTTTCCCAAGGTGTGATATGTTCCCACTTTGCTCCATTCTGGGGAACTTGGCCCTGATTTAGCTTTTTTCTTCTGCTTCTCTCTACAGAAACATGTCCAAAAAATATAACATTATGGCTTTCAATGCTGCTGACAAGGTCAACTTTGCTACCTGGCACCAGGTAGGGCCCTTCGTTTCTATACTTTGTGCAAGTAGGCCCTTAACTGGCAGTGGGGCTGCTTGCTATTAGAAGTGTGGGGGAGAAAGATCACAGACGATGTGATCTCCTTGGCACACTTTTTCCTGCCCTTTTCTAGGCAAAGATGGAACGAGATCTCAGCAATAAGAAGATCTACCAGGAAGAAGAGATGCCAGAGTCTGGAGCGGGCAGCGAATTCAACCGCAAGCTGCGTGAGGAGGCACGGCGCAAGAAATATGGCATCGTTTTAAAGGAGTTCAAACCTGAAGACCAACCTTGGATCCTGAAAGTCAACGGCAAAGCTGGGCGCAAGTGAGTGGGGGCTGGTGTACTTGCCAGATGAGGGCGGCTCAGTTCTGAAATGGGACCCATCATGACTATGCTCTCTTTGGGGAAAGGGCGGCGGGGTGTGTGTGTACTTCTCCAGCTTTGTGAAGAGGTCTAGAAAACTGTTGTTAAAAATCCCACATTTTGCAAACACAAAGCTCAAATTCCATAATTGGAATGTGAGTGCAAACTCCTATATATTTTCCTAATTTATTGGTGTTTAAAGAATGTTAAGCTGTTTAATAGCTTTATTGAATTTATTGAACTTGATTGATTGAGTCATGCGTTAAACACAGATGTTTGCATATCACCAAAACCTCAAAACAGAAGCCACCTGAAGATCCTGAAGGAACTGTAATGTAACCTACAACCACTTGTTGTTAGCAAGAAAGGCCATCTGGAATATGTCATTTCCTGTTACAGGAACTTACCAGAACCAAAATAGTATTACAAAACCACTACCATCACCTTTCAACCCTTCTACATAAAATTTGCCCTCACTAGTTAAAATGGGCCCCATCAGTAAATTGTTCTGGCTCTGAACTTGGAAGTGATTGCAGGATTTGGAATTAAAAAATAATTTTTGGCAGAGATCTAAGTGGATCCTACACCCAGAACTTGTGTGTGTGTTAATATTTCAGCAGTCATGAGAACCGGAGGTTTTAACCAAAGAACTGTTAACAAATAAATAGCTTTCTTTCTTTCTTATTCTCATGTTTTTTGAAAATGGAAGCTAAAAGTCTAAGTCTAACCCCTGCTAACTTGGCAAAGAGGCACCGTTTAACGCGGTGATTCTCTTTTATTTAGCAGGGGGAGAGTAACTTGCCCTATCCACCCCCAGCATAGTACCTCCAGTGACTGTTGCTGGTGTCTATCTTATGTTTCTTTTTGGTTTGTGAGCCCTTTGGGGACAGGGAGTCGTCTTATCTATCTATCTATCTATCTATCTATCTATCTATCTATCTATCTATCTATCTGTGTAAAAATAAGCCATTTTTGGAAGGGTGGTATAGAAATCGAATAAATAAATAAAATAAGGATCCGGGGTGGGTGGGTTGCAAATTATGTGAGAAAAGCTATATTCCTCCATTTGTGAACATAACTGTATAGATTCCTAGACTCCTCTCGCCTCTCCTTGACCCCACCTGACTCCTTTCTGGATCTGGAGTTAAAGCCTTATGGACCTAGCCCTCTTATGGTGGTACTGCTTTAAATTCTTGAGAGCTTCCGTGGCAGAGTTCAGTTCTTAGCAATCTCCTGTTTCTTTTGGTTCAGGTTCAAGGGTGTGAAAAAGGGTGGTGTGACAGAAAACACATCCTATTACATCTTCACACAATGTCCAGATGGTGCTTTTGAAGCCTTCCCTGTCAACAACTGGTACAACTTCACACCCGTTGCCAAGCACCGCACACTGACTGCAGAGGAAGCTGAGGAGGAGTGGGAGCGGTAAGTGCATGAGGCTTCAAGTCCTGCCCAAGATATGCTGCATCGTAATAACTTGAAGAGCTTGGTGCATGCTGGGAACAAACTTACACAAATCTATGTAAATTGTGTTCCCCAATCTGGCCTATGTGAGTGAGTAGCTCTTTTCCAACCGTAAGTGCCATGTTTCCAACATGTAAGTGCCAGTTTAGTTAAGATGAGGAGTGGAAATGTGTGCCCAGGATGTGGTGTCATCTCACTCCCAAGAGGAAAAACTTGGTGGTGGTGATGGCGATGGTGGTGGTTTTTTATGAAGCACTTTTAATGTGCTTGGTGCTTTAGGGAATCATAAAGAAGCCTATCCCAGGGAGTTCACAATCTGAAATTCAACACAGGAGAGTCAATGGAGTGGAGGGTAAATATGGGAAGAATACAAATATGGGAAAGAGACAACGTGGTGTAGTGGTTAGAGTGCTGGACTTAGGACCGGGGAGACCCGAGTTCAAATCCCCATTCCGTCATGAAACTAGCTGGGTGACTCTGGGCCAGTCACTTCTCTTTCAGCCTAACCTACTTCACAGGGTTGTTGTGAAAGAGAAACTCAAGTATGTAGTACACCGCTCTGGGCTCCTTGGAGGAAGAGCGGGATATAAATGTAGTAATAATAATAATAATAATAATTAATAACTTCAACTCAGTCATATGTATTTGGGCTTAGTATGCTAGTGGCATTCCTTTTGGGTGGCGAGTCCTCAATTTCAGTTCTCCCTAAACTCCACTGTGATCTCTCTAGGCTAGAATTTAAAAGGCTACTTTTACTTTATTTGCTAATTCAATGTATACCTTGCTCTTGTGTGTTTGTATCCCTGGGGTGACTAATAATGATAATAAACAATTATTGTGCGCATGTGTATGTCCAGTGGGACCTTTTCCCACCATTTCCCCCCTTTGAACAGCAGACTTCCATGTTTCATCATTCCCTTTCATCTCAAAAACTGCTTTCTGCTTGGCACCAGAGACAGCTGTTCAACAAACACAAGTCCAAAAGCTGCTTGAGCATGCAAAATGAATCCAGTAATACTTAACTTTTAGAGAGGACTTTGGGGGGAGTGTCTTGCCCAAGGCCATCTACTGAACTCATGGCTGAGTTGAGAGTTGAACTGGGGCCTTGGCCACTATGGTGCACCAGCTCTCAGCAGTGCAGTTCTTTGAATCTAGGCCCATTGAGCCTACTCTTGATGCTTGGAATAAAATCGAGGAGACTGAGAATTCCCCCTCATCACCCCAGTGCCACAAATCCTATTTGTTATCCTTAAGCCAGGAGCAAGCCCAGAGAGATCTGGGTGCTGCAGGGGTGCCTGCCTGAGTTCTCAGTCTGTTTCTGGCTTGAGTCCTGCCAGTGGAGGCCTTGAATCTGAACCCATAATGGTCCTTGAGAGAGGACTTGAACTGCATCATCATGCTGATCCAATAGACCAGTTCAGTCCAGCCTTTCTTTCTCCTTTGCAGGCGGAACAAAGTTCTGAACCACTTCAGCATCATGCAGCAGCGGCGGCTGAAGGACCAAGGCGAGGAGGAAGAGGAGGAGAAGGAGAAGAAGGGCAAAAAGAAGGGGAGTGATCTAAAAATCTACGACCTGGAAGACGAGCTGGAGATGAGTACAGATGAAAGCGAGCTAAGCGATGCTGATGGTATGAAGGGAGTTTGGGAAGATAACTGTGTATTGGACCCCTGGAGGACCCTGTTGAAAGGCATCAGCTTGCCCTATGGTGGAGTCACTCTCAACCCTGTTGAATCTGTCTGCTGTGGTCACTGCTGTCGCCTTGCTGCCACCAGCTTGTGACACACTTGGGCCATGAAACAGGGAGGGATCTTCCCAAATGACAGTGGGGGTGATGGTGGAAGCAAGTCTGACCCTTTCCTGCAGCTTTTACATCTATAATATTACCAGATTCTGCTTGCCTGGGTCAGGAATGACTCCTGTGTCATTGAGACTGGGCAGACGGACCTCCTTTGAGCTCAGCGCCTTTAATCTGTTTTTAAAAGCCCTTTATGGCTTCATGACATCCTGTGGCAAAGAGTTTCATTTGTTTTGTGTTTTCTTTTTGCTTGTGTGATACCTGATGCCATTGCACCGTTTTTGCCTTTTGAAAGATTGGATAACAATTGCACATTATCCTTTAGGTGAGAAGTCAGCCAAACCCAAAAAGAAAGCCCCTGTGAACAAGAAGAAGAAAAAGAAGAAGAAGGGATCAGATGATGAGGCCTTTGAGGACAGTGACGATGGGGACTTTGAAGGCCAGGAGGTGGATTACATGTCTGATGGATCTAGGTAGACACCACAGTGGGCAGAAGCAATGTCTTTCCTGTTGGGACAAGCCGTGCCTGGCAGATCCCCTTGCAGTCTGACCATGTGCGGCTACTGCACACTTCTGCCCCGTGTGGCCAGTTACATTCCCTGCTGCCCCTTTATGTTGTGCCACTCACACCAGGGGCTTTTCTCTGTTTCCTTACAGCAGTTCTCTAGAGGAAGCAGCGGGCAAACCCAAGGCGACCAAAGAGGAAGACGTCCTGAAAGGTATGTGTCGACCAACAGACAAGCTGCTCTTGTGGAAATGAATAATCCTAGAGTTACAACAGCAGCAAGGTCAAGAGCCCACCTCAGTCTTGGTGGCTTTTACCCGTTTGCCCTGATGGTTATCAATCAATCTTTTATTACAGTTGGAGACCAGCATAGAATTAATACAGATTAGAAATTACAGGTAACAAAGCTAAAATTAAGGATGATTGCAGTTAGTTGTTTATTTACGATCTTAGATCAAACATCAATATACACAGAATATACACAGTAAAAAGAGAAAACAATAATGGAAACAAAGTCTAAAATGTCATCAAACATATAAAATCAGGAATCTTTGAAAGTAACCGATTGCTGTGCTCTAGCTTCTCTTAGTTTGGTCAATGTATAACAAAATTTAGCAACCGCCAGGGATATTGTTGGGTCCCTGTCTTCTAATAAGCATATAAGAATTGTCTCCACTGAGTGGCTTTGGAGATCTTTCAGATACTGAGATAAAAATAAATCTCTTTCATCAGTATAAAGTGGACAATGTAACAGTGAATGCGACAATGTTTCGGGAGCAGCTCCGCAAAGGCGTAGTCTCTCCTCATAGGGTTTTCTCTCAAATTTCCCTACTAGCATCGCTGAGGATAAAGCATTCAACCGAGCTCTTGTAAACGCCCAGCGCAGCTTTGGTGAATAGATTGTATAGAAATAAGAGGCTGTGACCCAGTCTTTCTTGGTGCTTAGGAATTGTAGCGGTCTATTTACAGAGGCCCTTTCCTCCTGGAAATTTATGTCCCTAAGCCTTTGTTTAACTAGGGATCTTGCCGTTGACTCGCCCTGTTCTAACAATTGTGCTGGGCAGAAGCCCATCTTCCAGAGTCTTTCCTCAACTGTCATACACCAACGGGGTTGTGGGGTAGCGGCAAGGAGATGAGGTAGAAGTCCTGCCGGGTAAAGATAAGTCTTAATCCAATACAGGATAATGAGCAGCCAGGCCCTGGTCTCCAATTTCCATAGCCCAGTTTCCAGCCGTATTAAGGAGTTTGGGACGCATTTTGGTACCCCCAATAGTGATCTCAGAAAGCCCGATTGTACTTTTTCTAAAGCTTGTAAGTCTTTTGGCGGTCTAACCTGAATCCCATATAGCAGCTGAGGTATCACTTTAGCCTGAAAGGCTTTATTAGCTGCCGGAATATAGCCACCACCTTGTGCCCAGAAAAATTTCCTGATTGCCATGGAAGATCGAGTGGCATTCAATTTAGCGGCACTGATGTGCATAGAGGTACCGCCATTAAACTGAAACACCACCCCCAGGTATCTGTAAGACTTCACCTGCTCTACTCTGGCACCACCTATGGACCATCCAAAAACCCGTTGCTTCTTTGCAAATCTCACGATTTTAGTTTTGGAGTAGTTGATTTCCAAAAATTCCTCCTTGCAGAACAGACTCAAGCATTCTAACGCTCTTTTTAGACCAACTCTGGTCTGTGACCAGGATGATTGCAGTTTAAGATTTAAAAAAACAATAGATATTAATTCATCGTCAAAAGGCTAAAACTAAAACTTTAACTAAAAATACACATTGGTACTAAAGTTATTAAAAAATAGAGAAAATAAAATATAGTAATAAGTTAAAAGGGGGGACGACTGTATAGTGTACAAAGCAATAAAAAGACAATGGAATGCAATAAAATGCAGTAAATAAAACGCAATATAATGTAATAAAACAATGGGTATGGAGGAGTGGGCAAGTGTGAGATCGACCCAGAGTCATCGAGAGTCAGATTAGTGGGGCTCACCGCCTATCCTCCTTTGCCAGATGCCAATCACAGTGGCACAGAACTTGGCAACATTCTGTGTAATGGCAGAGTTAGAGTCAGAGAGCAATAAATGACTGTAGAATTGACTCGTACATCCTGGGAACTTACTTAGCAATGGGAAAATGAGGGCAGCACGTATGTCTCTGTAGAACAGACAAAATAGAAGGACATGCTCAATAGTTTTGATCTGTTCCGAGCCACAGGGGCATAAACGCTCAGCAATGGGGTCTTTCTGTAATGGCCCTCCAGTACTGCTGAGGGGAGACCATGGCAGCGGGCCAAAGTGAACGCCCTTCTTTGGTTTGGGACCTCCAGCTGAGTGAGGTATGCTGCAGGAGATGGTTATTTTTCCATGTTTATGGTTTGGTATCTTGTTTTGCAGTGCAGTTAGGTCCTGTTGTGCTTTTGCCCTCTGTTGTCATATATGGTATATCTACATTACAAACATACATTGGTTTAGGCTAGTCTAAGTGTCATGGTTGTCCAAAGAATGCTGGGAATTGTAGCTTGGTGAGGGTGCAAAGGGACTCTCTTGTTAGATTCTTAGTGCATATGTTCTCTCCCCTGTCCCCTTCTGAATTGTATTTCCCTATAAAGAGGGACTGGGGGCGGGGGAATGATTTAATATAGATGCCATACATACATGCTGTTTTTCCATTGCACACATATCAGTCAGCTTGCCTGTAATTGCTGGCATAGCAAGTAGGTAGCAGTAACATTGCCAGCAGAGACAGCCAGGCTCATTGATTTGCTGGGTTTTGCTCTTAGTGGACAGTGGCAAAGGTGACAAGGAAAACTGCTAGACATATTTACTGCTTCACCAGAAGAAACCACAGTAGGGATTGTTCCCTCTTCTCTACCTTTTCCCCTACACACAGACTCTACTTATTCCAACTCTTGTCCTGAGCAAGTTCCTGAGGACCTTGGTCCAGATACTCGTCCACCCAGATGCGATTCCTCCAATCCCATTGCTGTGTTGCTTTGCAGGTATAGATGAAGCAAGTGAAAGTAGTGAAGAAAGTGAGGAAGAAAAGCCTGCAGAGGAGAAGGAAGAGGAAGAGGAGGAGAAGAAGGTCCCCACTCCACAGGACAAGAAGAAAAAGAGAGGTGAAGAAGGCTGGGATTATGAAGCTGGGTAGAACAGAAGGGGAAGCTGGAAAGGGGAAGCAGGAGTTGGGTTCAGGAAAGGTAGAGCTGAGTGTGTGCCATGATTTTACAGCTGTGCGGAATGCAGCGTCGGGCACAGAATTCCACTTTCTAAGAATGTGTTTTTTTTGTAAAAAAGAAAGATTGGTATTCTAGCTCATATGGTTAAAAAAATTGATTTGTGTGGGCAGTGCCTGCTAGAAGTATGGTTTGAGTGCCTTGTATAACGAGCTTCTCCCCATGACTACCAAAAGCAGAATAAATCATTCAAAGGAAGAAATTGCATAGTTGCAGAATTAAGTTTTCCTTGGTGCAGATTTTCAGCTGTTCTAGCATTCTCAGCTTTGCTTTGCTGGAATGAATTACCCGCACCACACCTTACTAGCTGCGAGCCCAGTAGCATTAGAAGAGTGAGCACCACGGCACTATTTTTGTGATTGTGTCACTTTGGAGAGAGTCTGGTCTTCTTTGGGGACTGAGCGGCCTTTCAGCAGGCCTGGAGAATTCCCTGGCAAACAAGCTGTGACCTACCCCAATCCAGGTGGTTGGTAGTTGAACGGTTTTTTTTGCAGGTATGTTGCCAGCAAGTGGTTTCTTTCCTCATCTCCCATGAAGGTAGCAAACCCACATTGACTTGCAGGCTGTTTTTCAGATACCAGTGATGAATCCGAGACATCTGAAGATAGTGACATTGACAGTGAAGCCTCTTCGGCACTCTTCATGACGGTAATCCCAGATGAAGTTTGGTGGGGGTTCCATGGGGGCTTGGCTCCTGTGAGGATATCAGCTACGGTTCCCATCTCAGATCTCATCTCCAAATGCTGCAGAATGGGGTACAGTCATCCCTTGCCAATCGCGGTTTTCCCAATCACAGTTTTGAGTACCCACAACTGGGAAATTGTGACCAGTCTTGCCAACTGCAACCCAAGTATCTGCCACTGGCAAGATTTTTTTAGTGAAGGCGGGGTTGTTTTGTGATTTTGGCAGGTTCAGAGGTTCAACCTGCTCATTCCTCTTGCTGACCCTTCTGACTCCTTGTGATTTAAAGTGTCTTTAGTGATTTTGCGGGGATCAAAAAATTTCCAGAGATTCAGTCTGCTCACTCCTCTTGCTGACTCTTGGCAATTTTAAGGGATTTTTGCCTATTTTTCTAGGATGTTTTCCTTTATTTTTAGGTATTTTCTCAATCGTGATTCCACTAACCCCATTTCCCATTGGTTTTAATGCCTCACCAACTGCAAATTTGCCAATCATGGGGTTTTCTAGGAGAGGAACCCTCACAGTTGGCAAGGCATGACTGTATTTAAATTCTGAAAAGTACCGCTGCAGGTAAAAGGGAAAACACTTTCCTTTTTTTAGTGTGCTTTTCTGTTTAAAACTCCCTGCAAGTAGAAAATAGCACACCAAAGAACAGGTTAAGCTATAACCTCTTACCTTGGTCTGTTGAGTGTTTTCCCCCATGCAAAAAAATATATTTTTCAAAGTATTCTTCCAGTTGCAACCTGATGCTCTAGTCATCTGCCATATCAAGGTTGTACTTCTGCTTCACAGCTGGTCCAGACCTCCATCTCAGAGTATGGTGTTTAATGCAGTCTGTCTCCTTGATTGACAGCTTGAGTACAGAGCAGAATTCAATACATCTCCATTCCAGTGCAGCACTGGGAAGGCTTGTTTTGTAGTGAGGGTCATTTGACTTAGTAGATACTCCTCTGTAAAGGGACTTGCGTGGATCTAGCCGGTAAGGTAACTTGAGAAGGTCACCATCATGCTGAGATTGATAGGAAAAGTGGAATAGACATCTATGAAATAAATAGTGAGGACTTCTGGAGCTGCAAGGAGGATTTGGGTAGACTGGGAGACTGTCATCGCCCCACCCACCCCGCCACATACCTTGCGCCTGCCAATAATAGTCCCAGCTCCTGACTAATACCAACCAGCATCTCATGGGTCCCATCCTGCCTTCTCTTGTACAATTGTTATAAACTGTCTGGAGGGCCCAGTTTGGTTCAAAGCTTCCTGGCTTCACAGAAAAAGAAGACCCCACCCAAGAAGGAACGGAAGGGCTCGGCTAGCAGCTCACAAGGAAACAGCCGCCCGGGGACACCTTCAGTGGATGCAGGCACCTCCTCCACACTGCGGGCTGCAGCCAACAAACTGGAGCAAGGTATAGTAACATGTGGACATGTGACTGGAGCTGACCTTGATTGTCTCTTGGTTTGGGATGTGCATGCTGAAACTAGCAGCTTCCTGAAAAAAATATGTGCTTGCTGTCTCTTCTTCTTTTCCCCTTTTCCAAGTAAGTTCCTAGGCCTTCTGGCTGTAGAAAATACATAAGCAGTGAATGCAAGAAGGTTCCAGCATTCAATGAGCAGAACTGCTTTGTAATCCTCCAGAGTTAGGTGTCCCACCCACCTCACCACCTCTCTGTGGCCTTCAGTCTTGCTTCTCTCCCATTCTTTGTGTACCATCTGTTTTCCTCCCAGTGCCATACCACTAATGCTAAAAAACTAAATCCTACAAACATTCCAATATAATTTGTGGCAAGAGAGCAGTATGTGCAAAAACAAGCACATTTGCATGACTCCATCTGGGTAGAGAGCTCTTTTATTTGGGGTGTAATTTTGACTGTGGTGACACTGAACTTATTTGCATATCTAGGAGAACTGAGTATACCAGGGAGAGAGAGACATTAATTCTCTCTTCAGCCACCCTCATTCATTCATTCATTCATGGACTAGCTCTTGGCTTCTCTCTCCAGAGAAGGAACAGCTTGGTTTGAGCACTACAGATGGAAGACGAATGCACTTTAGGGCTGTAATCCTAAAGCTGGCTGGTTTGTTTCCCTGGAACAGGTAAACGGCAGGCAGGATCTAGTGAGCTCCCTGCAGCCAAGAGGCTGAAGATGGATGCTGGGCCCCAAGCCTCCACAACATCTGGTAAATCTACCCCACAGCCACAGTCCGGCAAATCGACACCCAGCAGTGGGTAAGTATGTGAACCTTGCGGATGTCTGCTTGGCTAAATAGTCAGTTGGGCTCTTCTGTGAGCTGCTCAGATATACATTGCGCAAGTAAAAACACTGTATAAATCAATTTGTTGTTGTTGTTGTTGTTCTAGTGTAGCATAGTGGCAAAGAATATGATATTGGGGGTGGTGGAAATCTCTTGGTTTAAATACCTTATCTCCTATGAGATTGCTAATTGCTGAGATTGCTCTTTGCCCTTGCTAACTTGGCAAAGAGGCACCTTTTTAACGTGGTGATTCTCTTTATTTAGCAGGGGGAGAGCAACTGGCCCTATCCACCCCCAGCTCAGCATTCCTCCAGTGACTGTTGCTGGTGTCTGCCTTATGTTTCTTTTTAGATTGTGAGCCCTTTGGGGACAGGGAGCCATCTTATTTATTTGCTGTTTCTCTGTGTAAACCGCCCTGAGCCATTTTTGGGTGGTATAGAAATTGAATTAATAATAATAATAATAATAATAATAATAATAATAATAATAATAGGCTGCTTTAGGCAAGCCACTATCTCAATCATCCCTCATTTGCACTAACTGGAAATTGCATCTGAGAAGCGTTTTAAATCTAGTTTGTCATCTGTTTCCCAGTTTAAACAATAGTAGCCTCTGTTGTTGGTTTTAATTTTTGGTGTGTTCTTGTGTGTTTGTCAAGCTGTCCTGAGCAGCAGTGTGCTGGAGGGGCATGGTGTAAAACAATAAAACAAATAAATACTGGCCTGTTTATAAAGGGCTGTTGTAAGAATTGCTGAGATAATCTCCGTGAAGCACTCTGAATGCTCTGAAGTACTATTTAAATGCTAAGTATTATTGTTGTGGACGTGGGCTGCTACAAAGCTTAAAGGTGTGGAGTTTGACAAGGTGTAGAAGGACTTCTGACACTTTCAAACCCTGCAGTCAGCCTACAAAACAGTTCACACTGAGAAGGGGTCTAGGCCCATACTGGCTCTGCCTTTCCGGTGTGAGAGCAGGGGCATATCTAGGGTGGGGCAGGCAGGGCACGTGCACCGGGCGCCACTTGAAGGGGGGCGCCATTAAAATTATTTTTTTTTAAAAAAAGGCTGCCGAAAACAAAATGGCCACCGCACATGCTCAAATGGCCTCTGTGAGGCCCTAGGCCATACCAGGCCTCACAGAGGCCATTTGAGCATGTGTGGTGGCCATTTTGTTTTCAGCTGCTATTTTTTAAAATATATATATTTTAAAAAATGGCCACCGCACATGCTTAAATGGTCCCTGTGAGGCCCTAGAGGCCAGCAGGGGGAGGGGGAACCTTTGCAGACCCCCAGCCTTAAGAAGCCCCCCAAAGGGGCTACAGGTAATTTTTTTAAAAAAAATTAATATAAGTCACTGTACACATGTTCAGCTATGTGACTTGTATGTGACCTTCAGACTTGTATTTTCCCGCTGATATTATGGTAAAGTTATCTGAAAGATGGGTGTCAGATGTTTGGACAGGGGGCGCAATTTCAATGCTTGCCCTAGGCGCTATTTTCCTTAGATACGCCTCTGTGTGAGAGCCAGGCTCTTCCTGTCCTTGTGGTATAGGGCTATAGCTGCTGCATGGACCTGTCTCTTAGTGTGTTTCCTTCTTGCAGTGATGTGCAGCTGACTGAGGATGCAGTGCGCCGTTACTTGACCCGCAAACCCATGACCACCAAGGATCTGCTGAAGAAGTTCCAGACAAAGAAAACCGGGCTGAGCAGTGAGCAGACAGTCAACGTGCTGGCCCAGATCCTCAAGCGCCTCAACCCCGAGCGCAAGAACATCAATGACAAGATGCACTTCTTCCTCAAGGAATAAGAGGGCAGACCAGAGACAAGCTCTCTTTGGCCCCCACCGTCTTGCTTGGTGGCTCTGAGCCCCTGTATTTAACCAGCAGCCGGGGTGGTTAGTAGTTAGGACTGTGTGGGCTGGCATTTGCCTCTGTTGGGGAAAGACATCTCCTTAAGGGAAGGAGCCATTGCCCTAACTTCACCCAAGTGCCCCTTTGAGATTAGATTGGCACTGCCTATAAAGGGGCACTGGAAACATATGACCTCTGAATGGGGAAGAATTTTTCCTCCATGTGGAGGGATTTGCAAATGAAATGCTGCCATTTTTTTTTCCTTTTTAATAAATGAGGGCGTCTTTTACACTCCTTCCCTCTGTTTACTCCTATGCTAGAAAGCCTTGATGGGCAAACCTTATGCCCTCCTGATGAGTCACTTGTAACGTGCTTCATTCTCATCCCTAATCCCTCCTCCCTCAGCACAGACTTGGAGAACATTGTTGCTGGTGTAGACATATTTCTCCATATACACTTTTAATAGGTCTAAAGCTCCATGCTCTGATCTGAGCCCTTGTTCTTAGGGTTGGCCTCCTTCGGCACCAGACCATCTGGCTGTCACTAGTTTCCTCCAACCGAACCTGGACTATTGTATTTTAGTCTGTGATGAAAGGCTCTGGGATCTTTTTAGAATGTAGAATTACAAATTCTGTAACACTGGAATAAATTATGCATTGGATAGAGTTGGATTGGATAGAGTTACATAAACATGTTTAACTTCCATGCTCCACACACACTTCATAGATTATTGGCCTTTAGGAGAGGGTTGGGAGTGGAGCTAAGAGTTTTGGCTTAGTGGGGAGGTTGAGGGTTGGAGGGGCTGGGAAAACAGAGTTGGGGGTCATGGAAAACCTTGTTTCACCTTTTCGGAGACTGCCAACTTGTACCCCCTGCCATCCTATTTGCTACAAACTTGCAGTGTGGTGCAATTGCTTCCATGAAGAACTCCTGCAGTTGCGATTGACTTGCCTCTAGAGAAGATGTCTTTATGCAGCCAGTGCAGATGGTCAAAATCAGTACAAATGAATGGGGTGGGGGGGTGGGGGGAGGTGAACTGTGGATCACTCCCACCCTCTCTATGTTACTAGAGAGAGGTCCAGGGGCAGCCCAACGTATTGTGACACCTGAGGCAAGCTGCCAAATGCTGCCCTGTCCCATGGTGCTGTTGGGGGCCATCCTCCTTTCAAACTGCCTCTTGCCCGCTTTGAAAGCGATCCAGGGGGTGGGGAGAAGGTTGCCAGGAACCTCCGCTCCTCCTTTTGCACTGTTAGCAAGGAGAGCGGAGAGAGAGAGACTGCCTGCAACCTGGATCAGGTTGGTCCCCGAGATGTCTGATGGCAGCTGCAAGGAGCATCTTGCTGTCCTACTGGTGCCCCAATAATCTGCCTGTCTCACCTTGCCTCATGGAAGGGCTGCCCCTGGAGAGGTCTGTGCAGGTGAGCTCTGAATGCACAATCTGTAACTTCCAGATTGCTGTTGCTGCCGCTGTGTTTTATCATATATGGGGGGGGGCGGGGGGAGTCCATCCGTGTATTTGTTTAGCTATAAAAGATGTTGAAGCTTTTCCCATGACCAGGAGAAATCAGGCTAAGGGAGCCTAGCCCGATTTCTCCTGGTCGTCTGCTGCCACGGGAGCCGCGTGGCTTCTGGCAGCAAACTACCCAAAGTACCCCAGCTCTTAAACAGGGTTAGCGGAGCGAGTGCTCTGCTAACCCCATTTGGTTAATCGTCTGCTGCTGTGGCGCGTCTCCGCACTGCAGCAACACACGAGGAGGCCCTTGCCAGAAGGCCAAAACAAGCCTCCCAGCCCTGGGGGTTTCTCCAGAATGTATCGCGCACCTGCGCGGGGCATCCTGGAACTTCTGGGGGCCAGCTGGCCTCTGATCCCCACCGCCCCCTGCCGGCTCTGTGACGGAGCCCGTGTGGGCGTGTGGGTGGCCAATTTGGCCGCCCAGGGATGGCTCCCTGCACTAACCCTAACGGTGCTTCACATCAGTTGTGAAGTGCCTCATTAACTCAAAAATTACGTTGTGACTTAAAAAGAAAAAATCCAGGGAACAGTAAAAAACAGAAACATTGACTCAAAATAATTCAGAACAATTGGATCATATCAGCTTTGCCCCGTACTATGATTTCAGCAACGAAAAAGCTGGCTACATTTCTTGTAACCTAGGGCTTAGTATTGGCTAATAACAAATGCACCTAGGACCCCAAAGATCTCCCAGGACATGCCATAAGCAATGGCTGAATAAATACATCACGTAAACCATTGTAGAAATTGCAATTTTTAAAAAATGGATCAAATCTTCCATTTCCCAGATCCACATAGACACAGACTGTCTGCAAAAGGAATTCTGGCCCTACAGACTGTCAGCACAGCGGGTGGTAAAACATTGAATACAGCAAGTGAAAAGGATTTCCTGTGTCTTATCTCTGTCGAGTTTGATAAATGGGGTGCTGGGAAAGAGGAAGAAAGAAGACTAGGACAAGTCTAAAGAGGGGAACCACAGTTCCTAGCAGAAGCTAATGTATATTGACTATCTGTGTTTAGAAGCCTTTGCCTTAGACATACAGGAAAGGCCTATAGTATTCAACTTCAATTGCCAACTTTTTACAAAAGAAGACACACAAGAGTCAGCAAATAATAAAGACAATAATCCTCGAGGGATTAAACGAATACGACATATTTATGGCTTTAAAGCTAATTTGGGAGAATAATACTATACGATGAATATTTATGTATCACTTTTCAACAAATGTTCCCAAAGCAGTTGACATAGAGAAGGTATAAATAAATAAATAAAATGGCTTGCCTGTCCCCAAAGGACTCACAGTCTAAAAAAGAAACATAAGATAAACACCAGCAACAGCCACTGGGGGGATACTATGCTAGGGATGGATAGGGCCAGTTGCGCTCCCCTGCTAAATAAAGAGAATCACCACTAGGGATGTGCACAGAACCGGGCAGGGGTGGTTTGACGGTGGGGGGGCGGGGCGGGGATGCACTCACCCCTCCCGCCACATTTCTCTGCCAGCACTCCATTTTGCTAATGCTCCTCAGGGTGGCAGCATACCTCCCTGCCGCCCCATTGCCGTGTCTCCCGGAAGTATCAGATGCGCCTGAGTGAGCATGCATACATGGCAATCGCCTCCCCCACCCTTCAAGATGCGCGCGCGCACACACACACACACACACACCCTGCTGTCGAACCGGGGGAACCACCTGCCGTTCAAACCAGTTCCATGCATATCCCTAATCACCACTTTTAAAAGGTGCCTCTTTGCTCGGTTAGAAGAGGAGATTCAACTGTCATAAGACTGGACACAAAATTACTTATACACAACTTTAAAAGAACTGGAGCCAGTATACATCCTTGAACAGAACCCTTTGAACAGAACTAATCTGAACTGTTAGTTGACCATATATGCTACATCAAAATTGTAAAGAAGGATTGGTATAAAGATTCTTAATCTGCATAAGAAGCCTTTTAACCATAGTTGTAGCTTCCAATCTCTCCCATAGTTTTCCACAAGAAATAGTGTCAAACACAGATTTCAGATTGATAAAAGGAACAAACAATTGGCCCTTGATTCCTTTTGTGTACTTCTCAACTAAGTGAGATAGCACTAATCAGTTATTCAAAGCTGACTATCCATATCTGAAATCAGCTTGTTCCTGGCATAGAATATTTTCAGTGTCAATCCGTTTATTTATCATAAAGATGTTTCGTCTACAGCTTACTAATTATATTTAAAAGGCTTTTGGCCTGTAGATGTCTAGATCTTCTCTAAGTCCTTTCTCAAATATTGGCACCACTGTTAGCCTTTCCCCAATCTGGTGCTATACTAAGTGGTGCTGGAATAGGCGCCCACCAATCAGCATTTGCTCGAAGTAACTCAGAAGGAATTAAGTCATCGCCAGGAGCTTTATTTAATGACAAGAGCTATGAGGGCTCCCTCTTAGACACCTTAGCAGTCCTGACTCTTTCAACCTGCATCATAATCTGCTCTCATTCAAGCAACTTGTCTCCAGCATGCCTGGTATGTTGTGATTAATTCACTAAAAATGTGCTATGTTGTCTGCCAAGCATTCTAGCACATCCATGTGTCCTGTGTGTTTGTGGAGGAGGAAAGGATAACAAGTACTCCTAGGTGATGGCCCCCTCTCTCCCTTACCACCATCACCTTCTATGGTGAATGCCAGAAGTACAAGGAGATGACTTCACTCGAAATATTCAGTGGGTGGAGAAAGACATCCACATCCTTGGCTACTCTGTTACTGCAGCACCTCCTTTGCTTCTCCCTAATCCATCCACAGGCCCCAGCAGCCCAAGTCAAACTATGTTGTGCATCATGGGTACACAGTTCCTGCCATAAAGAATTTGAGGATTCTCCTCATTTTATTGAACTTCCCTGCGCCAAACCCCAGATGTTGCTGGACTATAGTTCCCATCAAACTATGATGGGAGTTGTCATCCAGCATCATCTGGGGACCCAGGTTTGAGAACTGTTGTAATAATCTGTTATCTTCAATCCCTGAAACACTTTTTCTTACCCCCTAGTGTCTTTCCTTCCCCCACCTCCCCACAAAACTAAGTGAAGAGTTGCTCCTCAAGGTTTCCCTCTGTCTGCACCCCTGCTGTGCACACACAAGTCTAGGCCATCTAAAACTTGCTCCACCACCACCTCTGCCCACAGCAGATCTGGATTTGAGCATACAAAGAAGAAATGCTCAGAAGGTATGAAGCACCAATAGAAGAATATGAAACAGGGAAGAAGGAAACAGGGAACAGCTTGGGTGGGGCACTGACTGTTTGTTGCCTCTGCTCCACTTCTCTTCCAGGTGTGTAACATCTCCTGGGCTGTTGCTGAGCTGGGGCTTCTGCCAATATAAAGGGCAGGCTGGCCCAGGGGCTCTCGTCCTTGTGGCTCTCAGCTGTGGGGCGAGCTGCCTGGGGGCCCAGAAGATCTCTCTCCTTCTGCCTGAAGATCCGTCTTCCCTTAATCAAGAAGCTAGCAGGAGTTTACATAAGACTGGTTCTGGTTTTTATTAAGCCAAGAGGCCGTGGTGGGTTAGTCTGGGGAGATGTGTCTGGGAGAGCAAAAAAGTGGGTCTGGAGTGGGGGCGGCAATATCACGGGTAGTGGGCAGAGGGAGGTATGGCGGTGGGAGTTGGGCAAGCCGTTACAGGGGAAATCGGTCCAGGCAATTGAGGCCTGTTCCTTTTTCCGGCCCTTCTCCCAACCCTCTGACCCTAGGGAGCTCTGAGAACACTCCCTTGAGGATTAGGGTGCTGCTGCTGAATGCCAGGTCAGTTAACGCAAAAACATCTCTCATCCATGATCTGATTGTGGATGAGCGTGCTGACCTGGTATGCGTGACGGAGACCTAGTTGGATGCGCTGGGCGGGGTTGGTCTCTCTCAGCTTTGTCCTCCAGGTTTCCAGATCGTGCAGCAGCCCCGCCTCGAGGGTCGGGGAGGAGGCGTTGCAGTCATCTTTCGAGAGACTCTCCCCATTTCCAGGTGCCCGGTCAGGCAATCTCAGAATTTCGAGTGTTTGTCCTTGAGGGTGGGCCTCCGAGATAGGCTGGGGATTCTGCTGGTGTACCGACCACCCCGCTGCACTTCAGTCTCCCTACCTGAGCTGGCGGGGGTGGTCTCAGAGGTGGCCTTGGGTTCCCCCAGGCTTATTGTTTGGGGGGATTTCAATGTCCACGCTGAGGCCCCCCTAGTGGGTGCAGCTCAGGATTTCATGGCCTCCATGGCAACCATGGGCCTGTCTCAATTGGTATCGGGCCCTACCCACGTGGCGGGACACACTCTGGATCTGGTTTTTGCCGACCGGGAAATAAATGATCTAGAGGTGGGGGAATTTGAGATCACTCCCTTGTCATGGACAGATCATCACCTGGTGGGGTTTAGTTTGACTGCTCCGTCTGCCCTCTGCAGGGGTGGTGGGCCGATTAAGATGGTCCACCCCCGGAGGCTTATGGATCCGCTTGGATTTCAGACGGCCCTTGGGGAGTTTCCAGTGTCCAGAGCTGGTGACCCTGTTGAGGCCTTGGTTGATCTCTGGAATGGAGAGATGGCCCGGGCTGTTGACACGGTTGCCCCCAAGCGCCCTGTCCGGCTTGGTGGAGCCCGTTCTGCTCCTTGGTTTTCCTCGGAGCTTAGGGCGATGAAGCAACTCGGACGACGGCTGGAGCGACACTGGAGGAAGAGTCGTCACAAATCCGATCGAACACGGGCTAGAACCCATTTTAGGGACTACGCCGTGGTGGTGGGGGTGGCAAAGAAACGTTTTTTCTCCGCCTCCATTGCGTCTGCTCAGTGCAGGCAAACAGAGCTGTTTCGTGTGGTGAAAACATTGCTCCACACATCCCCCCGGACAATGGGGGAGGAGTCATCTACGGCTCTTTGTGATCGGTTTGCCTGTCGCTTTGCAGATAAAGTCGCTTGCATCCGTGCTGACCTGGACTCCAGAGTTTTGGCAGTTCCGGCAGACGTGCCTCTGGTACCATCTGGTCCCGTTGTTTTGGATTCTTTTCAGTTGGTGAGGCCTGAGGATGTGGACAAGATCCTGGGCAGTGTGCGGGCGACTTCGTGCGCTCTTGACCCTTGCCCTTCATGGCTAATAAAAGCTGCCAGGGAGGGGACAGGCAGATGGCTGGAGGTGATCGTTAATGCTTCATTAAGGGAGGTCAGGATGCCATCGTGCCTTAAGGAGGCAGTGGTAAGACCTCTATTAAAAAAGCCCTCCCTTGATCCCTCCAACCTGGACAATTATAGACCTGTGTCAAACCTTCCCTTCTTGGGCAAGGTGATGGAGCGTGTGGTGGCGTCCCAGCTGCAGAGGGTCTTGGATGATACGGATTATCTGGACCCTTTTCAATCTGGCTTCCGCCCCGGGTATGGGACTGAGACTGCCTTGGTCGCTCTAGTGGATGACCTACGGCGGGAACTAGACAGGGGGAGTGCGTCCCTGTTGGTTCTGCTGGACCTCTCGGCGGCGTTCGATACCATCGACCATGGTATCCTTCTGGGCCGCCTCTCGAGTGTGGGAATCGGAGGCACTGTGTTGCAGTTGTTCAGGTCCTTTCTTGAGGGGAGGGTCCAGAAGGTGGTGCTGGGGGACTACTGCTCGGCCCCGTGGCCGTTGGCCTATGGGGTCCCGCAGGGTTCAGTCTTGTCCCCCATGCTGTTTAACATCTACATGAAGCCGCTGGGAGAGGTCATCCGGGGATTTGGACTGAGTTGTCAGCAATATGCAGATGACAGCTCTATCTCTCCTTGTCATCTGATCCTAGGGAGGCAGTGGATGTCCTGAATCAGGGGTTGGAGGCCGTGATGGGTTGGATGTGGGCTAACAAACTGAAATTGAATCCGGATAAGACGGAGGTACTGTTGGTCAGTAGGAGAGCCAATCAGGATGAGGAGATTTTACCGGTTCTGGATGGGGTTGCACTCCCCTTGAAGGAGCAAGTACGCAGCTTGGGGGTACTACTGGACCCAGCTCTGCTTTTGGAGGCTCAGGTGGAGGCGGTGGCCAGGGGTGCCTTTGCATGGCTTCGGCTGGTGCGCCAGCTGCGTCCCTTTCTCGAGAAGGCAGATCTGGCCACGGTTACCCACGCCTTAGTCACGTCGCGGCTGGATTACTGTAACGCGCTCTACGTGGGGCTGCCCTTGAAGAATATCCGGAAACTACAGCTAGTGCAAAATGCGGCAGCGAGGGTTCTATCCGGAGCTGCCCGTTGGGAACATATCACCCCCATTTTGAAAGAGCTGCACTGGCTGCCGGTTTGTTTCCGGGTCCAATTCAAGGTGCTGGTTTTGACCTTTAAAGCCCTAAACGGTTTGGGCCCAGGGTATTTGAGGGACCGCCTGCTCCCAAGGGTTGCTGCCCACTTGACTAGGACATCTGAGGGGGCCCTGCTCCGGGTGCCGACAATGAGGGAGGCCCGGCTGTCATGCACTCGGGACAGGGCCTTCTCTGTTGCTGCCCCTAGACTCTGGAATGCTCTCCTGGTGGCCATTCGTTCCTCGGACTCCATCACAGCTTTTAGAAAGCTTTTAAAGACTTGGCTTTTTACCCAGGCTTTTACATAATTGTCTTTTACTGCTGTTCTTGTGTGTTTTTATCTGTTGTCTTGTTTTTAAGCTTGTTTTTAGCTTGATGTTTTTACTGCTTTTTGCTGTATGTTTTTAATTTTTGTAAACCGCCTTGGGGTTTTCTTTTAACGAAAGGCGGTATAAAAATGTAATTAAAAAAAACACACACACACCAGAAATGCTTCATTTGCATTGTTGATTTTAAACCAAGTTTGTGAGAAAAGCAAAGTAAAAATATTCTAAATGAATGAACAACATGATCATCAGGATTTATTTTTTATTATTATTATTATTATTATTATTACTACATTTATATCCCGCTCTTCCTCCAAGGAGCCCAGAGCGGTGTACTACATACTTGAGTTTCTCTTTCACAACTACCCTGTGAAGTAGTTTAGGCCGAGAGAGAAGTGACTGGCCCAGAGTCACCCAGCTAGAATCATGGCTGAATGGGGATCTGAACTCGGGTCTCCCTGGTCCTAGTCCAGCACTCTAACCACTACACCATGCTGGCTTAGAGCTGTATCAAGGTAGAATCTACATAATCATCCCCTCTCTTGGTACATAGGAACATAGGAAGCTGCCACAAGATCAGCTCTCCTCTCTCTGAACTGGTGATCAGTTTTGTTCTGGCAATAAACTAGGAATTAGTTGAAGATGTGTGATGGGTGGGGGGATGCCTGTTTCCCAAAGATTAGAAGGGTCTGATTCAATTATGTTGATATCTCTACCAGCTGGCTTCTATGTGTGGCTGACATACTGTGCAATGTAACAAATATGGTGGAATGTAATAGCTGTGCAGCTGTGGCAGCGCAAAATTTCGCAAACAGAATTGCATGACAGTGAAGCCATTTATATTTATTCTAGTAAAAACTAATCTGCCTACTTTCCTTTCACTAGACCTACAACTGGACTAAATGTGGTCCAAATCAGTTAGGCAGTTTACAAGTTAGATCACTTGTGCCTCAAACATTCATGAGTATGCCATCTTGAATTGGGTAGATGACATCATCACAAACTATGCGTTTGAGATGCCTCTACAACTGTACCAAATTTGGTCCAAATTGGTTCCCATTTGCACCTCAAACATTCATGTGTCCACTATCTTGAATCAGGGTGGATGACATTATTACAAACTATGCCCTTGAGCCTATACCTGTAGCAAATTTGGTTCAAATCAGTTAGGTGGTCCACAAGTTAGCCTTCTTGTGCCTCAAACATTCACATGCCCACCATCCTGGATTGGGGTGGATTACATCATTACAAACCATGCTGTTGAGGTGTCCCTGTGTGTCACTCACTACAGCTGTACCAAATTTGGTTCAGATTTGTTAGGCCACAAGTTAGTCCACTTGTGCCACAAACATTCACATGTCTGCCAACTTGAATCGGGGTGGATGACAGCATCACAAACTGCCATTGAGGCATCCCTTTTTGTCCCTAAGGCGGTAGCAAATTTGGTTCAAATCAATTAAGGGGGTTCACATGTTATCCCATTTGCACCTTAAACATTTACATGTCCGCCATCTTGAATTGAGGTGGACAACATCATCACAAACTACACCTTTGAGGTGTTCTTGTGTGTCACTCATTACAACTGTACCAAATTTGGTACAAATCAGTTACAGTCCACAAATTTGCCCACTTGTGCCTCAAAGGTTTATGTGTCGGCCATCTTGAATTGGGGTGGATGACATCATCACAAGCTATGCCATTGTGGTGTCCCTACAGCTGTAGAAAGTTTGGTTCATATTGGTCTAGGCATTGTCAAGTTGATAGCGGGGACACACACACAGAATGAGGGTGATCTCATAAGCTTACTGGAAAGTAGGCTAATGATGGCTTCACTGTTGTACAAATCGATTTGCACAGTTTTTGCTCTTGTGAAAGAGCAAAAAGTGTATAATTGAATGTGATGCATGTACGTGGCGATTGTCTCTTAAAATGTCCTCTTTCTGTAGCATTGCTTTCTGCCTTCACAATATACTTTGTCCTCATTCATCACCAACTCCAGAGCTTCAAGGAAAGTCTAAGTGTGATTTATCCTTGGCAAATCCCTCTTCCCTGACATTCCTCAAATTATTCCTCGCATGCCACTACCCACTGTGGTTGCTGGCAGGAGAACAGGCCTTCAGATCTCCAGGCTAAAAATAGTCTGCTTGAGATAACACCTGTACAGAGGCATACAGGCCTCCCCTTGGGATGCAGCCAGCTTCTTTGCACTTTGGTTACGTGGATGTCTGCAAGCCAGTTTGTCATGGTACTTGCAAGGCTGGTAGTATAGTACTTCTGGTATCTCAGGTGCAGGAGGGAAGGGGCAGACAGGAAGCTGCAAATGTACACTACACATAGGCTTCTTGTATGTTGTTGCAGCGGGGGCAGATGGCACATAACCCACATAGCCCTTGCCAAGTTGGCCATGGTATGGCTTGGCGATGTTAGCAACCACTGCATAACGCAGAGGTCTTCAAACTCCAGATGTTGTTAGATTGCAACTGCTATATGCACAACCACAATAGCCAAAGGACAGGTGGTGTGGGACTACAACTCCCATCTTCCTGTGGTCATAGTGGCTGCGGGTGATGGCCATTGTAATCCAACAACATCTGTGGACCCAAGTTTGAGAACACTGAGCATAGTTAATTACAATTAAGGAAAACTTCTGAGGGATTTTCCCCAGTGACTAAAACCTTCCTGAAGAAACATTCCAAAAAATGAAATGGAATATATATAAAGTACCCCCAGGGAGGGGTGTGTGTATGTTATGTTAAATGGTGATCCTTTGGGGCATTAGGGGATGGTTACAGCAGAGCTTTGTAAGCAAAACAGACCTGCTCTTTACTTCTGCTTCCCTCTCCCCGCTTTATGTGATAGACATTTCTTCCTTCCCTTTCTCTGCTCTCCATAGCCCACTAGATAGAACATTCCCTTTATAGTCATAATTCATAGGAATCTTCCCTAGCAACAACAATTTTGTAGCCCCTCTCCTGACTAAATAAGAACAGCCCTGCTGGATCAGGCCTAAGGCCCATCTAATCCAGCACCCTGTTTTACACAGTGGCCCACCAGATGCCTCTGCGGAGCCCACAGGCAAGAGGTGAGGGCATGCCTTCTCTCTTGCTGTTACTCTGCAGACTTACTCTGATATCTGTCCATTCCTTCTCAGGGTAAGCACTTCAAAAAGTAGACCAAGATATAAAATAAGGCAATTTTGTGCCACCTCAGAAAATGCACTGAGGCTGACAAAGTATGGAGATAAATGATTTATTATTTGTATTTCCTAACCTATTGATCCTGAGGATAAGGGCATATATACATCCAACAGTATATTTACAATGGCTGACATGAGGAGGAAAATTACACAAAACTAGCTAGGCCGGGCTCAGAGCATCTGCGCCTGCGGCCGGTCTGCCCACCTGGCTTTCTGGCCGGCTGGCCAACTGGCCAGCCCGCTTCTCGCCCCACCCCCACACTTTCAGGCTGGCTGGCTTCTTCTCCCCAACCTTCTCCGTCCGCCCCAGTGCTTTCTGGCTGGCGGGCCGGCCGGAAAGACGGCCCGCCACCTACTCCCACACACCCACCAACTCCCAGCAGCAGCCTCCGCCTCCCGCGGGCGGGCCCGCCGCCACCTCCTTTTCCTGGCGGACGGACTGGCCCACCGCCGCCTCCTGCTCTCACTGGCCGGGCTGGCCCGCTGCCAGCCGGCATCCCTATTTTCTCCCCATCCCCATCGCTATCCTATCCGGCAGCTGCTCGTGAACTCTCGCGAGAGCTGCCACACATGAGATTAGTGCCGGGTACGTCTAAGAGAATTATATATAAAGAAGATAGACTCATTTAAATTGAACATTGCCCAAGTTGTCCTTTTAATTTCAGTGGGACTACTTTGAGAAATTTTCCTCATCCTATCAGCCAATGAAAACAAGTTACCAGCTTTCACTTCAATCTTACACTGGCAAAACAAATCAAAAAGTGTTTAACTTTCCACAATCTATAGTTTCAACTGTAGGCTGGTTTAAAACACATTAGAAAAATGAAGTTCATAAAGAATGCCTACAAGCTCTTAACCTCATAGTGACCATTTAGCATCAACCACCCTGTGAGCAAAAGATGGAGAGAAGCAAAGCAAATCGTCATTGCCACCAACCACTGCTCATCCATCAGATGGTGCTTGCACAGGGAGCTTTTTAAGGCCCAGAGACAGATTAAATGTACCTTTAAAAATACCATTTTTTGTTGGATGGGAGAGTGTTTATGGAGGCTATTTTCCTGCTAGCTTTGTCTCTGTGGACCAAGAAATCAGGGGTGGTGGTGATGAATGAAAATAGTGTCTGTTGTGAGAGTGCAGCATTTGGGGAGAAGGGGAGTACGGGACAAGAAAATGTTTGTGAGTGGAAAGGAATTCCTGTTTTTAGTTTCCTCAAGCATTCCTTCATGCCCTGTTTATGGTTTTCCCAGAAGCATCTGTCAAGCCACAGTTGGAAACGGGATGCAAGACTCCTGTAGATCTTTCGTCTGATCCAGCAAGGCAGTTCTGCTGATGTTCTTATAAGGATTAGATAAATTCAGGGAACACGTCTATCAGGAGCTACTAGCCATAACAGCTAAACAGAGCCCCCATGTTCAGAGGTAGTATATATCACAATGCCGTGTGCTAGGGAGAAACAGACAATGTGGAAAGGGTTCTCTCAGCGTAAAAGACTCAAAGTAGAGAAGGGTTTATTGAAAGCCGAACAAGGACAGCTGTCAGGGGCGTAACTATCATAGGGCAAGGGGAGACAGTTGTTTGGGGGCCCACTGCCTTGGGGGGGCCCCCCAGAGGCAAGTCACATGACTGACTCCCCCAGCCGTGCACCCACCCGGGCTGCCTTCAGTTGTATTTATCCTCCGAAATTGATGTGGGTGTTAAGACCTGGAGCTACCAGAACAGCAGGTCTTTCTCTAGTACTATTAAATGACTTGCATCGTCCACAATTTACAAAACCTTTTAAAAAATAATGTAAGATGATGATCTATTGTGGCACATTAGATAGATAGATAGATAGATAGATAGATAGATAGATAGATAGATAGATAGATAGATAGATTTTACTATGCTTTTTGTTACCACTATTCATCCTCATTTAAGATTTCTTTACTTCATGAGCTGAGCTTCATTGAGGGGTGGGGGCATTTTAAAATCTTGTCTCTGGGCCCCCTCCAACCTTGCTACACCCCTGATGGTTGTGCCTTGCTTGTACATTTCAGCAGCTGGGTGGCTAGTGTTGGAAATAGAATGCAAGACTAGGTAGACTCCTGATTCAGTGGGGCTCTTTTTATTTTCTTATCCAAACAGAAGTGTGAACCCTTTGGGTAAAGAGACAGATCTTGAAATTGCAGTAAACCATGTTGAGCCCACAGTCTATTGAATGATTTATACATCAACTCCTGAGAAGAAATAGAGGTAAACTTTGTTAAGTAAACATATTATCTGAGAAATGCTTTTGAGAAGACCAGTCTTTTAGTGGTTCTCCATTCACCCTACCCCCATGTGACCATGAAAGCACACACCTTACCACACTCCATTTCTTCATGCCCCATTGCCCCATGTCAAGCATCTTCTTTTTGGACAAGGTGCTTCAATGGGTGGCAGTGGCATGCCAGCTCTAGGTTCCTCTGAATGGCAATGATTTTCTGGACCCATTTCAGGCTGGGTTTCAGTCCAGGCTAAAACCCAGCCCAAAGCCAATCTGAAATGGGTCCAGAAAATCAGTGCCATCCAGAGGAACCTAGAGCTGTGGTGCCATCATCAAGCACCTTGCCCAAAAAGAAGGTGCTCGGCACAGGGCAATGGGGGCAACTTGCGCCAAGAGACAATATTCTGAGGAGCACAGGGTTCCCCAACATACAGCTGGGAAACCACTGCTTTAACCTCTTGTGTCCTGTTGCAGATTCAGAAGTAGGGGCAAGAGCTCCTAATTCACCCTCTTCCAATCAAGTAGAGACTCCACTCTCTTTCCAGAGCAGAGTTAGGAATCCAGTGGTCCTCCCATCTACCCTCACACCCAAGTCCTAACCACGACCATCCTTGTCTCCCTATAGCTGGTGACTCCTCTCCTCCTCCTCCTCCTCCTCCTCCTCCTCCTCCTCCTCCTCCTCCAGACTGTTTCCACTCCTGCTAAGCCTCCATCAAGCCCTGTTGTGGCATTGCCTAGGCTAAGTGGAAGGAATGTGCTTGGAGAGACCAAGCGCAGACAGCAGAGATCCTTTGTGTGTCAGCTTGATGGTGATTTATCAGCCCTTGTCATGCCACACGCAGGCCCTCCCAGCCTCTCTGAGGCTCAAGAAGATGTTCCATATACTGCCGGGCTAAGCCGGCAGCCAGACGACGGCTCGCCTACCCCAAATTCCTCTTCCCCCTTTGTTGACCTTTCCCTCGGCATCTCAGGAACGCTAGACATGGAAGCAGCTGATCCCGAGTCACACACTAGCCCAAACAGCACAAAATGCACCTAGGAAAAGCCCTTTCGAAGGGTTGATCTTGTTTATCCTGCTATGACAAAAGAAGCTTGCCAACAGCAATGAGCAGACAAAGTCACATGCAGTTCAGGTTGTCTTTGACATGGTCTTTGAGCATTCTGGGTCAAAAGTGGATCAAACAGCAAAGGTCGCAGAGCCATATCTAACCTTTACTAAACTATCCCTGCAGCAGCTGCTCTCTAGCATCAGTGTCGGTCTCTCAACTGGGCCAAATGAGTGCCCACTGTTGCCTGAGTTTGCTGTGTAACCCCTTGAATACTGCCCCGAGCTCCTTAAAGAAAGGATGAGATGCAAATGTAATTTTTGTTTTAGCTCTAACTTCTTTTAAAATATCCTGATTGAGCTGGGGACCTGGCTGCCACTTGGGCAATACAGGAAGGTGTTTTACACCAAGTCAGACCACTGGTCAACCAAGTTCATTGACTGGAAGCCGTTCTCCAGGGTTTCTGACATATCTTCCCCAGCCCTACCTGGAAATGACAGGGACTGAACCCGAGACCTTGTGCATGCAAAGCCAATGCTCTACCACTGAGCTGCAGTCCCACCCTTTCCCCCATTTTCACTGATAATGAAGGAACTGCCATTGACCACAATCCAGTTCTCACCATCTTTGTTGTATGCAGCTACTGAACTCCATTGGAGATGTGCATTTCCATCCATATTAGATGCATATCTCAAGGGCAACCTGCATTGCATGAGACTTTGGTTGCTCATCATCATTGGTAAACTTCTTTTGTTGTATCAGGAAATGAGATCTGTATGCAAATCTCCCCCAGATCAGAGCATGGGCATCTGCAGGGGGGCAAAGGGGGCACTTGTCCCCTCTGTATTCTTGGCTAGGCTAATGTGGAGCACCAGATGCATTATTTGTTTTTACACACACACACACACACACACACACACACACACACACACACTCATAAAATTCCTGTGTATACAGGAATTTGATAAAGTCTACTGGACAAAACTCAGCAACACTGTAAGAAATAATGGTTCTGATCTGATAAAAGAAAGGAGACATCAAATTCCGCAGATCTGCCTGGCAATTTCATTTTTAAAAAGGTGTGATGAAAGTGGCACAAATGTCCCAGTAATATATACAATACAGCAACATAATGGCCCACCATTTCACTTCACCTGCTTCACATGGACAGGTAAGCTCAGAAAATGGGATGTTCCAATATCTTCCCACAAGCAAAGCCAAAGGTAAAATGTTAAAAAGTGCCATTGTCAATGCCCTCCAATGTTTCAAGACTATCAGATTGAAAAGGTACCTCGCTGGAGTAAAATTATTCCTAGAACACCCTAAGCTAGAAAAATTAAGAACCAAATGTGAGTCTTTTTGCAATTCGGTGTCCAACATATGTTGTCTAATTTTAGCCTTGGAATAATCCCCAAAAATCAGGAACCGAGGGGTAAATCCATAAAATGATAATTTATCCACTAAGGACTTCCTCCACTTAGACTGGAAATCATTTTCTAGTGTTAAAGAAGCCAGAACAACTGGAGATAATATTGATTTGAGGAAAATATTGTGAAAATCAGCATACATGAATGTGACTTAAATACAAAAATATTAGATTTAAAAAAAAACCAAAAACCTGCAGAGGTGTGCAAGTACATTGAAATGGTACACAATGATGTTCACAGCATTTTTTCTAGCAAATCCCTAAGGGCCAAGCCTAAGTCATGTATCTGTACTGGCACAGTTGTTCTGGCACGGAGGACAGGCAACACATACAAGTTTGGAGGCAGGCAGGCTCATTATGGCAGATGACTGATGGGGTATTGGCTCAACAAACTGTCTATTATTGTTTAAATGTCACACCCTTCGCCCTTAAGTTTAGCTTTAGCTTCTTAATTACTTAAGAGTAATTAATTTTGTGCTGGAGGCATCTGGAAGCGATCATCAATTTAACCAGACAGCAGCTGCCTTGAAAGATGGCATGAGTGTAAGGGTGACCAGGTAAAAACAGGTTGCATACCTATAGCAGATGATCTTTGAGTGTTCCATAGGTATTCACATTGATGGATAATGCACTCACGCAGCAACAGTTCCGGAATAATTTCATAGTTCCATGCACCCCTCATGCTGCACTCCTCATGCTTCTGTGCTGCCATTGTATATGGCAGTTAAGAATCGCCTTCCTCTGTTCTTAGATGACTGCTGAAACTTGACGAACATCTCATCAAAGAATCTGAGAAGGCAAGTGAGAAAGAAAATATGCATATAATTGAAACCTGCTGTGGGGATGGAAGGTGGGTTGTGTAACTTGTGTGAATATCCATGGATCACTCATGGATCATCTGTTACAGGTAAGCAATCTGGTTGTCCTTGACATGATCCAGTGCGTATTCTCTGATGGGCAATTAGCTAGCTTACCACTCAGAGGGGGGTAGCATGGTTTTACGAATGCACCTGCTTTAGAACACCTTTTCTGAATGATGCTTCTGCAGCTGTTCAAACATCTAAAAGGTATGTGTTTGAATAATTGTTCCAATGGCCATGTTGCAGCCTTGCAAATACCTTCTATGCCAATTCCAGATAAGCTCACAGCCAATGACCCCACTGCTCTTTTAGAATATGCCTCCACACTAAATGGTGGAGTTAGGTTCTGGCACTTGCGAGCTTCCTCGGTTGTCAAAACAATCCATCTAAAAGGTATTTGAGCTCAGAGCCAAATTGGTGGGCGGGGGGAGTCGGAGGCAGTGTTCCGTCTAACAGGGATTCCCAGGTATTGTTGACTACAACTCCCAGAATCCCCAGCTGCAATGGCTTTTGCTTGAGTATTATGGGAGTTGTAGTCAGCAACATCTGGGAATCCCTGTTAGAGGGAACACTGGTTAGAGGGAAGACAAGATCCTGTCTGCCTGTTCCCACATGACCAAAATCTGCTCTGGGTTCTGAAGTTTGCACACCCACATGAATGGTGGGGAAGCGATCTCCATTACTGAAATCTGGAGCTGGGGCCTCCAGCTGTAACACAATGCATTGTGGAAGCAGCAAAGAGGCAGCCCTCAGTATTGCAGCAGCTCCACTCTGCCTCCCCCCACATCAGACTCCAGTGATGTGGGGACTCCATTGTAAACATAGTCACCAGTAGGGATGTGCATGAACCAATGTTCATGCACAGGTTCACCACCGACCAGTTCAGGTGAGGGCAGAACCAATTCGGGGCTGCCGGGGTGGGGGGAGAGCAGTGAGTGACAAGGGAATCTTTAAAAGGGAGTACAGCAGGTCTTTACCCGTTCTCCATTGCCCTATGCAGCTTTCTGCTGCAACGGCACAGCTGCCCCGCAAGAACCCTTGTGCAGCAGTGACAAGCACATGGCTTCCACGCATATGCACGCATATGTCTTTAAAGACGCATCTGTTCACCCAGGCTTTTAATTAATATTGTTGTAATGGTTGGAATGCTATTTTAAAATATTGTTTTAAAAATTTTAAATTGTTGCAATGTTTTAAACTTTCTGTTTTTGTTTTAACTAATGTTTTACTTTGTTTTTTATTTTGTTGTAAACCGCCCAGAGACGTAGGTTTTGGGCGGTATTAAAATAAAATAAAATAAAATAAAATAAAATAAAATAAAATAAAAAATAAAATAAAATAAATGTGCAACCACCATTTGCATGGTCAGCATGGTGTTGCTGACCACACAAATGGCCTCTGCGCATGTGTGTTGCCACCATGGACAAGTTGTTGGGTGAGCACCATCATATCAGGAAACTGTATAGGGCAGCAAAGAGCAGGTAAGGACCAGCTATACCCCCTTTTAAAGATCCTGCTTGCTGACCCCCTCCCCACTAGCACTGAACCAGTTTGGCCCTCACCCGAACCAGTTCAAACTCAGTGCATGAACTGTGGTTTGTGCAAATCCTTAGTTGCCAGCAGTCCGGGACCCAAAAAAAGCGCTGGAATGGGCTCTCTTTACGTCCTACCTTATATTTAGCCTGGAGAGTTAGTCTGTGCTACAGAGAAATGGAGCTGCTGGGTCGGGAGAGCTCCCGCTACTCCAGACAACCAGAGATCCCTGGGTTAACTCTCTCCTACCCAGGAATCACTGGTTTTTCCTTTGTTTCCTAATGCTTTTTCCTTTCATAGAATCCTTGTAAGAAATAAGCAAACTGTTATCCACACTGAAAGACTTACGTTCTTTCCAGGTAAAAGGCTATTGCCCTTCTTACATCTAGCACGTGAAGCTTTTTTCCCAGCAACATTTCAGGATTGTGGAAAAATGCAGAGAGTATGATAACCTGATTGATGTGGAATTCTGGAGTCACTTTTCATTGAAAAGAACTATCTGGGCCACTTTATCCTCATGAAAGCATACATATAGGCCATCTACTTTTAATGCCGAAAGGTCACTCACCAGTGATTGCAATCAGAAATGTTTGTCGATGACTATTTCAGTGGGACCGTTTCTAGTGGCTCAAAGCTTCAAGACATTAACCAAGATAAAACCAAAGATAAGCTCCATTGCTTAACTGGCTCTCTAATTTGCAAGTATAGGTTTCATAGACGCTACAAACATTTCTTAGCCATTGGATTTGCAAAAAAACAGTTCCAGAATGGTAACTGGAGATCGCTGCTAAACGTGCTTCCAAAGATGTGTTAAAGTGTGCCATCAAGTTGATTTCGACTCCTGGCGCCCACAGAATCCTGTGGTTTTCTTTGGTAGACTACAGGAGGGGGTTTACCATTGCCTCCTCCCGCGCAGTATGAGATGATGCCTTTCAGCATCTTCCTATATCACTGCTGCCCGATTAGGTGTTTCCCATAGTCTGGGAAACATACCAGCAGGGATTTGAACAAGCAACCTTCTGCTTGTTAGTCAAGCATTTCCCTGCTGTGCCACTTAAGGTGGCTCAAAGACATATTATTAGACAACCCCAAAGACTTTAAGCCTGTTAGATCTCTTACTCTGAGGAAGCAGTAAAGTAAAGCAGGGGGTGTTTTCAAGCTCCACAGCAGTGAGGATGGGATCTCTCACTGTCAATGTTGCACTGTGCAATATGTGACAAATATTAAGCATTCTACATATATTTGAAGCAATATTCCAATGTTTCACAAAGCCTGTTTGATCTGTTTCCACCAATTCATATATAATAGCCAGCCTGTTGAACAGCATTAGAAGAGCAAAGCAGGAGCTGCACACTGGCAGTGAGGCCTGTTCCAAATTCAGCCAAAGACTTGCAGGGCTGCAGTGCATGTGTACAAAGTGAGGCAGGTAATTTTTGCTGCTCTCCTCTCCCCCAAAATGAGAATACTGTATGTCCCTACATTCCAGAAACGTGCTCCTGAGGAGTGTACAGGAATATGCAACCCTCTGGCTTCCAGGAATATGTCCCTCAGGCTTGCACGGTTTTGAAGAACATATTCCTGGAAGCCAAAGGGCACTTTTGGAGGGATGGGAGAGCCACAAATTTTGCTCCCACTCCCCCTATGTCAACTAGTATTCAACTGCCTTTGGCTGAGCTTGGAGAAGCCTTCACTGTGAACACACAGCTCCTGCTGCAACGTATCTGCCAATATTATTTGAACATGACAATAAAATACAGGCTCTTACCTTAACATCTTGCTTTAATAAAGCTATAGGCCTGTAAGATGTTGTTTGTGAAGTATCTTTCCCAAGCTTATGGATAACTATGATTCTAGCTTCAGTCCAAGAACCCAGATATGCATATGCACACATAATTTATTAAGTTTAATAAGGAATCCTAGAGAGAACCAAATAATATTTTATAATATTCTGCAATAAATTAATCAGGCCCCAGGGATTTATTATTTTTCATTCTCAAGGCTGTTTTAGAGATTCCTGCCTGCAAACTTGGAGAAGCCGCTGCCAGTCTGTGAAGACAATACTGAGCTAGATAGACCAATGGTCTGACTCAGTATATGGCAGTTTCCTATGTTCCTATGTTCCTAAGACAGTTCACATGATTTGCTGATAATTTAGGGATTTTAAATTTTTTCAGGAAATTAAAAATAAGTTTGGGTTGTGGCAAGTTGTGTGAGTACAATTTTCTATAAAAATTTGAAAATTTTGTAACCATTTCTTGAGAGGAGTTATTTATATTATCTGCATCTTTCACATGTGAAATTATATTACTTGTTTGCTTTTTTCCTTTGAGTATATGCTACTCAAGTTTACTGAGTAGCATACACTATTCAAATAAATCAGTTTACAGGATTTATTTCCAGATTTAAACATTGTTGTAAAAGATGCAAGGATTTTTCAGTATTACCACAGTTTGAGAGATCAAGTTGTTTCCTAGCTGCAGTCAATCTCCTATACATTACTTTCAAACAAGTCCTTTTATGATCACCCTCTAACAATTTAATCTGATTAAAGAATTCCTACATTCTCTTTTCCTTTTTTAGCCTACTTTCCTTAAGGAAAGTAAGCTTATGAGATCACCCGACATTCAGGGAGGCTATTCCCAAGAGCATTGCTAGGATCCACGTCGATTCTGGAGGTGCTGCGGTGCCAAAACCAGCGCAGAAGCCTGTCTTTTAGCTGAGGTTAAGGGTGCAAACGCATTCGTAACCTGGCTGCTGGGACCATGTGTCACTACGAGCTGCTTGCATTCCCTCAGTGCATGGGAAATCACCTAGGGCACCACACTCAGCACACGGTGCACTGTGGGAAACCGGAGCCCGGGACAATGAGTCCTGGCCTCGGAGTGATCTGCACTGTTCCCCGTTACACAGAGCAGTGCTGATCGTGCGGAGGACAGGACAATTGTCTGGGGTGGGGTGGAAGGCAGTTAGTGAAGCTTTCCCCCTGCCTGCCTTCCCGCCCAATAGGTCGTGTGCATGGCCCCAGTGTGTGTCCCCCACACCCACCATCAACTTTGCAGTGCCTAGAGACCAATATGAACCAAATTGGGTACCCTTGTAGGGATGGCTCAACGGCATAGTTTGTGATGTAAACGGCGTTGTCTGTCATCCACCCCAGTTCAAGATGGTGGACATGTGAGCGTTTAAGGCTGAAGTGGGCTAACTTGCGAGAATGGTAATTATCAATTAGATTATAGCGAAAGGAAAGTAGTTAGATTAGTTCTTACTATAAAAAGCTCATTTTCTAATGCAACTAAGGTAAAGGTAAAGTGTGCCATCAAGTCGATTTTGACTCTAGACTTTTGCATAAATGCCCCCCAATGAATATTTTTAATGCTTTCCATCATACAACTAGACATGTCATGTATTGTTGACTTGAAAATATTCAGAGACACGGATGTGCCTAAAATAATAATTAGGATGCACTAAAATTTATTTTACTATACAATAAAGAATTACCCAACTGCCAGTACATTGGAGTTCTCTCTCTAGGATTCTATAACTATCAGTGATTGATCTGCATATGTCTGTGGGTCAATCTTGACAGTTATTACTGCTTCTTTTACCACAAGGAGCAGTGAAAAACATATTAATGTGGAAATAATAATTGTGAGGCACAGGGGCAGGGAAGAGTATAAGCCCTTATGGGTTAAAAAGAGATCATGTATCTATAAGACCTAAGTTTCCGAATTTAGAAAGAGGTTTGGGTGGGAGGATTTGGCCAGGTCTACACATTTAACCAAAAAGGGACATTCCAACAGTATTATATATTCTGTGTTTGTAAACAAGGCCTCAGGAGTAAACAAAGCCTGTTTTGTAAGGCCTGCATTTCTTATATACCTGGAAGGGCAGGACAAAAGCAGGCACTATCTGTAACAGCTTCCCCTAGGTGTTCCATTACATTAATCACCTTCTAGTCAGCCCTTTCCCACCATAGACTGATGTTCTCTGACCAGCAAGCCAGATGGACAATTGACTTGATTAAGCATAACAGTTCTTATGGTCTTAGTATCACACTGTTGTTCCCAGGGTGAATTGAAGACCGCAGATCAAATTCCCATAGGAGCATCATACAGCTCTGCTCTGATTATTTTTCAGCTTGCCAGAGGTTTGGTAGTTTTTTCAAACCACACTGCTGCACAACCTGCCCATTGCAGCTTCTTCAATTATTCCCTGTCCCACCAGAGACACACTATGAAGCACAGTTGTGTTTACAGATTCATAGCATCATCCCTTTCCAGTTCTCTCAAGAGGGAGGCCTGGCTCCCTCTCCTTGCCATCCATCACAATGGAGAAAGGGAGTCCCGGACATCTTGTCAGATAGCTGCAGGCCGGGGCTGTCTCTGAAGCCAAGGCCAAGCCAGGCAGTTCAGCATGTTCCTTGAATCCATAATTTATGGAATTGCCCTTGGTTCTGTCATCCTCCCCCGCCCCCAACCACTACCGACTCCTCTCAAAGGCATTTCCCCACAGCAGGTCTGGGCATAATCAACTCCAGGAATTTCCATTCAAGGATTCTGGGCTCTTTTAACTGTTTCAGATTGGAAGACAACGTATGACAACGCCAGTGGTTCCAACCTCCATCGAAGCCATTTGAGTTGAGCAACGGCTGACCTATTTGCTACCTTGAGGTAAATGCACTGAGGTGTGCTTTCAGAATATCAGGCAAAAGCCTGGATGACAGGTGAGGGTCTCAGACACTTTATGGCTGTGAGTGACTTAAGTGTTGTGCCCTACAAATGACAATATTGTCAAGGAACCTGCGGATGCAAGCTCTTTTATTGGTACCCCATAATATGTCTTCCCCCAGCAAAGTGTCAAGAGGCAGGCCCAGAACGTGGCACGGAAAGTGGAAGCCTGCCATCTTTGGGGGGGGGCTGTCAGTTCTTTATCCTCCGTCCAACTGGGAGGGTTCCCAGGCAGGGAAATCTGGGAAAGGCTAATAGGCTGCTGGGGAGTGACTGTATCCCGCATAGACACCTCAGCATGGCTACAATGATTGATGAGCACTCCCTCAATTGTGCCTCTTAAGCCCATCATCATACAGGAAACCCCACTTGTGTGATCGGAATGAAAGTGTTTAATGGAGCAAGGGTTAACAGTTTTCCTCCAGCTTGTGTACAGGCTATTCCCCCTCCCGCCCACTATTCCAAACAAGATATAAATGCAGGGAAAGGAGATATCTTCCCTATAGAACATGGCCCTGCTGACTGGGGAAGGGATGGGCGCACCCCAGCTCATACACAGCCTCTTCCTCATCCTCTTGGTCCAAGTAGTTCTCTCCCAGCTCGCTCAAGATGAGAGCCCGATGATGCAAAAGACGGAGACTGGGACCCAAGATTCACCTCCAAGACTTCTAGGTATGACAATCACCTGGAGATTTGTAAGCGACTCCTGCAATGCTGGGGAAGGGGGTTGGCGGTGGAAGTCAGTATGCAGTTGGCAGACTAGAGGTGGTGACGGCAAGGTCCTAGAATTAAGCAGCCGAGCTTCTAATCCCTGCTCTTCTGCAAACTCCTTTTGTGGCCTGAGCATATCACTATTGTCTAACTGCACAAGCAGCTGATAGAGCACTAACAAAACAGTGTGCAGTCCAAGGAGTGCATCACAGAATCTTGTTTCACTGTCTCCGGGTATGCTGAGGTGAGACTCTTGAATCATGAACAGTCACATGTGATCTGAGAGCTGGCCCATAGCATCCTCTGTGCTAGTGCAAGGAATGGTGCACCTTTTGAAGTGCGAGGGATGACTGCTGGCGGCAGTAAGATTATCTTGGGCTGGCCCTGAACAGCCCTCACAGCCACATGTCTCCAAAAATATACATGTGATGAAGGCTGCCAGGCACTCCAAGAATCCAGTGACTCTTCTGCTAATAAAGCTGATTTGTTTTTTGGCCCTAGTAGCTGAGGGTGGGGGACTTCGCATAGCATGAACAGGACCTAGACTATCTAGGCCAGAACTGCAGTAAGAGACCTGGGTATCCATCCCACCTCAATCATGATCCTTGCTCGACTACCTAGATCCAGTTGCTATCTCTAAGCCAAACCTTCCTCATCGTATTGTGAGAAGAAAATGGCACATGGAAGGGGACAAGCGTGTATGCCACGTGGAATTCTTTACAAGGGCAAGAGAAAAATTTAATGAATACCTACTTTTGAGAGGTGCTTCAAGACAGTTATGGTATTACTAACATCCCCTTTCTCAAAATGCATTGCAAGTTGTTCATTTTTTCCTAATCAACTACATAATAATGGCCAAGTGCAGTTTTTAATAGTCTTGGGACAACAATAATGGCCAGTTAGTAGCAAAGGGGAGGGAAATATGCCCACCCACAACATAGGCACTTTTGCCTAGGGTGGGCAGCATGCTGAATGCAGGAGCAGATGGGAGCACAAGGATTTCTGCTGCTCAACAAGACGAGGAGGAGTCAGGCAAAGGCTCTTCAATGCAGTGGGAAGGAAGGGAAGAAGATCAGGGAGTTTGGGACATGTATGGTTAACTGCTGCTGCTGCTGCTGCTGCTGCTACAGTTCCCTGTGGCTTGATAGGTGTGAAGGGACAATGTGGGTCTTGGAATACAGCAAGGGGGTGGCTCCTTGGGTCAAAAAAAATAGGGAGTCCCATGTTGGGTGGACTGCCAGCACCAGGACTCCCAGAATCCAGTGCAGGAGGCGGGCAGGCTGAAGCAGCATTTAGTAAATCACCCAGGGTGTCTGTCTGCTTCAGACCATCTGTGAGCCTGGTCTGGTAGGTCTCATGGAAAGGTAGGTCATTCCACTGGTCACGGCCAGTGCAGAACTTCTAAGAGGTTTCTCTGTACCTGCCTGTCTGCTGCCCAACTTTACTGCACTTGAGTCCTTCTCCCTTCAGGGACTGGTGTATCTGTAGTAGAGACTTAAACTGGTTAATAAGCATTCCCATTCCATAAGGAACCGTGGGAACTACAGTTGTGAGAGAGAAGCTAGGGACCTCCTACGGAAGAGTCTCAGCAAACTAGGTGTTGCAGGATACTTTGGGAGAAGCCATGATGGTTAATTGACATACAATCAATATTGGTTTGTAGTACAGATGGACTCTCTGACTTGCGTGTTTGTGGAGGGAGGTATGGAAAAGGGCTTATTTTTGGAATAGTAATGTTTGGCGAGTGTACTCATACATACAAGCACCCTAAAGAGATTGTGGCAGAGAGGAAGGAGCTTGAGGAAAGGATCAGGAGAACTTCAACTCACTGTGGGCATTTTTAATTTGGTATGGAACCGTGTCTCTATCCTGCATGTTTGCGGCTGTCTGTTCCCAATATCTCAACTGAGAATAACCAGAGCCATTACACAAGCAGAATAAAGACCTGAACACTTCCCTGAGCTTGCAAAAGGGTAAATGTGCTTAAATACTCCTAAAATAACAACAAATAGTGTGGAGCAGAAACCCAGCAAAGTTTTGCTATGGTGAAGTACTGTATTTTGTTTTATTGTGTTTTAGCATTGTTTATTGATTGTTGTATTGGAAATATTTGTTACTTCTATTTTTGCTGGCCAATGGCTGTAATAAAATTGATGATGATGATGATGTACCATAGCTACCACCTGCCCAAACAGGAAGCACAGCCAAAAAACCCCAACTCGCACCCCAAGAAAGTGAGCACAGGATGTTATGGCTATAGGAGGAATGCCCAGCAACTAAAATGTTGTCACCAGCTTGTGCAAATGTATGTTTGTACAAATACTCCACAAAATAAACAAACAAGTAAATAAGTAAGTTATAGGGGAGGAATACTTATACTAGGCACACCTCCCTAGGGAAGAATCCAGAAGTAAAGCAATCCCCAATCCACCCCCCAAAACCCACCCACACCACAGAAAAGCCAGACCATACACCCACACTATAGATGTTATGGCTGGTGGGTCTACAGGCTCATGCAAATACAAATAAACATGCATACAACATAACATTACTTTCAAAAATAAAGGAGTGGGGAAAAGGTGAATGTAAGGGAACATCACAACAAATTAGCTATTGACTGGCAGTGGATTGCACACCACAGGAAGGACTGCAGAAGGGCTCCCAGATACAGAATAGAGCCAAAACTCCCACAGTCAACCCCAGACAGGTAGCCACACCTCCAACTCATGCTTACAGGGCTACTCCTATCTCCCACAATATTCTATGCTGCCGTTTTCAGGATTGCTTAGAAGTATAACTTTAAGACTTATTTCATGCATCAAAGGGTCGATCATCAGGGTAAAGCCAGGAAGGGCAGTTTGTAGTCTGAACAAAACTGTAACAAAGCAGTAATGAAGCAGCTATAAATTGTCTGGGAAACCTCCAACTGTGAAGTGGCCACTCAGGCAGCAGATTTTGGATACCACTAAGAGCAAAAGAATGGGAGGCAGGAGACTCCTGATCCTGGGGGCACAATCTGCCAGCATGTTTTCCTTTTGAACATAGGCAGCTACAATACTGGGACAGACTACTGGTTCACTTAACCTGGTATTATCTACTCCAATTGACCGTTTCTCTCCAAGACCTCAAGTATGGGAAATTCCCATTCAAATGCCAGGGACTGAATCAGCGTGCAAAGCATGTGTTCGGTCATTGAGCTATGACCTCTCTGAAACACACAGAAGAACTTCTCTGTGGATGATGTTCCATGTTGATGCTCCATGTAGAGAGAAATACAACCTGGATTTTCTGCCCCCTAGCATCAAAGTATCATAGGCAGGCCCTAGCTATGTTCTCCCAACCAAACTATTAGCGATAGCCTGCCTCTGCGGAGACTGTAAGCCATTTCATTCAAACAGGTTTTTGAGCCACCTTGAATACCTAAATAGTTTAAAGCAGTGGTTCCAAATCTGCAGATGCAGCTGAACTATAACTCCCAGCATCCAGAGCTACAATTTATGGTGCCTGGGGATGCTAGAAGTTGTAGTTCAGCAACATTTGAAAGGCCTCAGGTTGGGAACCACCAGTTTAAAAGGTTTGTTAAATAAATAAATGCACATGGATGTGTTATATGCAAATTCCAGGTAAAGGTCCATTCTCCTCCTGTTCATTGCCTTGTACCTTCCCAGTTCCCAGAGAGTATGTGGCCTGACCTCCAAATCAATAACGGTTCCATTTAGGGCCAAAATCTACCAAAAGTTAATCCAGGCTACTCCCGATTCAATAGAAGGCTATGTATAAAGTGCCAATGATCTGTGCATTCTTCCTCTTGTCCTGTTTCAGAAATACACCCTTCCAAACAAGGATCTCTGACTGCAGAAGGCCTCAGGAACAGGCCTTCAAGCCTCCTAGGCAGCTTGCTCCCCAGCCCAGCCAGGAGTCGCTCAAAGCGGAGCATGTGGGAGAGGCCTGAGGAACGAGAGTGCCGTTTACGAAGCCTGCTGGTTCGCATCAAGGATCTGGGCTTAGGTTACAACTCCGAGGAGACCATTATCTTCAAGTACTGCAGCGGGAATTGCCCCAAGGCCCGCAGCAATCATGACCTGACACTGTCTATTCTGTTGCAGAAGAGCGAGATCCCAGCTCTGGGAGACCCCTGCTGTCGCCCCACACACTATGAGAATGTGGCCTTTCTGGATGACAGCAACCAGTGGCACGAGGTCGAACAGCTCTCAGCCTCTGCTTGCGGCTGTGTGGGCTGATGGCCTGGGGAGGAGATGCCAAGGGAAGGGGGAAAGGGGCCCAGTGAACTGTAGGACAGCAGCAGAGCATGGCCATAGCCTTAACTGTCGAAACACATGCCTTTACTTTGTCCTAGTTCAACCCTTGGCTCTGGAATGGGCTTTTAAAGTTGTAGCAAAAACGCCCCAGCATGGGATTCAAGGTCACCTGCGCATTCTCTTAGTTCAAGCACACATAAATCCTTCAGAACCACCACCCCCAACTAAGAATGGCAAGAGGGACTCCCCCAAGCAATGTCCTATCTTCTATGAAGCCCTTTCTGATCCACTTCATGTTAAAAACATGCCGCTTACTTGACTGAATCCTGCCTATAGGCCTGAGAGGTTGGGGTAAGCAAGGTTGAGGCCAAGCGATCTGAGATATTTATGGATTGTTTCTAAGTTATTTAATTTATTTCTTCCCCTGAATATGGGGAAGGGCTGGCATTTGTACCACCCCTTGCCCAAGTTGTTCTCCCCCATATATATATCTCCTTCCCATTTTTCCTGTTACTATGCTGAGGTGATCAGTCCCAGACTTGCATTAAAAAAGAAAGAAAAATGACTGACATGTAGATAGCGGTGTCAATACAATAAAGACCAAGCAAGGACACACACTGTCTCCTGTTCTGGGGTTACCGTCAATCATTGGGACAGAAGTTCTTTGCTAGCTTCATACTAGCGATGGCTGGATTCTTCCTTGCAGTCAATCAGTACTGCGATCCAGGCAACTGGAGGTTCTAGCAAATGGATCCCTGACAGAACCTCAACAATTTCTCATTCTTGTCTCCGTGCCAGATAAACTACTACCACCACCACCACCCCACAGCACCTGAGTTATACTAGACCCCATGCAAATATAACATCAGAAACTGACCCAGCACACAAGCTTACCTACAATGGAAAAGAAATGTATGTGTAAGAAGGGTGCCAAGAATTCTTCAGCCATCGTACCACCACAAGCTTCACAGACCTTTTTCTATTTAGCAAAGTATGGGTGTCAGGGCTGCTCAACTTCGGCCCTCCTGCAGATGTTGGCCTACAACTCCCATAATCCCTGGCTATGGGCCACTGTGGCTGGGGATTATGTGAGTTGTAGTCCAAAAACAGCTGGGGGGGCTAAATTGAGCAGGTCTGGAACTCCTAGCTTATGTTTGGGAAACTTTCAGGATATCATCTAGGATTTGTTTTTTTAAAAAGGACAAAGAGAAAAACAGAAGACAAAAAAGGATGGACATATAAACGGTGAAAAGATCAAGAATGGCCCCCATCTATTATTATACATTAGTATTCATGAGATAAGTAGGAAAGCCAGGAATTTATTTTCACTATACAAATGACAATCATATAAAGTCACAGTAATGGATAACAATAATCAAGTAAAATATAACCTCATAAAACAATTACACTTCCATTCTTTCAACAGCTCACTTTCCACAAAATGCATGAGAAGAAAACACACTGTTAAGCCTTGCCAAAAGTTTATCCTCTTGTAGTTGGAATTCATCTGAGGAGTGTGTAATCAATATAGCTTGTTTATTTCTGCCAAACGCGTTTCAACCTTCTTGGTCTTCCTCAGTGGCATTTAAAACAGCACTCATACAACTTCTTCCTCTAAGGCATCAATAACATTCTCCAAGTGAAAAATAACCTTGTATTGTAAACCTTTATCTCTTGCCTTCTTCAGAAGTATTAGTATTCATGAGATAATAGAGAGTGGGTGGGTTGTTTTTTTAACACTCCAGTTGGTTTTAAGTTCTTCCCCCACTTCGATTCATTCAAGGGTTATAAGAGCACTACTACCCACTTTCCTAATTCCCCAGTGCCTTTTTCCCCCACAGAGAAAAATCTAGTCCACCCTCTTTATTTCTTCTGTATTTCTGCTGTTTACTATCCCCATAGAACTTTGGTGCTTCAGATCAGTATTGGACATTTACTTCAATTAATTCTAGCCTTTGTCTTCGACTACATCCACCCTGTAACAGGAAACCCTGAATTAACTTAACTACCAAATAAACTTTTAGCTCCTGAATTCTAAGGCAGATGTTCAGGAGCTCCACTTCCTTGCAAGACTAATTATGACACACACAACTCACAAAGATGGTAAATCCATTCTGTAGCACTAGCCATGCAGGAAAAACCAGAATTCAAGCACCTCAGACCTTGGATTGGGAGAAATGGGAATTCTCTGCCTTTCCAGAAGCTGCCAGGATATTACTTAGTTCAGACCCCAGGCACATATGTGGGTCATAAGGTACTATGTACGTGATACTCCCCACCCTCACTACAGTTACTTCACAATGCTCTCAACCAACCTCTTTTGTAAGCTTTGAAGCAGCCTGTGTGATGGTGAATGTAGGGAAGAACACTCTGTGTTCAAGGAACAGGCAAAGGCAATTGTAAGATCTATGCTATGCGGCCTTTCTCTATTGAAAGGCCTGCACAGGTCAGCTTGCACTGGTTTTACCTTTGGTTGCTGTAAGCAACACACATCACAGGAGAAGCATCAAGATTTTATTTCCTTTATTCAACAGTACTTGGTTAAGGACAGTCAGGCCTATTTCTCCCAACTCTTTGCAGGGTTCCTGCCAACACACAGAAAATTTGTTAGGAGAAAGTGGCCAGAATACCTCCTTAGATCTTGAACATCCTCAGATTCCTTCTTGTGCACAGAGGAGCTATCCTATTACCTATTCTTGACCATAAAGCTGAGTCCCACGGAGAAGCAGGTCAGAGCTCCATCACATGAGCAGCCTACATTCCATCTGAACAGTCAGAATCTACAGTCTCAACCTGCAATTCTACGACGAATCACATGGCATGGGTAGGTTCCGGCAGATAACAGAGATCCTTCTCTCCCGGGGGATCTTCCTCCCATCGAAAAAGGACTCATCATCCTTAAGGATCTCATGGGTGAATTCATAGCGAGCTGGCCCTCTAAACACAAAAAAGAAACACCAGTGAATTACCAGGATTTGAAAGGGCTTCTGTTTCAAGCAGGGAAGAAACACCATCAGTGTTCCTTCTAATTTTTTTCATCAGCGAGTGAATTTTTTTCTGGGCAGCAATATCAAGGCAGTGTGCGCACATGTGCATTCGTATGTGCCAGTGCCATTATAGATGCAACACACACACACCATTAATATGGAAGGAAACTTAGAGAAGTGTATTTCACAATTATATCTATTTGTGAATTTGGATTTTTACTTTCTTTTGCTTCACATTTATGTATAATAAAGACAGTAAAACATTTTGTAACCTGTTCTAGAAACACTGTTGAAAGACTGCATATAATTTTTAATACTCAAGTAAGTTACTTTTAATTTTTTAAAATAAAATGAAGAAACTATTGTGGGGTGGGGGAGTCCTGTCCTGAGCATCACAGAACAAGGAGGTTGTACTGCAGGAAAACACCAGCTCTCTGCCATACAGAACTTTGGGGAACTTATATAAAAAGAATTGAAATTTTAAGAAGATTTTTAAAAAATTAAGTATTGGATGCTAGTATAGTGCCATTGAAAGAATACTCAATCTGGAACCTGCATGGCAAATCTGAAGTGAAAGGGAATTTTGCAAGATAATTGCTATTGTTATCTAGCTATTCTAGATTACTAATTGGTATTGTTATCTATTTACTCTAGACTATTAATATAGCATCTTTAGGATTGATAAATGGATACATGTGTCTTGTTCATTTCCTCCACATAGATCTCTGGATCTTTAAATGCAGCACAATTTGTGTTTCTAAAATCATTGGCATCTTTTTCATGGCCTCTTTGTCTCCACACTTTGCACGGTTTCTTTTTCATTTTTCCTCCTGATTCGGCGTGCATCCCATTTTTTCTGCCCCCATGATCAAGAGGCAGGCAAGAGCCTTGTGCCTCAGCACCAAGACTTGGGTATTTTGTATCTGCTTGTTCCTTGTGCATTGGGAAGAGGTTGGGGTAGATCCAACTCCATTTGAGAAGGAAAGATCTCCAGTTCTGTTTTCAGGAACTGACTGCAGCAGTACAACCTATGGTTCTACACTCCATAAACAGCATTTGTATACTTCATGTATACGCGCCTTAAAGATACACAACCTGTCTCTCTCTCTCTCTTTTGTAAATTCCTCTCAAAGATTACTTCTTCTCAGAAAGCATGATTAACTTATGGAACTGACTACCACAAAATGTGGCAATGGGCAAGAGTATTCATCACTGATTGGTCCCCCATCAATTTGGCTCTCTGCCATGATAACCAAATGAAACCTGCACCTCAATAACTGTATACCTCTAACAAAGCAACAAGAATTGGCCATCATTTTAACTCCCCGCTTGTGAACTTTCAGACGTGCACCTGTCTGACCATGATGAGAAGGAAAATGCTACACTAGACAGACCTTGGTCTGACCCAGCAGGGGAGCAGTTCTTGTTTCCTTAGTGATTGGAGCACAGTGTTCATGTTCAATATCTAGAACCCAGGACTGATAATGGGAGGGGAATGAACTCAAGACGTGTTTGTAGTGGTGATGGTGAAAGGACTTCATGGAGGGATAAGAAAATTAGCTATCATTGCTAGTAGGTACTGAACAGAACTTCCATGTACAGAGGCAGTGTATAGCAGATCACGTGAACACACAGGGAAACAGCTGTTGCTTTCATGCCCTTATTTATAAGCCTTCTCAGAGGCATCTAGGAGGCCACTGAAGGAAACAGGATGCTGCTGGAACCTTGGGAAGCCAGCTCTTATGTTGCTTATTACCTGAGGATATACAGAGATCGGCGCTCCAGCAGCAGATCCAGCTGATCCTGTGGATTCTGTTCACTGATCAGGCGCATCACGCTAGAGGACAGAAGAGACAGGCCTGCAACGGTGCAGCCACAGAACTGGCAAAGGGAAATTGGAAGAGTTGTAAACACAACTTGCCCTAATGCCTGCAAGACAAGTGCACCCAAGTCTCATAGACACAGCCACCCCATTGTAGCCCGTTAATACCATTGGAGGGGGGCAGGAAGCACTAAGGAAAGGGGGGGGAGGGAAGAACCATGGAGATCTAGGGAGACACAACATTTGTAACTAGAGCACACATTTTTCCGTGCTCAAACCGTTTTTACATTGTCAATTTGCAACAGGGCATCCTGGAGATGAGGTGCTTTGTTGTGGAACAAACCTTCGCAGACAAGTCTCCTCCATCAGATACAAAATCATTTCCATCAGAAAGCTGAGAGGTCAGAGTGTGAGAGTTCGGCCTAGTTCCCACTAAGATGCAAAATTCGCATCTCCCACTAAGATGCTAAACTCAGTAGGAGCTGGACTCTAACCTCTAAGGGTCCATAGCTCTGTTCAAGTGTGTAGCAGCAACTGCAGTTCTGGAGAAGAAACACCTGACTCAATGCCAGGGCTCAGAATCCACACTGTCTCCCTCCCAAACCTACATTCAAGAGTATCCCTGCCATTCATGTTGGGCGGGGGGGGGGGGGCAGAATCCTCTCCCTCACATATCACTACCATTGTTGCTGCGATATCCCATTTTGCTGGGCCAAGGAGAGGGGGAAACCATCAGATTAAGGGCCCATCCGGTTTCCCACAGCTGCCAGTCAGATGTGTCTGGCAAGTCCACAAGCAGGGGATAAAGACAACCCCACTCCCCTCGCCTGATCCCCTTTCCTGATTTTCAGAGCTACACCGCCTCTGAATGAATCTCTTTCATTTTGCCAACATGGCTAACAGACCTCTCTTCTCCAGATATTTGTCCAAACTCCTTTCAAAGACATCTCAGCCAGCACATCTTGTGGCATAAACTGAGATGCTATAAATTAAGTGATGATGAGTGAAGAAATGTTATCTTTTGTCTTTCCTGGATTTACTGTCAGCTTCATTGGATGACAGCCCCACACCCACCCCATGTGCTAGCATTATAAGAAAATAAATTCTGGAGAACCAACAGAACTGACCTGCTACAATAGGCAGAGAGCATCCAGCCACTTGCTGTTTCCTGCAAGAACCCTGCTTACAAGCCACACATCTCATTTGTTCAACCTGAACGACCTGACCTGCTCCTCCCAGGGACATTCCGGATTGCACACTACAACAGTTTCACAGCATATCCACTAAGCGTGCTTCCCACCTACCTGTGTTTGTACATTGCAGTGGCTGCGCCTGCTAACTTGGCAACGAGGCACCTTTTAACATGGTGATTCTCTTTATTTAGCAGCAGGAGAGTAACTGGCCCTCTCCACCCCCAGCACTATACCTCCAGTGACTGTTGCTGTGGTCTATCTGATGTTTCTTTTTAGATCGTGAGCCCTTTGGGGACAGGGGTCCATCTTATCTTATTTGTTTGTTGTTATTTCTCTATGTAAACCACCCTGAGCCATTTTTTGAAGGGCAGTATAGAAATTAAAGTAATAATAATGACAACAACAACGTGTTGTTCACATATCTGATGACACCTTTTGGTTTTATTTTTGTATTTCAATGCTATAATGTTGCATATGCATGACAAAAAATAGCTGTATTTTCCCGTTTTAGGAGGGCTGCTTTGCTGTGTAGTGTGGGGTGGGGTGCACGGTTCATTCAGCAACTTGACAATTTTGTTATTTTTTAAAAAAAAAATGCTTGCTGAGGGTTTTGAACAATGGTGAAGCAACAACATTTGCTTTTCACCTATTTTAAATTAGTTGTGTTCTTCTGTCCCTCCTTCAGCCTCTGCCAGTGACTTTTTAATAATTTCTTTTCTAGTTCCTCAGATTTGTAAATATCTTAGTCACACCTCAGCTTCTGAAATGGTCTTTTTATTATTAATTTGTTTGCTGGGATTTTTGTGCAATTATGCAAGCTCATTTTCATTTTTCACCTATTGTTAATTAGCTGTGCTCTTCCATCCCTCCTTTGGCCTCTGCCAGTGGCTTTAAAAAACCTTTTACTACACATAAACCTATCTGTCAAACTAGTTACTTTCTATTTAGTTTACTGCCTTACAGACCTTAAGTGCCGTGGCATTTTGTCAAAGGGCAAACGGAATCAATGAATTTTAAGTGCCAAGGCAACAGAGCAGGAAGTAGACAGACAGACCTAACACAAGGGACACAATCCACTGGGAAGTTCTTCCGCACAAAATCCCTTTAATTTCTACAGGACTTGCACGGGAGAACTTCCCAACTACACAGAATCACCCAAGTGCACCAAGCTGCAGAGTTTTCTTGCAAAGCTATCCTGCTATCAGGATGCTGCTTCCCAAGAGACCACTCCTCCTGCTGCCGCAAGAGAATGTTTTGTAGCTCTTAAATACAAGAACTGCTTGCAGTGTTACCTTGACACTGTCCACGTGGGGCTTTATATAGCCAGCTTTATCCAGATCCAGGACATGGACTTGAGCGAGATGTGGCACTCCTGGGGGGAAAGCCGCATCTCGGACCCTTTGCAAGATCCCGTGACTCTCCTTGCTCCAGTGTGATTTTTCTGTCTCACGGTACTTATGAATCGCCTGCAGGAGGGAGAAGAGACTGACTTTTATTAGAGAATGTTTATCATATGGTTTACAAAAGCAATGCAGCAGTGAAGAGAATTCTCCAATATATTATAAATGGTCTAAGAGAGAGAGATGAGGCAACTATCTATGACTACAGCCCACTTCGCTCATGCAAAATCATCACACAGAGATCATGGTGGTAACAATCAGTCTGCAAAGATCAAGAGAAGCAGATGAGTCTCCACTGCTACTCCTGTGCTGCCTCATAAAGAGGTAGGATTTGGAGGCTGAGGATCTGCAAGAATATGTGGGTAGCATCACCTGTAGTCATTTCCCTTCCTCCCTATGTTAGGTACAAGGCTTGGGATGAAAGTGTCCCTTTAGCTACTGAAAGAGCACAAGTGATGGGTAACGATGGCAGGCCATGGGCCAAAAACTGGCCAACTAAAAACCAATAAGTCACCATTGGCACATCCTTTTTCATACAGCTGCTCCTCTGATCATGTTATCTGTCTCACATTTGGAAGTGGTTCATACATACATTTTCATTCATTGATTATCGTAGCTTTAAAGGATGTTTCACATGTGCGAACAGGGCAGTTACAGACAGAACTTGCCTCATAACACCTCAAGTACAAATGCTTTTCATGTATGATGCAGCAACAAGTTATCAAGCGAAGAGCAGGTACATGTGAACCAGCCTAGAGTTTCAAGCTCTTAGGTACATACTCTATTTTCAGAGTGCAGATTAGTGTCTCACTTTACTAAGTTTCATCTGGGGTTTAGTAGTATTTCAGATTGTGTGAGCCCTATAGTAGTACTGGATTAATTAATCCTGAGCAAAAAAATGTGCAGTGAGCAAAGATGTACACAACACTGTCAGAAAGAGATGTGAGAATCTTCTTGGATTAGACCAGGAGTCCATCTAGTCTAGCATCCAGTTTCCAACAGAGGCCACCTACATACTTTTTAAAACTCACAAGCAGGGCATGGAGGCAACAACCTTCCCCTATAGTTTGCCTGGCAGCAGCTCAGAGCCTGGAGGTTCAATTTAGTCATTGTGATTCTTAGCTGTTGACAGATCTCTCCACCCAAGCAGATATGTATCTAATTCCCTTTTAAAAGGGTCTACTATGCCAATGAACACCACCACATCTTGTAGCATTAACGGGCTGCAATCCTCCACACATTGATGATGAGCTGGGAGTAAGTCCCACTAAGTTCAGTGGGATTTAGTCCCATGCATGCATGGATTGTCCCAGGGGCGTAACTACCATTAGGCAAGGGGAGGCGGCTACCTGGGGGCCCCCACGTCTCGAGGGGCCCCCCAGAGGCAAGTCACATGTGAAGTGAGTGTGTGTGTATCAGTGAGGGGCCCATTTTAAAATTTTGTCTCTGGGCCCACTCCAGCCTCGTTACGCCCCTGGATTGTCCTTCCTCAGAGTTTGAATCATATTTTCTTTTGCCTGTCCTGAGTTGGGTGTCCCTCGCACTTACTTTATTTATTTATTTAGATTTGTGTGTCTCCCTACTCCCATATGACTCAGGGCGGCTTACAAGCAATAGCATACACAGCAACACAATTCCATAAAAATATATCTTACATAACCTCATAAGCCACAACTCCTTCAATACTCATTCCACATGACATAATAACCATGGATTACAGAATCACTCTAGGACCAGCTATCTCAGCGACGAAACCCCCTGCAGAACATTTCGGTCTTACATGCCTTATGAAAGGCCAACAGATCATGGAGAGCTCCGATTTTATCTGGGAGACCGTTCCATAGAGTCGGGGGCCACCACTGAGAAGGCTCTGGCTCTCCTTGATGGCAGTTTAGTATCCCTAGGGTAAAGGTGGAGAACCCAATCCGCTTTCTCCACACTGTGCACAGCTTCAACCCTTCGCCGGGTCCTCACTTCGTCGCCTTCCTTCCCCAACAAACTAAGAAGCCCCGAACGCTACAGCCTCTTCCTCAGCGAGAGGGTTCTGGCCACCCCACCCCGCGGTCTGATCCTTGCCCTTTGCAGCTCGACTGGATCCTTGGTAGGAAGGAGGCAGCTCCAGTTGCACCCACCCCGTCCCAGTGCGCGTCCTGGTAGCGGCGGCGGCGCAGCTGTGGTTCCAGCTCCCCGACCAGCAGCGCCTCCTCTTCCTCGCTCACGAAGACCGGCACCACCGACAAGCCGCCCGCCCGCAACCTCCGCCACAGCGCCGCGCTCGATCCCGACGACGGCGACGCCCAGGCCTCTAGCGGTGGCAGCGGCTGCACCTCCTCTCCGCACCTCGCCCGCCGCGCGCTCTGCTGCAAGCGCCGCTGGAGCTGCTGCCGCGCGGCCACTAAGCAGCGGTGTGGCATGACTGACCCACCCGTGCCCTGAGGCAGCGGCCGAGCCCGCGGTGCATGATGGGGCCGGCCAGCCTCGGCTGGTTTGCAACTTTGCAAAGCCGAGGTTCCGCTTTTCTGCCTATATTAGGGCGGTCACTCACGCCGTAATAAAGCGCAAGGCTTCCACACAAGCGCGTCCCCCAGCCCGGCAACGTCACGTCGTCGCCCCGCCTTCCGCAAGACCGACTACGACTGCTCAGAACTCATGCTGAACAGGCGCAGGAAGAGGAGCGAGAAGAACAGGGCATTTAGTCCCCTCTCCGCAGCTTCGACTGTACTAGCGTGTGAAAACCTTTCAGAAGTGATGTCAACTGCAGCTGATTTCCAGAAGAGCGCGATTAGTGTTGCTGGGCACAGGGCTTCGGTATGCGCGCTTCTGTCAACGTCTTTTCGCCGCGCTGCTTTCCACCCAAAGTTATGCTGAACTGGCACAGGGGAGCGAGAACAGCTAGTCTAACAGCAACGGAATTCACACGGTGAACTTAAAAATATAAAACCGGTATATTTATGCATTAGCAGCAACATTTCAACACGCAGCTTAACGTATTTGCATCTCACATATTTCTTTCCCCAGCTATCTCTAAAGCAGAGGTCACGCTCGGCTGCTGGGCTCAGGTCACAGTCGCCTAAGCTGCCAGGTCCAGCACAGGTCGGAGGACAGACTTAAAGGGCAGGGGGTATGGAGGCCCTAGACTTTGTCCCGGAAGTCCAGAGGTAAGAGTGCCTCTGGTCTAGCCCATTTCCCCCCTCTATGCACGTTCATTTGTAACATGTGAAAACAACTCCTTCTGGAAGAGTGTGATTTCAGATTCCCTGGAGCCTGCTTTACTCCTGAAATGGCAAAAGACACAGCTGTGAGCCCAGCTCCCTATTAGCTACTCTGCCCTCTACTGAAAAAACAGAGATCTTACCGCCTTTATGTATGGCAAGATTTAGGCGATCTGGTCTGCCTCCCCCCCTTTCTTGAGAACAAGGAAGTTCTCATGGAACTGGCATGATGGGACCAGCTGAGGTTCAGCTTCTGCATATATTAGGGCGGTAACTGATGCAGTAATAAACCGCAAGGGTTTTAAAACAAGTGTAGTGCACCCCTTCTGTCATAAATCTTCAGCTCAGGGACCCAGGAGAGATTGTGTGTGTGTGTGTGCTCATACATTTAAATATTACAGTTATGATATAGCATAATGAAAGTCAAGGAGCACAGTGAAAAAAATGGGACTACAATTAAATGTAAAGAAGACTAAACTAAAGAAGCCTCCAAATTGATAATGAAGACAATGAAGTGGTGGATAGCTTCTGCCTTTTAGGATCGCTTGTCAACGGTAACGGATACAACAGTCAAGAAATACACCGCAGACTAGCACTTGGTAGGGTTGGAATGAAGGCCTTGGAAAGGATATTTAGATGCCGTGACAAGTCTACCCTTACAAAGATTAGAATCGTTTGGACCATGGTTTTCCCTGTGACACTATGGATGCGAAAGCTGGACTCTGAAGAAGCAAGATAGAAAAAGCATTGACACTTTTGAACTTTGGTGCTGGAGAAGACTTTTGAGGATACTATGGACAGCCAGGAAAACAAACAAATGGATCAAAGAACAAATCAATCCAGAACTTTCACTCGAGGCACAAATGACCAGGCTCAAACTATCATACTTCGGACACATGATGCAAAGACCCAGCAACCTTGAGAAGTCTATAATGCTGGGAAAAGTTGAAGGAAAGAGAAGAAAAGGATGACTACTATCTACCGACTTGACGGCTCTTAATTAATCAATCAATAGCGTACTCCAGTTACTAATTTATATCCAGATCCAGTTACTCATGAGCTTAATAGGAAATAATTGAAAAATTCAGCAGAGCTGCTTATGGATAACTCAATCTGAATGTCAGCCATTCAGCCTTGGCGGGGGCGGGGGGGAGCAGAGGCAAGTCACATGACTGACTTCCCCAGCCGTGCACCCACCCAGGCTTCCTTCACTTGTATTCATTCTCCGAAACTGATGTGAGTGTTAAGACCTGGAGCTACCAGAACAGCAGGTCTTTCTGTAGTACCATGAAATGACTTGCATCGTCCACAATTTACAAAACCTTCAAAAAAAAATTGCTTTTTGTTGCCGCTATTCAGCCTCATTTGAGATTTCTTTACTTCATGAGCTGAGCTTCGGGGGGGGGGCATTTTAAAATCTTGTGTCTGGGCCCACTCCAACCTTGCTATGCCCCTGCTTGCATTTGCCATGAGTTGGATACTATGGCTGATGCAGGATCATTGGGAGAGGTGCCCGGAGCAAATCCTGGTCTAGTTTTGCTGGAGGAGTTTCAATTATTGGTCCCTGAGGATGTGGACAAGGTGTTGAGTTCAGCCGACCAAGAGCATGCTTGACACTTGCCCTTCATGGCTTATTAAATCTAGTAAGGAGGGAATTTTTAGCTGGGTCCAGCAGGTTTTAAATGCCTCATTGAGAGAGGGAGTGGTCCCAGCTTTACTGAAGCAAGCTATTATTCATCCATTCCTAAAGAAGCCCAGTCTGGACCCAGAGGATGTAAACATCTATCCTTTTGGATAGGCTGGCTGAGTTGGGTGTGGGAGGCACTGCTTGGAGCTGGTTCCACTCCTATTTTGAGGCCCGTTCATAGAAGGTGGTTCTGGGGGACTACTGCTCAACCCCCTGACAGTTATGCTATGGGGTTCCACAAGGTTCCATTCTTTCCCCTATGTTGTTTATCATCTACATAAAACTGCTGGGAGAGGTCATCAGGAGATTTGGCTTGAGGTGTCATCAATATGCAGATGACACTCACAGGCACGTATCCAGAGGGGCAGGCAGGGCACGTGCCCTAGGCACCAGCTGCAGGGGGTGCTAAGTGCCTGCCATGCCCCACCCCCAGCTCCCAACCACCAAAAACATTTTTTTAATTTTTAATTTATTATTATTATTATTATTTTTAAAAAAACCCTAATTCAATCCCAGCAGGTGCTGCTGGGTGGGCCCGCTGCTGCGTGGCCCGCACCCCCCAACTCACGCGCAGGCGTGACTTGAGTCGCGCAAGAGATCTCTGAGTCCGGGCGCGGGCACTCTCCCATTGGCTGCGGAGAGTGTGTGCGGCGCTCACCCAGCCCCGGCTACTAGGCATCCCTTTGAGTGAGCACTTGCCAATTATTTTCAGGCAGTGTTTTCAGGCACCTGAGAGGGAGAGAAAGGTAGAATAGATGCTTTCAGGCAGCAAACGCTGCCTGAAATGAGACCAAAGAGCTCGCTCGGCTCTTCAGAGCTTGAGGCCACACCTCCTTCTCAGGAGGTAGCTGTGACCAGGATAGCCCTTATTCATCTTCATCCTCTTTTCAAAGATTGAGTCCTTTGCCAGCATGATTCATATAGTACTTTGGTCATCTCTACTGCAATGTGCTCGATGTAAAGCTGCCCTTGAAGGCTCTTCAGAAATTATAACTGGTAGGGTTGTGCACGGAACCGCAGAGCTGCGGTCCGGCACTGTGGGGTGGGTTCCTTTAAGGGCGGGGAGGGTTTACTTACCCCCCCGCCACTTGCCCCCGTCCAGCGCGCGTATTTAATGTAATAATTGGGGCAGCAGGATACTTCCCTGCTGCCCCTTGTACCTCTACAATGCCGCCAGCTTTGACTCACAGTTTTGAAAATAAATTACTGCTGCCCAGTGCCAATAATGAAGTTGAAGAAGAAGCCGGCCTCCACTTCGGCGCCTCTCCGCCCGGCGGCTCCCCCAGGAGCCGCCGCCGCCTCCCAGCAGCCACTGAAAGCGGCTCTGCCATGGAGGACGCGCCGCGGCAACCCTCACTTCCGGCTACCATGCGACTTTCCCCCACATACAGAGTGGCTGCATTCTGCCGAACCGGTCTGGAAAGTCCGGAGGCCTTTACAATGGCTTCCAGACCGGTTCGGACACACCCCTAATAACTGGCCCAAAAAGGCAGATGCCAGAATTTTAAGTGAAGTGTCAGTAGGCCACAAGCATTACACCACTTGTAACACATCTGGGTCAGCTACCAGTTGGTTTCCAAGCACAATCACGGTGCTGCTTTGGGCCTTTAAAGCCCTACACCTGCTTGCTTGCATGCAGAAGGTTCCAAGTTCCCTCCCTGGCATCTCTGAGAGAGAGCTGAGAGAGACTCCTGGCTGCAACCTTAGAGAAGCTGCTGCCCATCTATGGCCTGACGTCGTATAAGACAGCTTCCTATGTTCCTAACAATACAAACATGTGGTACCTGCAGTGTGCGCACACATGCATTCAGAGTGGGGCCTTCCTGATTCAACCTGAGTGGGATCTAACATTAACTGAAAGGATATAAAAAAAATTGTGAGTGCATGCATGTGTGCACGCTTTAGAGGGAACACTGTACCCAACTTTGAGAATCCCTGTTCTAGATAATCTGTGTCATCCAAAACTGCCTGGAGCTGAGAAGTGACCACTCACTCAATCACCTTGCCCAACCAAGGAAGATTAGAAACAGGTCTGTAGTTAGCCAATTCTGAGGGGTCCAATGCAGGTTTCTTCAAATAAAGTCTAATAATAGCCTCCTTAAGACAAGGAGGCATCCTGCCCTCCCTCAGAGAAGCATTAATGATATTTACCAGACTATCTCTAATAATATGACTACCATATGAACTAAGCCAAGTTGGGCAAGAGTCAAGAGAGCAGATGGTGGGACATGCAGTCCGAAGCAGTTTGTCCACATCCTCCGGAGTAAAAAACTGAAAGTGATCCAATTCAATCCTACAAGAGGAGTTGCTGGACACCCCTATAACAGACTCTGCAATAACTAGAGTCTGGTTCGGCATGAATTCAAGAGGTTTTCTCTGAAAAACAGTTATTAAAGACATCACAGTGAGAGATAGATAGTTCCAAGTTCAAATTCAAGGTGGAGGGGGTGTGAACTAGCCCCCTCACAACCCTAGACAACTCAGCTGGGCGTGAATTAGTGGAAGCAATGTGGGCTTCTTCGCCACCTGCACTGCCAGAGCATAGATCTTCAAATGTGCTCTGTGTTGCAATCTGTTGGATTTGCACTGAGTCTTCCTCCACTTGCCCTCTAGTCGTCTACCTCGCTGCTTCAGCTCCCATAGTTCTTCCGAGTGCCATGGGGCTGACTTTAAAGCAGGTTGGAGAGGGCACTAAGGAGCAATTGTGTCTATTACTCTAGTAAGTTCATTATTCCATATTTGCACCAGAGCATCAACAGAATCACTAGCAGGACCAGCTTGAAACCCTTCCAAGGCTTCTTGGAATCCTATTGAATCCAACAACATGGTCCTGAAATGGATATTGAAATTCTCCACCAACAACAACCTGGGCCACTCCAAGGCCAACTCTACAACCAGGTTTGTCAGCTCAGTTAGGGACTCTGTTGGACAGCGGGGTGATCCCAATCTATCCTTGGTCCCTAGACTTAGGCACACACTTTCAATATAGGCCAGTTCCCTGACAGGGCTCCTGGTCAGTGAAATGGTATTCTTATAGACCATAGCCATTCCATCTCCCTGCCCACATCCTCACACCTGCTCCAATTTGTGTGAGGGTATACATGCATATGGTTTGGTCCTGTCTAGTTATTGCTCCATTTTGACTTGAAATCCATACGCTTGTTAACATGATTTTGCAGCAATCATTGCCTGTCAAGGACATTTATGTTTTGTTGGGGTACATCCCCAGCAAATGGAACCTAGCATTACATCAAGAATGGTGGATTCTCCATGCTGGAGGGAGTGGCCAAAAGGATTATAATACAGCACTGAAAAGACAAATTTACTTCTGAATTGCAACTTTAGATAACTGATATGTGTTCCTAGTCAGCATTTGAACTGGGTTGTTGCCCCCCGCCTGACCGACTAAAATGTAAAGAAGAGAAATATTCAGCAATTTGGTTGAATTTCAATGAATTGTTTAAGTTTTGAAATATATCCTCCCCCTCACACTTTTTTCTTGGCAGCTTGTACTTTAAGATGTTGGGAGCCACCTAATGGCACAGAGGGGAAGGAACTTGCCTAGCGAGCAAGAGGTTGCCAGTTGGAATCCTCGCTGGTATGTTTATATACACCTATAATATATATTGGGCAGCAGCGATATAGGAAGATGCTGAAAGGCATCATCTCATACTGCACGGGAGATGGCAATGGTAAACCCCTACCAAAGAAAACCACATGGCACTGTGCTTGCCAGGAGTCGACATCAACTCGACGGCACAACTTTACTTTATGATGTTTAACATTTATGCTTAAGAGATCTTTTCTTTTTCTTTTTCCTTCTTTCCTCTTCCACCCCCACTTTCAGTTATACACAGATATAATTGTTATCTTTGATTATGTTATATACAGGTGAAACTCGGAAAATTAGAATATCGTGCAAAAGTCCATTAATTTCAGTAATGCAAATTAAAAGGTGAAACTGATATGAGACAGACGCATTACATGCAAAGCGAGATAAGTCAAGCCTTAATTTGTTATAATTGTGATGATCATGGCGTACAGCTCATGAAAACCCCAAATCCACAATCCCAGAAAATTAGAATATTACATGGAACCAAGAAGACAAGGATTGTAGAATAGAACAATATCGGACCTCTGAAAAGTATAAGCATGCATATGTATTCAGTACTTGGTTTGGGCCCCTTTTGCAGCAATTACTGCCTCAATGCGGCGTGGCATGGATGCTATCAGCCTGTGGCACTGATGAGGTATTATGGAAGACCAGGATGCTTCATTAGTGGCCTTCAGCAATTCTGCATTGTTTGGTCTCATGTCTCTCATCCTTCTCTTGGCAATGCCCCATAGATTCTCTATGGGGTCAGGTCAGGCGAGTTTGCTGGCCAATCAAGCACAGTACACTGTATACTTTTCAGAGGTCCGATATTTTTCTATTCTACAATCCTTGTCTTCTTGGTTCCATGTAATATTCTAATTTTCTGGGATTGTGGATTTGGGGTTTTCATGAGCTGTACGCCATGATCATCACAATTATAACAAATTAAGGCTTGACTTATCTCGCTTTGCATGTAATGCGTCTGTCTCATATATCAGTTTCACCTTTTAATTTGCATTACTGAAATTAATGGACTTTTGCACGATATTCTAATTTTCCGAGTTTCACCTGTACATACTACTGTAAACTTATTTGAAATAAAAGAGAGAGAGAAATTACATTGTGGTTTGAAGGCCCTACATCACTTGTTAGAATCCAGAACACCTCAATTATATTCTTTTAAAGGTCTAGAATTCCTATTTGATGGCATAAACGTAAGCATCCTAGTAGCAGGACACCAATATTGGAACATTATAAAGATGTTTCCTATGTGTGTGTTTTTGCCTATTTGAGTATTTTTGTCAGGCTGTTTTCCACATTTCAAGTTAATTATTCCAGAATAAAATGAACACTGTGCACTGTAACCTACCAGCTGTGATTCACTTTCATTATGCAGCGTTTTCAACTTCGAATTGAAGGAGCTCCTGACACCATAGGTGGAACTGGGGGGGGCAGGCAGGGCACGTGCCCTAGGCGCCACTGAGGTGTGGGCGCCACTCCAGTTCCTGCCACCCCAACCCCATTGCCCACCTGCCCAGCCCCAGGGCCCCTCAGCCACTTGCCTCCAGCTCCATCCTAGGATCGGCAAGGCCTGCAAACTGCAGAGCTCTCTCCCCGCCTCTCAGCTGATCGGAGGGTGGGCGGGGCTTCCAGAGAGGCCTCGGAGTAGGCCTCCCTGAAGCCTGAACCCGGCAGGCCCCAGCAAGCCAGGTAGGAGGCTGGCAGAGCTCCCTGCAGCAGACCAGACCATCCAGCACAGCTTTTGCAAGGTAGGCTGTGAATTCCTTTCTGTGGTTACCCCCCACCCCGTATATAGGGATCTGCTTGCCATAGGGCTTTGATATGGGTGGTGGGGCAAGACTGAGAAGTCTCTGAATATTTAATTTAAAACAGACTGGAAAATGTGCTGGCTTTAAAAACAAAAACTATCTTAAAAGGCCTGCAAGTGGCTTGTTTCATGGCAGGAAATCACAAAAACTTCTGGAACAAATATTTATTTATTTATTCATTCATTCATTCATAAATGCACTTATGTTCAAGTTGTTTTGCAACCCAGAAGGTCTGAGGGAGAACTGTGAAGCATGTGTTGTGCTTTTATTTTATTTTATTTTTCTTGTGTGTGAACTGCTCTCCAATAACTTGCAGGGACTTCAGGGTAAATCTGGCCAACATGTGAATGCAGCACCTCCATTCCAGAGGAGATGTGTGTTAAAGGGCTTTAAAAGCCTTGTGTGAAAAACCTCCTGGAATCAAACTTGACTGAATTTGTTCAAGAATTCTGAGAAAACAAACATAGGCTCACCCTGCATGGTTGAAAGTCTCCTTTGCTAATCTGCAGCGAGGGGGTCATTTTAATAATTAGCGTTGCTAGTGTGTTCTAGGCATTAAAAGTAGCACAAATATATAGTACTCAATGTATATCACTATATATTGTGAAGTGTGTATGTGTGTATTCAGTGAAATGTATTTCCAGGCAGCATACTTATTTTGAAATATCAGACTTAAATCCTTGGGGCCCTGGACTTTGAGGGGCTGGGGGCCCATTTTAAAATCTCATCTTGGCCCATTCCAACCTTGCTATGCCCCTGGCGGTCACTACACATGGGTTTCTGCACAACACCTGCACAGAAGAAACTTCCATGTAGAAAATGTGTCTCTTGTAAATTGACCCTGAATTTTCAATCCATGACTGGGATATTTGAAAGTTAGAGTCAATCATAAAAGAACAGCACACTGCTTGTGACAGGAAGGGGCAAATGACAATGATTTCTTAGTCTGGCAGGGGCTGGTTTTGGCCCTGGCAGAACTTGTCTGTCTGCTCCTGTTGCAAATGGCAAATGAATGTATCCTCCTCCCTCCTGGTGTCAAAGTAAGCACTGGTGTGGTGAATGCACATATACCCCATCATGAGCCAACAGTCATTATAAGACAAAAGGCTGGCAGGAATCATTCACTGGTTTATACACCCCACCACCACCACTACCTTTTTTCTTCCCCTATTTTGATAGTGGAAATTTGGGCAGGTGATCCTGTAGGACAAAGTCATGTTTTTAAAAAAGAATGAGATGAGACAGAGAAAATGACACTTGGAATCCTCGCATAACTCCTGACTGTTGTTCTAAGCCTTTAACAGAGATGGCTCGTGTTTTCAGGTTTTGATCAACAACCATGTCTAGATGGTACAGTGTTCCTTTTAACAAGGATTTCCAGATATTGTTGACTACAAGTCCCATCATTCCTGTCTGGACAGGGGCGCAATTTCAGTGCTTGCCCTAGGCGCTATTTTCCCTAGTTACGCCTGTGCCTGACACACAATCACTGCAAACCAACTAAACTTCCAAATGACTTTTTTAAGGCATAAAAGATATTCAAAGATATTAAAACAAGTTACATATTTCCCCAAATATGTAATTTTCCTTTTCACAAATAAAACATCAACTCATTTTCTAACTTTACAATTTAAAAACAATGAATGATCAGGGGAGGACCTATATTACAAGGGGAGAAATATGGCAGGTTTTGGGGAGAAGGTTTTTTGTTGTTTTTTTAAACTTCTTGGAAAATTTAATGGATAATTAACACAAGAATAAAAGATTGAACCACAAGGATCCAGCAACATATGCACTAGCATAGTGAACCAGCCTAAAACTGTGTGTCTTGAATCATTTCCTGGTTAGCAGAACAGGACTCTTAATGTACCAACAGACCCTAGATGGGGCTGCACCATGGAAAATGCTCTACCAATTCTCCAATTCTTTGTTGCTTTTAGGAAAAGACAAATTTCAAATGACTTCTTCAATGCATAAAAGATGTTCAAAGATAGTAAAACAAGTTACATATTTCCCCACAAAACATGTAAGCTAAAACAAAACTGAGCCAATGTTACGGTGTGACACATCACCCTCAGTGCTCCACTTAGAATGCCAGTTGAAGGCACTTAATTACAGAGCTGAGCAATGAAAGCAGCAAAGAGATAATACATTTGATTGTTTTTGTCTATTTGTCAAATCTTCTGTATCTGGACAGTTTGCAACAACATGAGGGAGGAGAGAGCAGAGAAGATATTAAGGGTAAAATAAATGTGATATTATTCATCATATTCGTATTCGGATATGAAGGGTTTTCACAGGTCATGGGTAGGGGGGAATGGTGGGTGGATGGGGGTAGGGGGGAAGGCAAGGTCCAAGTCACCTTCCCCCCAGATAATGGTGTGCCGCCCCTTCGCGCGGGCTGCCGTGCGCCCACATGATCCATGCTGCTCGGAGGAGCCTGGATCTCTGGAGGCTGGGACATTTTGCCCTGGCCTCCGGGTATCCCAGAATGCACTGTGCAATGAGCGCGGTGCACTGGGGAATACCCCCATGAGACAGGAGCTCTATGATCTCAGTATCTAGGTTGCACAAATTCAATTCGTCTGGGCAAAGCCGTCAAGTCAAATGGCTTCCCCCTGGCCCGCCATTTCTGGCAGTGAGTCGGGGGGATGAGTGGCCACGCCAAGTGCAACAGCTGCTCTAGTGATCTTGGATTCTGGTGCTTCCACCCAGCCAAACCCACCCTCTAAGCCCAGCCTTTCACCGAGGCTAAGGGCATGAGCGTGCCCCTAACTCTGCAGCCGTGATCATGTGTGAGCTCAGGCTGCTTGCAGCCCAAGCACACACAGAGGGGGGCGCCTAGAGGGCCCGTCTCATGGGGGTATTCCCCCAAGGCACTGCACTTGTTGCGTGGTGCATTGTGGGATACCCGGAGGCCAGGACGCAGTGTCCTGGCCTCTGGAGATCCGCACTGTTCCAAGCAGTGCAGATCATGTAGTCACACAGTAGCACGCTCGAAGAGGAGGCATGCCATCATGGGGGGGGGGAGGCGAGTTGGACCCTGCTGCCATCCCACTGGTCGTGTGAATACCCTTAATATCTTCTGTGCAAAAGGTCTGCTCTCTCTCCTCCCTCATGTGTGGTGTAATGGTCAGAGCGTTGGAAGACCTGAGTTCAAATCCCCACTTGTCTATGAAACTCAGTGGGTGACCCTGGGCCAGTCACTTATATCTCAGCCTAACCCACCTCTCAGCGGGGTTGTGAGGATAAACAGAACCTCTGGGCAAGGAAGAGGTGCCCACACACACACACACACACACACACACACACTCAGAAAAGTCATAAATAATAAATGTATCTATGGTCTGTTTGCTGCGTTTGGTTCTCAGCTTCTGTATTTAAGTGCCGTCAGCTGACATGCTAAATGGAGCCCTGAGGATGGTGTATTACACCCAAACATTGGCTCAGGTTTGTTTTCGCTTACATGTTTTGTGGGGAAATTGGGAAGTTATTTTAATATCTTTTCATATCTTTTATGCATTAAAGAGGTCATTTCAAGTTGACCTTTGGAGCAGTGAGTGCAATGCATATTTCATTGCTGGTATATTGTATTTTATGAAAAGTCTAATCAAAAGTTGTTGTTGCTTTCTCCTCATTTAAAAATGACCGGGTAGAAAATGACACTTTCTCTTATTATGAGTCCCGCCGATGTGACTCTTCCATCAGCTTTTTCAGCCTTGCAAACAAAGACGATCTGTTGGCTAGAAACCGGTTGCCTAAGTCCCTTTCTGTGCTGCTAGGCTGATTGCCTGTCTCAAGTGAACTACTACTACTACTACTACTACTCTCCCTCACAGGAGATTCCTGTTGATTGGCACTTTCCTGCAGCTGTGCAACTCTACATGGAGTCTCATCTCCATCCTCCACTGTGGTAGTCACATTGCTGTCCATGTCAATTTTGTCTGATTCATTAGCTCGGTCATAACTACAGTCTCTGACTTCCAAGACGGGTGAAGGAAACGCTCTTTCTCTGTCATTCCGTTGCATGGTGGGACTCCAGGAAATGCTACTATCACGCTCAATATTGCCTTGGATTTCAAGGTCTTTGTCACTTTCACTGTCTATTGTGATGACAAGTGGAGAAGAGAATGGAGAGTTGCCCGTATGGCTTTTTGGTGTGTTTTCCTCCCTTTCCCTCTTCTTTGTATGGTGTCTCACGTCGGTGGCGTTTCCTTCATCAATAATCTCCACAGTTGGGCTTCTCGACCTTTTCTTCCCCTTTTTGTGTTGAATCTCCGTTTCTGGTTGCCCAGCCACAAAACTAGCTGTCTTTTTGTAAGAGTCTCTGTAGTTGAGCAAAGGTGTCTGAAGAGCCCTTTCTTCCTTGGCAGAAGAAGCGTCTTCATTTCCTCTGGGTGTGCTGCTCTCCAAGTGATGAGACTTGTACTTCCTTTTCCCTCGAAGCTTTTCAGCTCTTGTTCCCTCAGACTCACTAGAAAGAGTTCTAGCTCTGCTATTGGGTTGCCTTCTTGGTTCATAACCATCTGGGCTTCTATTTCTATGGTAACAGCTATGTTTTTTACATTGGTAACCATCTCTGAAGTAATCTTTGCTCTGTGATTCTCTTATCTTGGACTCACCGCTGCGGGATCTTGGTCCGCTTCGATCCCTAGACATACCACTCTCGCTACTTGGAGAGCGTGTTTGACTTTTGCGAGACAGACTCTTGTCTCTAGTTCTTGACTTCTTTTTGTTCTTCCTATGTTTGCGTCTGCTGCGATCTCTCTTCCTTTCTCGTTTTTCCCGGCTATGATGCTTTCTCTTTCTTTTAAGGCCATGCCGCTCTCTACTGTGAGAATCTTGCACATCAGATTTCCTTTTTTTAGATAATCTGTGGCCATAAGCATCAAACCTGTGATACCGGATGGGCTGTACTTCTTTCACTTCTCCACGTTTGCCCCCATCAGCTGATGCCTCAGACTCAGAGTCTGAAGACAGCTCCACAAGTTCTGGTGTCCTCTCCACTCGTGGTTTCACATAGCCAACAACAGCACAGTTGTTAGAGGAATCGTCGCCACTGGCACCATTGGTCTCTGCACTTGCTGGTAACTGCCTTTGAGGCTCAGTGGTGTGTGCAGAGGGCCCTTCATCACTGTTCTCTGAAGTGCCCAAAGCAGCAGATATGGCAGCACGAGCCTGCTCTGAGCTGGAGTAGGAAGGGCCTGGTGTTTCATCATCCCAAGGAGCCTGGCCAGTACCAACTGTGAAGGGATTACAATCTGCTGGTTGGGAATCTGCCCCGTCTGGAGAGATCGTAATAATGGAGGATCCCAAACGACTTCCTTCTTCATACGAAGGAGCAGGACACTCATAGTTTGCGTGCTGATCATATGCCTCTATATTAAAAGGGCACCTGGCAAAGCTGATAAACCCATGCACGAAGTGTTCTGTGCAATGGAGCAAGTAAGGTTTTAACATTTTAGCAAGTGCTTGGCTCTCCATATCATGTCTAACCACATGTCTCATGATGATACGTTGCACAAACCTGACTAGAGAGCTGAGAGTGCCCAACAAGACAGTAAGTTCACGCGTTAGCCATGGGACCAGCCTCTGAAGAGAGGCAGAATTCCTGCAAAGAAATTCAGCCGAGGTGTCTCTATAACGTCCTCCATCTCCAATGCTCCTAACGTGAATACCAGAGCGATACAGAGCTCTTCGGAAACGAATGATCTCCTGTTCTTGAATCTGTGGCCTAGGTTGGCCTTCCAAGCTAGCCTCTCGCCTTGACACAAGGCGTCTGAGCATTTCGACATCTCTTTGCCATGTTGGCTGACCTGGCAGTCCTTCCAGCAATACCCCGTCATCTGGAACAGGCACTGGTCTTCTAGATGAGGACGTTCTTTGAGGATTCATTGTTGTGCAGGGTTCCCTCATTAGTGTAGCCTGGTAATAGGATCGCCTCCCATGAGGCGATGCATCAGCTGATGTTGGCTGATGCGGCCTGTTTGGGCCAGACCTGGCTGATGAGTCATCTGTCTCCGATGCCATATTCTGCAAATAAAGAGAGAAACATCAGCGTACACTTGATTTAATTCCTGCTGATCAAAACCAGTGCTAAGTTAGCACTTTTCTACAGAGCTCGACTTTGAATCAGTGCTGCGTCTTTACTGTGTCCCAACTAGGCATGGGAAATCCTTATGAAAAGTGCTTTACAACATTTTCCAACACTCTAAATAGATCATGAATTCTGGTTTGGATATTACCATATGTATTTGGGTTTTATCTTAACCCTGTTAGAGAGCAATAGTGCAAGTCAGACAGAAAGATAGGCACGTATATGGACATACTCTCTTGCACTTCCATCGAAGCACAACCCCCTCCCCCAAAAAAACCAACAACGTTAATTTCAACTTTAAAACTGCCCAATCTTCCTACTATTCTATTGGCATCCATTCATGTAGTACTGCTTCAAAAAATTAATCTGTGAAGCAATTAACTTTTGAATGAAGTGGTAATTAATAGAACCTGAAGTTGTTCTGCAGAAAAATATAGTCATAAACATTTTCCATTTCAGAAAATGTTTTGCTCCACATGGTACACTGTGTACAAATATTAGCTGCTTGGAAGAAGACGCAAATCATTTAACATGAGGCCTGAAATCCTATCCACATATACAAGTCCTCTTGAACTGGGATTTACTTCTGGGTTAACAAGCATAGAACTGACTGGAAATACAGTAGGACACGCAAAAACCATGCTTTGATTTCATTCCAAGTTAGGGGCCTTTTCAGACAATCTCTGACTTGCCACAATAAATGCACGTTACACAATTGTTACATAGGATTCCACATTCATTTATTCCTCAAGACAATGAATGTTGCAGGAATCAGGGGCGTAATAATGCTGGAGTGGGCCCAGAGACAAAATTTTAAAATGGGCCCCTCGCTGATACACACACACTCTTCACAATAGTCATGTTTCTTGCCTCTGGGGGGCCCCTCGAGGCATGGGGGCCCCCAGGCAGCCGCCTCCCCTTGCCTTGATAGTAGTTACGCCCCTGGCAGGAATATTGCAGTTTTCCAGCACTGGCACTGCTAGGAAATATGATCCCCCTTGATCTAGCTCATCCAAATGCTAGGAGAAGGATCCACAACTGGAATAGGCCCCCACTGGAATGATAAGCAGTTTTTCTCCACTGCTAGAAATCTGGATGGGGGGTCCTGGAAGTGTGCAGGGTACAGGGGCCCTTAAGGCTGTCAGATCTTCCATCAGAGCTGTGCACAGGTATTTGTCAGAAAACCGGAGAGCTAGTTTCAGGGACGTAACGAGGCTGGAGTGGGCCCAGAGACAAAATTTTAAAATGGGCCCCTCACTGATACACACACACTCACTTCACATGTGACTTGCCTCTGGGGGGCCCGTCGAGGCGTAGGGGCCCCCAGGCAGCCGCCTCCCCTTGCCTAATGGTAGTTACGCCCCTGGCTAGTGTAAATATAGTGGCACTGGCGACTGAGAGTGTTGGCCTTGGACCAGGGAAACTTGGGTTCAGAATTTAAATATCTACTCCATCATGAACCTCTGCGCATGGGGAAATCTTGTCTGAGTTACACACTCTCTGCCTAACCCACCACACAGGGCTGTTGCAAGGGCAATCATGGAATACAAACTTATTTATAACGGTTATAATTTTAGAACACCAGAGAGAAATGACTCCTCTCATTCCAGCGCTGCTCTACATGCCATTCAGGACCAAGGTACTACTTCCCTTCAGATTTGCTTAGTGGCCAATAAGTTGAAATGATCCCATCTCAAGAAAAAACATCTGGTAATTTGCTTTCAGTTGCTTGCCCAAGAGTGCTTATTGCTTGCCCAGTAAGTAAGCGATTGGCAGTTGGAAAGCAACTTTGAAAAAAAAAACACCCATCATCTGAATTACAGCTCCCATCATCTCCTCATGGGGATGATGGGAACTGTAGTTCAGCAACAGCTGGGGAGCCAAGGTTGCCTCCCCTGTCAAAAAGGCTACTGTTATATAAGAAAAAACAAAAGACTCCAGCACAGTTGAGCATATGCTTGGATGGGCTGGGGCGGGCAGGCTGTCCTGATCAAGCCCTGAACAGCTGATGCTAACCAGAAAGGGAAGGGAGCGCACACAGTCCCTGGGGTAAAAGTGTTTCCCCTCCCTCAGGCAAGAACTTTCGAAGGGCTCCTTCTCTGGCTGACCACTTTGAAGCCAAAGCAGCTCCAGGAGGGGGCCCGAAATTTTCGGCTGGACTGGAGCAAGCACGGCTCCCTCTCGCCCCACTTTCACCGTTGCGCCAAGAGCTGCTCAGGCTGTCAAGACGGAGGCGGTCCCTCCCCAGGCAATGGAAAGTGTCCCCAGAGGAGGGACGAAATGAGGTCTGGAGATGCGCGCCGTGTGGCCCCCGCTTCCCTCGACCCCACCCTCCACAGGTCAGCATGGCTGGGTGGCCCCTTATCCCACGCGGCGGCACGTGCCAAAAAGCAGAGTCACAGTGACGCCCCCTCTGGGGTAACCACGAAGAAAGAAAGGGGCTTCGCCCTGCTTTGGTTTTCGGGCTTGGGGGGGGGGCAGCCTCGCAACGCACCCAGTCAGGAAGAAGACTCAAGCCCCCAAAGGCTAGGAGGGAAGTTAGCTGCTGCTGCTGCTCCAAGAGGCGGAAAAAGGCGCGCAGCAACAGCAGCCACACACGGACAGGCAGGCAGGCAGGCAGCCGTGCGCACCACGCAGGGGGCTCGTCTCGCGCCTCTCCAGACTCCGCAGAGACCGCAGCCAGCTCGAGGGGCGGCGGGGACCGGACAACAAGGCGCCAGCTGTTGCTTCGGCCGCTGCGGACGAGTCCCTGGCGGAGCGAGCAAGGCGAGCGAGCAACAGTCGCTGGCACCAGAGATCGGAACCGTTGAGTGTTTGCTTCGGAGTGAGCGAGGGCCGTTGGGTAGAACGCCCCTCGAGCTGGCTGCGGTCTCTGCGGAGTCTGGAGAGGCGCGAGACGAGCCCCCTGCGTGGTGCGCACGGCTGCCTGCCTGCCTGCCTGTCCGTGTGTGGCTGCTGTTGCTGCGCGCCTTTTTCCGCCTCTTGGAGCAGCAGCAGCAGCTAACTTCCCTCCTAGCCTTTGGGGGCTTGAGTCTTCTTCCTGACTGGGTGCGTTGCGAGGCTGCCCCCCCCCCAAGCCCGAAAACCAAAGCAGGGCGAAGCCCCTTTCTTTCTTCGTGGTTACCCCAGAGGGGGCGTCACTGTGACTCTGCTTTTTGGCACGTGCCGCCGCGTGGGATAAGGGGCCACCCAGCCATGCTGACCTGTGGAGGGTGGGGTCGAGGGAAGCGGGGGCCACACGGCGCGCATCTCCAGACCTCATTTCGTCCCTCCTCTGGGGACACTTTCCATTGCCTGGGGAGGGACCGCCTCCGTCTTGACAGCCTGAGCAGCTCTTGGCGCAATGGTGAAAGTGGGGCGAGAGAGAGCCGTGCTTGCTCCAGTCCAGCCGAAAATATCCTGCCCGCTCCTGGAGCTGCTTTGGCTTCAAAGTGGTCAGCCAGAGAAGGAGCCCTTCGAAAGTTCTTGCCTGAGGGAGGGGAAACACTTTTACCGCAGACTGTGTGCGCTCCCTTCCCTTTCTGGTTAGCATCAGCTGTTCAGGGCTTGATCAGGACAGCCTGCCCGCCCCAGCCCATCCAAGCATATGCTCAACTGTGCTGGAGTCTTTTAGCCTTCATGACAGGGGAGGCAACCTTGGCTCCCCAGCTGTTGCTGAACTACAGTTCCCATCATCCCCATGAGGAGATGATGGGAGCTGTAATTCAGATGATGGGTGTTTTTTTTTCAAAGTTGCTTTCCAACTGCCAATCACTTACTTACCGGGCAAGCAATAAGCACTCTTGGGCAAGCAACTGAAAGCAAATTACCAGATGTTTTTTCTTGAGATGGGATCATTTCAACTTATTGGCCACTAAGCAAATCTGAAGGGAAGTAGTACCTTGGTCGTGAATGGCATGTAGAGCAGCGCTGGAATGAGAGGAGTTATTCTCTCTGGTGTTCTAAAATTATAACCGTTATGAATAAGTTTGTATTCTGTGATTGCCCTTGCAACAGCCCTGTGTGGTGGGTTAGGCAGAGAGTGTGTAACTCAGCCAAGATTTCCCCATGCGCAGAGCTTCATGGAGTAGGGATTTGAATTCTGAACCCAAGTTTCCCTGGTCCAAGGCCAACACTCTCATTCGCCACTATATTTACACTAGCTCTCCGGTTTTCTGACAAATACCTGTGCACAGCTCTGATGGAAGATCTGACAGCCTTAAGGGACCCTGTACCCTGCACACTTCCAGGACCCCCCATCCAGATTTCTAGCAGTGGAGAAAAACTGCTTATCATTCCAGTGGGGGCCTATTCCAGTTGTGGATCCTTCTCCTAGCATTTGGATGAGCTAGATCAAGGGAGATCACATTTCATAGCAGTGCCAGTGCTGGGAAACTGCAATATTCCTGCAGCATTCATTGTCTTGAGGAATAAATGAATGTGGAATCCTATGTAGCAATTGTGTAACGTGCATTTATTGTGGCAAGTCAGAGATTGTCTGAAAAGGCCCCTAACTTGGAATGAAATCAAAGCATGGTTTTTGCGTGTCCTACTGTATTTCCAGTCAGTTCTATGCTTGTTAACCCAGAAGTAAATCCCAGTTCAAGAGGACTTGTATATGTGGATAGGATTTCAGGCCTCATGTTAAATGATTTGCGTCTTCTTCCAAGCAGCTAATATTTGTACACAGTGTACCATGTGGAGCAAAACATTTTCTGAAATGGAAAATGTTTATGACTATATTTTTCTGCAGAACAACTTCAGGTTCTATTAATTACCACTTCATTCAAAAGTTAATTGCTTCACAGATTAATTTTTTGAAGCAGTACTACATGAATGGATGCCAATAGAATAGTAGGAAGATTGGGCAGTTTTAAAGTTGAAATTAACGTTGTTGGTTTTTTTGGGGGGAGGGGGTTGTGCTTCGGTGGAAGTGCAAGAGAGTATGTCCATATACGTGCCTATCTTTCTGTCTGACTTGCACTATTGCTCTCTAACAGGGTTAAGATAAAACCCAAATACATATGGTAATATCCAAACCAGAATTCATGATCTATTTAGAGTGGGAAAATGTTGTAAAGCACTTTTCATAAGGCTTTCCCATGCCTAGTTGGGACACAGTAAAGACGCAGCACTGATTCAAAGTCGAGCTCTGTAGAAAAGTGCTAACTTAGCACTGGTTTTGATCGGCAGGAATTAAATCAAGTGTACGCTGATGTTTCTCTCTTTATTTGCAGAATATGGCTTCGGAGACAGATGACTCATCAGCCAGGTCTGGCCCAAACAGGCCGCATCAGCCAACATCAGCTGATGCATCACCTCATGGGAGGCGATCCTATTACCAGGCTACACTAATGAGGGAACCCTGCACAACAATGAATCCTCAAAGAACGTCCTCATCTAGAAGACCAGTGCCTGTTCCAGATGATGGGGTATTGCTGGAAGGACTGCCAGGTCAACCAACATGGCAAAGAGATGTCGAAATGCTCAGACGCCTTGTGTCAAGGCGAGAGGCTAGCTTGGAAGGCCGACCTAGGCCACAGATTCAAGAACAGGAGATCATTCGTTTCCGAAGAGCTCTGTATCGCTCTGGTATTCATGTTAGGAGCATTGGAGATGGAGGACGTTATAGAGACACCTCAGCTGAATTTCTTTGCAGGAATTCTGCCTCTCTTCAGAGGCTGGTCCCATGGCTAACGCGTGAACTTACTGTCTTGTTGGGCACTCTCAGCTCTCTAGTCAGGTTTGTGCAACGTATCATCATGAGACATGTGGTTAGACATGATATGGAGAGCCAAGCACTTGCTAAAATGTTAAAACCTTACTTGCTCCATTGCACAGAACACTTCGTGCATGGGTTTATCAGCTTTGCCAGGTGCCCTTTTAATATAGAGGCATATGATCAGCACGCAAACTATGAGTGTCCTGCTCCTTCGTATGAAGAAGGAAGTCGTTTGGGATCCTCCATTATTACGATCTCTCCAGATGGGGCAGATTCCCAACCAGCAGATTGTAATCCCTTCACAGTTGGTACTGGCCAGGCTCCTTGGGATGATGAAACACCAGGCCCTTCCTACTCCAGCTCAGAGCAGGCTCGTGCTGCCATATCTGCTGCTTTGGGCACTTCAGAGAACGGTGATGAAGGGCCCTCTGCACACACCACTGAGCCTCAAAGGCAGTTACCAGCAAGTGCAGAGACCAATGGTGCCAGTGGCGACGATTCCTCTAACAACTGTGCTGTTGTTGGCTATGTGAAACCACGAGTGGAGAGGACACCAGAACTTGTGGAGCTGTCTTCAGACTCTGAGTCTGAGGCATCAGCTGATGGGGGCAAACGTGGAGAAGTGAAAGAAGTACAGCCCATCCGGTATCACAGGTTTGATGCTTATGGCCACAGATTATCTAAAAAAAGGAAATCTGATGTACAAGATTCTCACAGTAGAGAGCGGCATGGCCTTAAAAGAAAGAGAAAGCATCATAGCCGGGAAAAACGAGAAAGGAAGAGAGATCGCAGCAGACGCAAACATAGGAAGAACAAAAAGAAGTCAAGAACCAGAGACAAGAGTCTGTCTTGCAAAAGTCAAACACACTCTCCAAGTAGCGAGAGTGGTATGTCTAGGGATCGAAGCGGATCAAGATCCCGCAGCGGTGAGTCCAGGAAAAGAGAATCACAGAGCAAAGATTACTTCAGAGATGGTTACCAATGTAAAAAACATAGCTGTTACCATAGAAATAGAAGCCCAGATGGTTATGAACCAAGAAGGCAACCCAATAGCAGAGCTAGAACTCTTTCTAGTGAGTCTGAGGGAACAAGAGCTGAAAAGCCTAGAGGGAAAAGGAAGTACAAGTCTCATCACTTGGAGAGCAGCACACCCAGAGGAAATGAAGACGCTTCTTCTGCCAAGGAAGAAAGGGCTCTTCAGACACCTTTGCTCAACTACAGAGACTCTTACAAAAAGACAGCTAGTTTTGTGGCTGGGCAACCAGAAACGGAGATTCAACACAAAAAGGGGAAGAAAAGGTCGAGAAGCCCAACTGTGGAGATTATTGATGAAGGAAACGCCACCGATGCGAGACACCATACAAAGAAGAGGGAAAGGGAGGAAAACACACCAAAAAGCCTTACGGGTAGTTCTCCATTCTCTTCTCCACTTGTCATTACAATAGACAGCGACAGTGACAAAGACCTTGAAATCCAAGGCAATATTGAGCGTGATAGTAACATTTCCTGGAGTCCCACCATGCAACGGAATGACAGAGAAAGAGAGTTTCCTTCACCCGTCTTGGAAGTCAGAGACTGTAGTTATGACCGAGCTAATGAATCAGACAAAATTGACATGGACAGCAATGTGACTACCACAATGGAGGATGAAGATGAGACTCCACGTAGAGTTGCACAGCTGCAGGAAAGTGCCAATCAACAGGAATCTCCTGTGAGGGAGAGTAGTAGTAGTAGTAGTAGTAGTTCACTTGAGACAGGCAATCAGCCTAGCAGCACAGAAAGGGACTTAGGCAACCGGTTTCTAGCCAACAGATCGTCTTTGTTTGCAAGGCTGAAAAAGCTGATGGAAGAGTCACATCGGCGGGACTCATAATAAGAGAAAGTGTCATTTTCTACCCGGTCATTTTTAAATGAGGAGAAAGCAACAACAACTTTTGATTAGACTTTTCATAAAATACAATATACCAGCAATGAAATATGCATTGCACTCACTGCTCCAAAGGTCAACTTGAAATGACCTCTTTAATGCATAAAAGATATGAAAAGATATTAAAATAACTTCCCAATTTCCCCACAAAACATGTAAACGAAAACAAACCTGAGCCAATGTTTGGGTGTAATACACCATCCTCAGGGCTCCATTTAGCATGTCAGCTGACGGCACTTAAATACAGAAGCTGAGAACCAAACGCAGCAAACAGACCATAGATACATTTATTATTTATGACTTTTCTGAGTGTGAGTGTGTGTGTGTGTGTGTGTGTGTGTGTGTGTGGGCACCTCTTCCTTGCCCAGAGGTTCTGTTTATCCTCACAACCCCGCTGAGAGGTGGGTTAGGCTGAGATATAAGTGACTGGCCCAGGGTCACCCACTGAGTTTCATAGACAAGTGGGGATTTGAACTTGGGTCTTCCGACGCTCTGACCATTGCACCACACATGAGGGAGGAGAGAGGGCAGACCTTTTGCAGAGAAGATATTAAGGGTATTCACAGGACCAGTGGGCTGGCAGCAGGGTCCAACTCGCCTCTCCCCCCCAAGATGGATGGCGTGCCTCCTCTTTGAGCGTGCTACCACGTGCCTACATCATCTGCACTGCTTGGAAAAAAATTACATATTTGGGGAAATATGTAACTTGTTTTAATATCTTTGAACATCTTTTATGCCTTAAAAAAGTCATTTGAAGTTTGTCTTTTCCTAAAAGCAAGCCGCCTTGTGCTTTCTGTAGTAATGGAACCTTGTCCCCCGAACCTGCCATATTTATCCCCTTGTAATATAGGTCCTCCCTTGATCATTCATTGTTTTTAAATTGTAACGTTAGAAAATGAGTTGATGTTTTATTTGTGAAAAGGAAAAGCAACTGCAGGTTTAATATAATTTTGCCGTATCTTGATTTGTATCGCTCACTTTGTGTCACTAAGGATCAATAATTGCTATAAAGATGTTGTGTCCGAGTCCCTTTTAAACAGGCATTTCACAGAAGTTCCAATAAAGGCTTATGCTGACATGTTTTTAAATCCCAATGTAATCTTTGTTTTACCTGCACCACAGTTGTGAAACCTGTACGCTGAATGCTGCTAGGGAAAATTCTACCACACTCCCGAGGCTGGTTAATTAAAAGCAAAAACAAAACAAAACCCTTGATTGTTAGATCTGCAGAGGATCTAGCATAAACATTCCTCAGTAGCAGCAGGAGGCTGTGGGTTTTTTGGTATGCCCATGGTGGCTGGTAATGGGTGCTATGGGAGAACAGAATGTCACGGGGGAAATCGTGAGCTTTTAGGTCTGAGGTTGGAACCAGTAAGGGGTCCTAAAAATATTTTTTGGTGGCTGTTAGCACATTTATGCTTTTGAAAGCTCTTGAAAAACTGTGGTACTAATGGTTCATAATGTGTTGCATCACTATGATGCAACAGCCCCCTCTTTAGAAAGTCTGGTCTAAAAAGAAGTAAAAAACAAAACAAAAAGAAGCCCAAGATACCAACTACTACTCAGTGGATGTTTAGATGGTATTTATGCTTAGCACCCCAGTGGTGTCCTGTTGTGCTCTGCATTGCTGGTGCCTCTAGTTCCCTCCCTGATTTCTGGGTTTATCTTCCACTGCATCTCGACTGATCTGTACCTGTGTTATATATCTGACCCTTATTGGTTTACTTCATGCATCTGATGAATCTGGATTAGCTACACTGGGAATCGGTTCTCTGTCCAGTACAAGTTAGGTTTTGGCTTTCTCCCTCTGGGAAATTCAAGTACCAGACACACACTCAAATGTATAATGTGTTAAAAATGAGAGTGGGGGCTGGGTGGGTAATAAAGGAGCACACCTGAACAGATTAAGGCTTGGTTCCGTTCAGGTTCCATTCCTTTTTGGCTCACTCAATCCTCCTAAAAGTAATTTGGTCAGAATGAATGTGAATAAAATTATCTTATCTATAAATCCTGATCCTGCTATAGTCATGACTAAGACATAATGGATTAAATTAGTCCTGACAAACTTAAGCCCCATTACTTTCAGTGTAACTTAGTTATGGCCACATTTTTAGTTGGTTTGCAGTGATTGTGTGTCAGGAGCTCCTTCAATTCGAAGTTGAAAACACTCCATAATGAAAGTGAACCACAGCTGGTAGGTTACAGTGCAGAGTGTTCATTTTATTCTGGAATAATTAACTTGAAATGTGAAAAACATGACTTAGCCTGACAAAAATACTCAAATAGGCAAAAAACAAAACAAAACATAGGAAACATCTTTATAATGTTCCAATATTGGTGTCCTGCTACTAGGATTTTTACATTTATGCCATCAAATAGGAATTCTAGACCTTTAAAAGATTATAATTGAGGTGTTCTGGATTCTAACAAGTGATGTAGGGCCTTCAAACCACAATGTAACTTCTCTCTCTTTTATTTCAAATAAGTTTACAGTCGTATGTATATAACATAATCAAGGTTAACAATTATATATGTGGATAACTAAAAGTGGGGGTGGAAGAGGAAAGAAGGAAAAAGAAAATGAAAAGATCCCTTAAGCAGAACTTTATAATAATAATAATATTTCAAAACTTAAACAATTAATTGCAATTCAACCAAATTGCTGGATATTTCTCTTCTTTACCTTTCAGTCGGTTAGGCAGGGGGCCACAACCCAGTTCAAATGCTGACTAGGAACACATATCAGTTATCCAAAGTTGCAGTTCAGGAATAAATTTGTCCTTTCAGTGCTGTATTATAATCCTTCGGGCCACTCCCTCCAGCATGAAGAATCGACCATTCTTGATGTAATGCTAGGTTCCATTTGCTGGGGATGTACCCCAACAAAACATAAATGTCCTTGACAGGCAATGATTGCTGCAAAGTCATGTTAATAAGTGTATGGATTTCAAGTCAAAATGGAGGAATAACTGGACAGGACCAAACCATATGCATAAGTGTACCCTCACACAAATTGGAGCAGGTGTGAGGATGTGGGTAGGGAGGCTGGATGGCTATGGTCTATAAGAATACCATTTCACTTACCAGGATCTTTATCAGGGAATTGGCCTTTATTGAAAGTGTGTACCTAAGTCTAGGGACCAAGGATAGATTGGGATCACCCCGCTGGATTGTGTCCCGAAATGGACATTGAAGTTCCCCTCAAACAATAACCCAGGTCACTCCAAGGCCAACTCTGCAACCAAGTCAGTCAGCTCAGTTAGGGACTTTGTTGCCCTACATGAGCTGATGGACCTGGTTGCAGAGTTGGCCTTGGAGTGACCCGGATTATTGTTCGAGGGGAACTTCAATGTCTATTTCGAACCAAGTTGTTGGGAGCGGCTCAGGAATTCATAGTGGCCATGACGACTATCGGCCTATCCCCAGTGGTTTCACACTCTCAGTTGGGTCTTTTGCTCTGATCAGGGTGGTGTTCCATGGGTGGGGACTGCTGTCATCTCCCCACTGTCATGCACAGATCGTCATAAACCTTCATAAACCTTCAGGTACCCAATAGAGATTGTGTGTGCTCATACATTTGAATATTACAGTTATGATATAGCGTAATGAATGTCAAGGAGCACAGTGAAAAAAATGGGACTACAATTACATGTAAAGAAGACTAAACTAATGACAATGGGTACAGAATCCAGCCTCAGAACTGATAATGAAGACACTGAAGTGGTGGATAGCTTCTGCCTTTTAGGATCGACTGTCAACAGTAAAGGATACAACAGTCAAGAGAAGCCTCTCTTTTCCAGGTTCTTCAAAGCATGGTGGTTGCTGCATATAGATGTCTTCCCCGATTTGTCCATGTAGGAAGGCAACATAGTTGCCTTGTAGTTACATCCAAGTGGTCAATGTACGTCTTTCTGGCTGCTGCTATGCTGAGTAGTGTCCTGATGGAAGTGTGTTTCATGACTGGTGCAAATGTCTCATCGAAGTCTTCGCCATATATTTGGGAGTATTCTTTGGCTACTAACCTTGCCTTGTAGTGCTGTACATACCCTTCTGCATCTTGATCTTAAAGACCCATTTGCATCCTACAGTCTTTCTTCCAGCAGGTAGTTCCACAAGTGTCCATGTCTTGTTCTTGTGCAGAGATTCCATTTCTTCTTTTGCAGCTCTCCTCCATTTCTCAGCTTTGTTGGTTGGCACCTTTTCAGCATCTTGCCATGTGCAGGGTTCCTGTAACTCTACACTTCTGGTGATGAGTGAGAGTCTTTTGGGTGGAACCCCTTTGTTGGGTGTCTGTGAGCACCTCAGTTCTGGCTCAGGTTGTGCAACCCCTTCTGAACCTGGCTCTTGTTCTGGTTTGGGTTCACTGGCTGGCATGAGGTATATGAAAGTCGGCTCACCTGGTTTCTCACTCATCTGGGTCCTCAGCCCAACTTCTGGTTGGCCTTTGTCTCTCATCAAAGTACACAACATTGCAAATTTCAAGATCACCAGTTTCAACACTAAGGACTCCTCCTAGTACATATCCATAGAGGACTCCTTTCTTATTTCTGCAATTCAGCTTGTTTCTCTTTGCTTTTGGTACATATGCATATACTTCACATCCAAACACTCTGATATGCTTTAGGCTAGGCTTGTATCCAAATCACAGTTCAGATGGTGTCTTTTCTACTGCTTTGGTTGGCAATCTGTTCTGTAAATAGCTGGCAGTCATCACTGCTTCTCCCCCAAACGTGCCAAACCTGCATCTTGCAGCATGCATTTGGCCATTTCTAGTAAAGAACAATTTTTCCTCTCGGCTACCTCATTCAGTTCTGGTGTGTAAGGGGCAATAGTCTCATGTTCAATCCCCTGTTCCTTCAGGAATGTTTTCATGTCATTTGACATTTACTCACCTCCATTGTCTGACATTAGTCTCTGAGGATTTCTTCCAAATTTGTTACTGACCAGTGCAACATACTCTTCAAGCTTCTGAAACACTTGACTCTTCTCTCTTAGAGCATAAACATAAGCAAATCTTTTAAAATCATCAATAAATGTGAGTATGTCACGATTGTCACCCGTGCTATATTCTAACTGACCACAAAGATCACTGTGAATCAACTCTAGGGGGTGCTGTGACTCTTTCTCCTCTCTCTTATGAAAGTTAGGCTTCACAGCTTTAGCACGAAGGCAACAGTCACATCTGGATGCAGCCTTTCTGCATGGCGGTACTTTAAAGTCTTCAATTAATTCCCCCTTCTCAAGTTCATGCATCTCTTTAATATTACAATGAGCAAGGCGACAGTGCCAAAGTAGGTCACATGACTTGTGCTTGCACGCTGTTGCTAGAATTGCTCTTTCGTGTACAGAGTCCAATTCAAACAATCCACTCTTTCTTAGAGTTGCAATCATAATCAAATCACTTCCATTTGTAATATAACAATGCTTGTCTTTGAACTCAACTCTGCATCCTTTTCCAACGCCACATTTCACAGAAATCAAATTATTCTGCAATGACGGCACAAATAATGCATCCTTAATAATAACAGTCACACATTGACCAACTGGTAGCTTACAATGCACTTTTGCAACACCTCTCCCCTAAGCAGAAAGAGATCTACCATCTGCGAGATAAAGCAGGACTCCATCATCCTTATCCAATTCTGTAAACAGTTCAATATCTTTCAAAATATTTTCTGTTGCTCCAGAATCATTGCAGCATACATTTTTATTGGTTTCGATCATGGTATTATAACTTTTGAGCTTGGGTTTGCCCTTTATGTACTTCTGTTTATGAGAATCTCCTCTCAGTATGGAATTCTGATGGCGCCATCAGGAATCTTAACCCTCATGGTCTTTCCTTTTTGTCCTGTCTCTGCTAGCGGCAGCATTCCCAGGCTTAGCAAGGCAATTAGCATACAAATGGTTTTCACCTTTACACTGAAAACACCTTTTGTTTGTGCTGTCTGAGTGGAACACTGTAACAATATCTGCAGGAGTAGAGGGCATTTCTTGCTTTCTAAGAAAGTGTTCAACCAAACACCCAGAATAGGGATGTGCATGGAACCAGCTGGCCCGGTTCAGTTCGAGTCTGGACCAGACTTGGACCAGGCCAGGCCAGTTTGGTCCAGCACCCCCCTCAAACCACCCTCAGTTTGGTCTGGTCCTGGGGGGGTTGCAGAACCTTTTTTTAAAAAAAAAAACTCAGGAAAAAAAATTAAGGCACTTTCCTCCTCCAGGGGAGTTACTGGAGGTGGCGGGGGGGGGTGTCTGCAGAGGGGCCCCCCTGCTGGCCTCAATGCAGCCCAAACCAGCCCATTCGACCAGATCTTCAGCCCATTTGGGCCCTCCCCCCTTGGCGCGGTGGCCATTTTGGAGGCCGCCACACCTGCGCAATTGGCCTCTGAGAGGCCCGGGTCATGCCAGGCCTCTCAGAGGCCAATTGTGCAGGCACAGCGCCAAAATGGCCAAAATGGCCACCATGCCGATGGGGAATGCCTGAGCGAGCCAAAGAGCCAGCCGAATGGGCCGGTATGGGCTGCATTGAGGCCGGAAGGGGGGAGGAGAACCTCCGCGGACCACCACCACCACCCTGGCCACCTCCAGCAACTCCCCTGGAGGGGGTAGGTGCCTTTAAAAAAATTCTGAGTTTTTAAAAAAAGGTTTGTTGAACCCCTGAACAGTCCGGGAGTGTTCAGTCCAGTGTTGGAGGCCGCCAACCCTGGTGTTCACCAACCCTGGTGTTCGGTCCAGGGGATGGTTCGGTTCAACCAACAGGGGATGGTTCGGTTCGACCCCAAACTGTCAAACCGAACTGGCTCAACATCGAGCTGGTTTGCACACCCTTAACCCAAAGAGATATTTTCAATTTAAAGATGCATCTCAAACTTCAATTGCCATTTTAAGGGCTTGATAACTTTCAGGCAGTGAGTTCCAAATGAACCTCACAATTGCAGCCTCACTTTAAGATGTTTTCCCAGATCCTGGACTTGTCTTATATGCTCAGTGGGATTTTGTCTTTCATTCAGCCTTAAGTTGCAGAGCTTTTGAATGAGAAAAACGGTATCACTGGGGTCCTTGCTATTATAAAGCTCATCCAGCCTTTTCCAAGCTTCACTGGCAAATTCCATGCCCACAAAATGAGTATATAATTTTGGACTTACATGCATCCCAAGGATTCCAAGAGTTTTCTTGTTTGAAGAATCCCAAAGCTTTGCTGCATCTGCTTGTTGCTCACCAGGTCTCTGTGTGTTCTCCAGAACACTGTCAAGTCCTTGGCTCATCAGCTAGGATTTTATCTGAAATGACCAGTCGCTGTAATTTGAGCCATCCAGTTTGCGAATGCTGAGGCTAATCTGGCTGGAATCCATGCTGTCTCTTTGTTACTGTAGATATGCCTTTATCAATCCTGAGATCAGATTTGAGTCCCAAAAACCCTGGGCCCGTAACCCTGTGGAGAGTCATTACTTATACAGCAGAGTATTTCAGGAGCTAACTCCCTCCCAGTACAGCAGAATTACAGCAGAATTAACAGGGTCTCAGAGGCGACAGCTTGCAAATGATAAGCATGGAAATTCAGGTAAGGTTAAACTAATCTACTTTATTCAGAAGTACATGGTGATAGGGAATGACCTATATCGAACTTCTGGCTACATGTTGATTAGAGCAGGGGCTGAGCTATCATTGGGTGAATGGGTTCAAAGAACCTGGGCCGCGCCCAATCAGGGGCCACACTTTGCGGCCCCGACACCCCCCCCCCCCGCGCGTCTGACATCAGGCGCAGGGGGTGCTAGTTTAGCTCCTGAGCGGGGGCCACGTGGCCCTTTTGGGAGTTAAACTAAGGCTGGCGCTGCATTCCCTGCAAAGGCAAGGAAGAGCCGCTCCTGGTTGCACGCTGCGAATGCGGCACCAGCCTAAGTAGCTCCAGAAGGGGCCACGCGGCCCCTTCGGGAGTTAAACTCCACTCTCAAACGGAGCCTCAAGGCTGATGTCAGATGTGGGGGCGTGGCTAGCCCTGCGTCTGACGTCAGACACAGGGGGCGAGATCAGCGGGGCAGCCGCCGCAGCCGCACACAGACCACCGGCGGTCCCGCTCTGCCACTGGATTAGAGAGAGACCTATAGAAACATGGTGCTCAGCGAGAGAGCTAGAAGTATGCTGGGAAGAAGAAAGAAGTCACTCCCAGGAAGTTCCCTGAGTACATTCTATCAATAGAGGGATCAGAGATAAACAGGAAAGGGATCCTGTTTATCTATCCTATCTCTACTCCCAATGCCCCTAGTGGTCATTAGGGTTAATGGTTCAAAAGCTCGATGTCATCTGGAACTGGATCTCCAACAGAACCAGTTCGGCCCTCGCCTGAACCAGTTTGTTGCTGAACCTGTACATGAACCGAGGTTCATGCACATCAATAGTTATTGGCAGCCTGGGAGCAGTTTAAATTGCACTGGTGCTGCAGATGACACACACACACCCCCGCCACAGGTGCTTCATGTCCTCCCTCACATTTAGCCTGGGGAGCGAGTCTAGGCTACGGAGGAATGGAGCTGCTGGGTCAAGAGAGCTCCTGCTACCCCAGACAACCAGAGATTCCTGGATTAATGGTCTCCTATGTGGGAATCATTGGTCATGAGAACAGTTTCTTTGTTTCACAATGCTTTTTTCCTTTCACAAAGTCCTTGTAAGAAATAATCAAACTGTTATCCACACTGAAAGGTAAAAGGCTATTGCTCTTCTTACATCTTACATCTAGCATGTGAAGCTTTTTCCCCAGCAGTGTTACAGGATTTTGGAAAAATGCAGAGAGTATGATAACCGGATCTATGTGAAACGCAGTAGTTATTTTTGGCTGAAAGGAACTATCTGTTGTATCCGAAAGGAACCATCTGGGCCACTTTATCCTCATGAAAGCGTACATATAGTATGTCTGCTCTTAATGCCAAAAGGTCACTCACCCACCTTGCTGGAGTGATTACAATCAGAAGAGCAGTTTTTGTTGACAGGTATTTTAGTGGGACCATTTCCAATGGATCAAAGGTTTGAGACATTAACTGAGATAAGACCAATGATAAGCTCCACTGTTTAAGTGGCTATTTAATTTGTGAGTAGGGGTTTCATAAACACTTCACACATTTCTTAGCCATTGGAACTCCAAAAAACGGTACCAGAATGGTAACTAGAGATCTAAACTAGAATGGTAACTAGAGTACTGCTAAATGCACTTCCAAAGATGTTTTAGACAACCCCAAAGACCTTTAGCCAGTTAGGTATCTCAGAACATGTATAGTAGTAGCTGATTCTGAGATAATTCCCTCTCAGCAGTGTAGAGACTAAGGGGCCATTCACATGACCTACCAGGCAGACAGGTGGGGAGGAGGCTTCCCAAACCTTGCCTTTCGGCCAGATGATCATTGTTTGACTAGTGGGAGAACTGATTTCACTCCCACACGATCCCTGCCATTCTGTGCTGGGGTGTGCAAACAGGTTCGACCCCGAACCTGTTCAAGGTCAAGCCAGTGTGGTTTGACCGCTTGGGGTCAAACCGAACCCCCCCCCCAGTTTGGTCAGACCTCGGACCGAAACTACCTCCCCCGCAAAGGTTCGGGGGGTTCGAGATTTTTTAAAAAAGTTTTACCTCTAGCCCCTTCAGGGGGCTTCCTCTAGGCCACAGGTGGGGGGTGTCTGTGAAGGCGAGCCCTCCCCCCACCAGCCTTGGTCATAACCCCCTCTGGCCGAACCAGCCAGTTCTACAGCCCGTTTGGGCCTCCATAGATCAGTGTGGTGGCCATTTTGCTCACCACTGTGCATGGGCAAATTGCCTCCGTGAGGCCTGGCATGGCCCAGGGCCTCGCAGAGGCCATCTGCACATGCACGGAGGCCATTTAAAAAAAAAGCTGGACCGAACTGGTCCAGTCAGGTTCGAGTCCCGTCGAGACTCGAACTTAACTGGGCCAGCTGGTTCTGTGCACATCCCTACTCTGTGCATCATGGATTGCTACAAGGCCGGCAATCATTGTCCCAGCTGAATGCAGTGCACTGGGGGATTTCCGCAGTGGGAGGGCGCTCTAGGTTCTGGTCAGGCTGCGGCACTGGGTTTAGCCCCTCAGGACCACCAGGATCTGCACAGATCCTGGAGGTTCTCACGGGCAGCTGAGCCCAAGTATGATCCTGGACACGACACGATCCCGGATACACATGATCCCAGACACGATCCTGGCAGCCAGGCTACAGTGCTGGGTTTAGCACTGCAGGACCACCGGGATCTGTGCAGATCCTGGAGGTTCTTACAGGCAGCCAAGCCCAGGCCAAGCCTCCAAACCTTTTCCATTTAGCCACATGGGATTTCCTCGTTGATGGTTTTCTCTCATTAAACAATAACTTTTGTAAGAGTTTTTTGGACTCTGTCCCTATTATAACTTGAGATTGGTTATGTCGTGGTGTAGAACGTTCCAACTTTTCACTGAAAGAAGATCTAGTTCCTGAAGGAGTCTGATGTACTTCTTGCAGCACACTTTGAGAACAAATGGATACCATATTTGACTTTGTCAACCTGGAGTTATGAGGATGCAGCCCGTGCCAAGAAAGAGTATCTTGTTTACTATGCTAGTAATGGGTGGAAATGGTGGGAACATGTAACAGTTCTGTCCCAACTTTGTCCCAACTCCTCCTGAAAGCATCCCCCAGAGAACCGGGAGATAAACCTGGAGATAGCTTTCCTTTGGTTGATGCCTGCTAATCTCTCTTTTGTAGTTTGGGATATTATAATGGCAAGCCATTCAGACTTCTAAAAATTAATCAGACCCAGGAGTTTCAGTAAAATCTTAGGAAAGGTTTTGCCAAAAGTAGTAAACAACTTTCTTTGTCAAAAATACTATTATGTTGTCTGTATATTACTACCATTGCCACAAATATTTATATGCCACTTTTCAAAAAAAGGTCTCAAAGTGGTTTACATACAACAACAACAACAACAATAATATAGTATCCCCACAATGCTCACAGACAAACAAGAAACACCAGGGAGACACCAATACCCCCCACTGGAGGAAAGCTGTGCTGGGGTTTAATAGGGCCAACCAGGGAATATTGGAAGAAGTGTTGCACTGTGTGATCATACAACACACTGCGGGAGCAGTACACCTTGCCTCTGCAAACAATGCGGGTGAGTTTTCAAACTCTACAGCAGCGAGGATGGGATCTCTCTATGTCAGCGTTGTACCGTGAAATATGTGAGCCAATATTAAGAGTTCTGCATATATTTGAAGCAATATTTCAATTGTTAACAAAGCCAATTTGATCTGTATCCAGCAGTTCGTATATAATGGCCAGCATGTTGATCAGCATTAGAAGCTGCGTGTTGGTAGGGAGGCCTGTTCCGAACCCAGCCAAAGGCTTGTGGAACAGCAGAGCATGTGGAACAGCAGAGCAACCTTCACTGTGAGCATAGAGCTCCTGCCGCAATGGATTGGCCAATAGTATTTGAACATGACGTTCAAGTACAGTCTCTTATCTTAACATCTTGCTTTAATAAAGCTATAGGCCTGTAAGAATCTGTCTGTGAAGTATCTTTCCTAAACTTAGGGATAACTATGATTCTAGCTTTAGTCCAAGAACCCAGACATGCATATGCACACATAATTATATTTATTAAATTTAATAAGGAATCCTAGAGAGAACCAAAGAATGTTTTATTATATTCTGCAATCAATCATTCAGGCCCCAGGGATTTATTATTTTTCATTCTCAAGGCTGTTTTCTTTCTTTCATCCAGAGTAACTGGAGACAGTTCACATGATTTGCTGATCATCTGGGGATTTTAAAAATAAGTTTGGTTGTGGCAAGTTGGGTGAGTACAGTTTTCTGTAAAAATTGGAAAATTCTGTAACAGTGTATTGAGTTTATTTTATTATCTCCATCTTTCAAAGGTGGAACAATATCACTGGTTTTCTTTTTTCCCTTGAGTATTTTACTGAGTACCATATACTACTCAAATAAATCAGGTAACTGGATTTATTTCCAGATTTAAACATTGTTTTAAAAGATGCAAGGATTTTTCAGTATTACCACAGTCTGAGAGAGCAAGTTGTTTCCTAGCTGCAGTCAATCTCCTATCCAGGCCTTTTATGTTCGCCCTCTAACAATTTAATCTGATTAAGGAGTTCTCTCTTCCTTTTTAAGCCTACTTTCCTTAAGGAAAGTAAGCTTACGTGATCACCCAGCATTCAGTGAGGCTGTTCTCATGAGAACTGCCAGGATCCAAGTGGATCCCGGCAGTGCTGTGGCACCAAACTCATAGGAACCTAGGAAGCTGCCATATCCTGAGTCAGACCATTGGTCTATCTAGCTCAGTATTGTCTTCACAGACTGGCAGGGGCTTCTCCAAGCTTGCAGGCAGAAATCTCTCTCAGCCCTATCTTGGAGATGCTGCCAGGGAAGGAACTTGGAACGTAGATGCTCTTCCCATAGCAGCTCCATCCCCTATCTGGATTATCTTACAGTGCTCACACTTCTAGTCTCCCATTCATATGCAACCAGGGCAGACCCTGCTTAGCTGAGGGGACAAGTCATGCTTGTTACCACAAGAACAGTTCTCGATGTAGAACCCCGTGCAGAAGCCCAGCTCTTAGCCCAGGTGAAGGGTGCAAACATGTTTTTAACCTGGCTGCTGGGGCCATGTGTCAGTGCGAGCTGCTTGTAATCCCTCAGTGCATGGGAAATCCCCTAATGTACCGCACTCAGTGCACGCTGGGATACCCGAGGCTGGTACAAGTCCTGGCCTTGGAGCAATCCACACTGCTTTCCGCTGCACAGAGCAGTGCTGATCGTGTGGAAGACAGGATGGTTGTTGGGGGATGGTGGGGAGGCAAGGTTTGCGAAGCTTCCCCCACCCCACATCCACTTGACATGTCGTGGGAATGCCCCCAATGTGTATCCCCGTGTGTGTCCATAGATGAATGTTTACTGTGAACTGTAAACCAGATGGACAATTGACTTGATTAAGCATAACTGTTCTTATGGTCTTAGTATCACACTATTGTTCCCAGGGTGAACTGAAGACCACAGATCAAATTCCCAAAGGAGCATCACACAACTCCACTCTGATTAATTTTAAGCTTGCCAGAACTTTGGGAGTTTTCTCACACCACACAGCCGCACAACCTGCCCATTGCGGCTTCTTCAATTGTTTTCTGTCCCATCAGGGACACCCTGTAAACACAACTGTGTTTCACAGATTCATAGCATAGTCTCTTTCCAGCTCTCTCAAGAGGGAGCCCTGGCTCCCTCTCCTTGCAATCCATCACAATGGAGAAAGGGGGTCCCTCCTCGGGACATCTCATCAATAGATGTCAATAGCATCTTGTCAATAGCTATTGACAAGGATATCTTGTCAATAGCTACATCTTGTCAATAGCAACCCCTCTCAAAGGCATTTCCCCATAGCAGGTCTGGGCACAATCCACTCCAGGAATTTCCATTCAAGGATTCTGGGCTCCTTTCAAGTTTTGACTGTTTCAGATTGGAAGACAACATTTGACAACGCCAATGGTTCCAACCTCCATCAAAGCCATTGGACGTGAGCAAAGGCTGACCCATTTGCTGCCTTGATGCTAATGCACAGATTTGTGCTTCAGAATATCAGGAAAAAGCCTGGATGACAGGTGAGGGTCTCAGACACTCTATGGTTGTGAGTGACTTAGGTGTTGTGCCCTACAAATGGCAATGTTGTCAAAGAACCTGCAGATAGAACCTCTTTTATTGGTACCCCCGTAATACCCCCATAGTACCCTCCTCCCGCCAAATGTCATGAGGCAGGCCCAGAAATTGGCACAGACTGTGTGAGCATGCTATCTTCAGGGTGACTGTCAGTTATTTATTTATAAACAAAATTAGCCATTATATTTATTTATTTGTATCTATGTAAACTGCTATGAGAACTTTTGTTGAAAAGCGGTATATAAATATATTTTTCGTATTTGTATTCTTTATCCTCCCTCTGGTTAGGAGAGTTCCCAGGGAAATCTGGGAAAGGCTAAAAGGCTGCTGGGGAGTGACTGCGTCCTGCATAGACACCTCAGCAGGGCTACAATGATTGATGATGAGCACTCCCTCAATTGTGCCTCTTAAGCCCATCATCATACAGGAAACCCTACTTCTGTGATCGCAATGAAAGTGTTTGAAGGAGCAAGGGTTAACAGTTTTCCTCCAGCTCGTGGACAGACTATTTATTCCACCTCCCGCCCACTATTCCAAACAAGAGATAAATGCAGGGAAAGGAGATATCTTCCCTATAGAACATGGCTCTACTGACTGGGGAAGGGGTGGGCGCCCTCCAGCTCACACACAGCCTCTTCCTCATCCTCTTGGTCCAAGTAGTTCTCTCCCAGCTCGCTCAAGATGAGAGCCCGATGATGCAAAAGACAGAGACTGGGACCCAAGATTCACCTCCAAGACTTCTAGGTATGACAATCACCTGGACATTTGTAAGCGACTCCTGCAATGCTGGGGAAGGGGGTTGGCGGTGGAAGTCAGTATGCAGTTGGCAGACTAGAGGTGGTGAAGGCAAGGTCCTAGAATTAAGCAGCCGAGCTTCTAATCCTTGCTCTTCTGCAAACTCCTTGTGTGACCTGAGCATACCACTATTGCCTAACTGCACAAGCAGTTGATAGAGCACTAACAAAATAATGTACAGTCCAAGGATTCTTGGATCACGAGCAGTCACATGTGATCCGAGAGCTGGCCCACAGCATCCTCTATGCTAGTGCAAGAAATGGTGCACCTTTTGAGCTGCGAGGCACGACTGCTGGCGGCAGTAAAATTATCTTGGGCTGGCCCTGGACGGCCCTCACAGCCACTTGTCTCAAAAAAACACATGTGATTTTGTTTTATTATTTATTTATTAACACATTTTAATACCACCCAGAACTTACGTCTCTGGGAGGTTTACAGCAAAATAAAAATCAAGTAAAACATTAGTTAAAACAAAAATGAAAAGTTTATAACATTACAATGATTTAAAAATTTTAACAGAATATTTTAAAACAGCATTAAAACCATTAAAACAATATTAATTAAAAGCCTGGGTGAACAGATGTGTCTTAAAAGACATTTTAAAAGCTGTCAGAGATGGGGAAGCTCTTATTTCACTAGGGCGGCTGCCAGGCACTCCAAGAATCCAGAGACTCTTCTGCTAATAAAGCCAATTTGTTTTTTGACCCTAGGAGCTGAGGGTGGGGAACTTCGCATAGCATGAACAGGACCTGGACTATCTAAGGCCAGAACTGCAAAGAAAATGTTTAGAGCCTTCTCCATCCCAGAAGAGTCAGTTAAATACAGGAACTAGACTATCTCGGCCAGAACTACAGTAAGAGACCTGAGTATCCATCCCACCTCAGCCATGAAGCTTACTGATTACCTGGATCCAGTTGCTATCTCTAAGCCTAACCTTCCTCACTGTATTCTGAGGAGAAAAGGGCACAGGGAGTGGGGACACCATATATGTCACATGGAATTTCTTAGGAGATGGGCAGTTAGCAGCAAAGGGGAGGGAAATATGAACACCCACAACACAGGAACTATGAAACATGTCCGAAGCATTAGTTATTAAAAATTCTTTGGTCTAAACCATAGCGGATGTTTGAGCAATTGCACAAGAGAATGGGAAAACTGGTGTCTTGGAATACAGCAAGGGGTGGATAAAAAAAAAGGGGGAGCCCCATGTTGGGTGGACTGCCAGCACCAGGACTCCCAGAATCCAGTGCAGGAGGAGGGCAGGCTGAAGCACCATTTAGGAATTCACCAAGGGTGTCTGTCTGCTTCAGACCAGCTGTGAGCAAACCTTCAGTCTGGTAGGTCTCATGGAAAGTCAGGTCATTCCACTGGTCATGGCAAGTGCAGAACTTTTAAGAGGTTTCTCCGTACCTGCCTGTCTGCTACCCAACAACTTTACCACACTTGAGTCCTTCTCCCTTCAGGGACTGGTGTATCTGCACTAGAGACTTAAACTGGTTAATAAGCATTCCCATTCCATAAAGAACCATGGGAATGACAGCTGTGAGAGAGAAGCTAAGCATCTCCAACAGAAGAGCTGATGTTGCCAACCAGGTGTTTGTCAATATTGGTTTGTAGTACAAATGGGCTCTCGTTGACTTGCATGCTTTATGTGGGGTGGAAATGAGCTTATTTTTTGAATAGCAAAGTTTGGCGTGCACACACACACAAACACCCTAAAGAGGTTGTGGTAGAGAGGAGGGATCTTGAGGGGATGACCAGGAGAACCTCAACTCACCACGGACATTTTTAATTTGGTATGGGACTGTGTCTCTATCCTGCATGTTTGCTGCTGTCTGTTCCCAGTATCTCAGCTGAGAATAACCAGAGCCATTACACACGCAGAATAAAGACCTGGCATGCCAGAAACTGAACTTTTACTGCCATGGGTATGCTTTCCTGAGCTTGCAAAAGGGTGAAAGTGTGCAGATGCTCTTAAAATAATAATAATAATAATAATAATAATAATAATAATAATAATAATAATAAATAGTGCCGAGCAGAAACCCAGCAAAGTACCTTAGCTACCACCTGCCCAAATAGGAAGCACAGCCAAAAAAAAAACCCCACCCCAACTTGCACCCCAAGAAAATGACCAAGAGATGTAAGGGCTATAGAAGGAATGTCCAGGAAGGAAAATGTGGTCACACACTTGTGCAAACACGCATTTGTACAAATACTCCTCAGAGATATAAATAAATATATATAAAGTGGAGGAATACAAGGTACACCTGCCTGTCAATGAATCAAGAAGTAAAGCAATCCCCTATCCACACACACACCCCAAAAAACTACGCACACCACAGATGCCATGGCTGGTGAATCTACAGGCTCATGCAAATACAAATAAACGTGCATACAGCATAACATTATTCTCAAAAATAAAAGAGTGGGGGGAAGGTGGATGTAAGGGAACATCGCAGCAAATTGGACATGGGTTGCATACCACAGGAAAGAGGACTGCAGAGGGGCTCCCAGATACAGAACAGAGCCAACACTCCCACAATCAACCCCAGACAGGTTGTCACACCTCCAGTTCATGCTTACAGGGCTACTCAGAGAGCTGGTCTTGTGGTAGCAAGCATGACTTGTCCCCTTAGCTAAGCAGGGTCTGCCCTGGTTGCATATGAAAGGGAGACTAGAAGTGTGAACACGGTCAGATATTCCCCCTTAAGAGATAGAGGCGCTCTGGGAAGAGCAAAAGGTTGCAAGTTCCCTCCCTGGCAGCGTCTCCAAGATAGGGCTGAGAGAGATTCCTGCCTGCAACCTTGGAGAAGCCTCTGCCAGGTGGACCTATGGTCTGACTTAGTATCTTGCAGTTTCCTATGTTCCTATTCTACACTGCCCTTTACAGGACTGCTTAAAAGTATAACTTTAAGACTTATTTCATGCACTGAAGGGTCAATCATCAGGGTAAAGGCAGGAAGGGCAGTTTGTTGTCTGAACACCCCACAACTGTAAGGAAGCAGTAAGGAAGCAGCTATAAATTGTCTGGGAAACCTCTAACTGTGAAGTGGCCACTCAGGCAGCAGATTTTGGATACCACTAAGAGCAAAAGAATGGGAAGCAGGAGACTCCTGATCCTGGGGGCACAATCCGCCAGCAGGTTTTCCTTTTGGACATAGACAGCTACAATACTGGGACAGACTACTGGTTCACTTAGCCTGGTATTATCTACTCCAATGGACAGTGAGGCGATTCACACGATGGAAGAAAATTGGGCTAGCAGAGGCTAGCCCGATTTTCTCCCATCGTGAGAACCACCGGGCTTGGCTGCGAGTCTGGTGGTTCTTAAGCGGGTGACCCGCTTAAGTAGCCCTGCACTTAAACCGGGTTTGCGGAGCAAGCACTCTGCAAACCCGGATTTTCTAATCGTGTGTTGCCACGGCACGGCTCCACACCGTGGCAACTCACGAGTAGACCCCCAACCGGGAGGCTGAAAAGGGGGTCTCTCCAGCATGCTCTGCGCGCTTGCACAGGGCATGCCGGAGCTTCCGGGGGCCACACGGCCCCCAATCCTCCCAGCCCCTGCCATTCCGTAATGGAGCCGGCAGTCGTGTGGGGAGCAGACTGCCTGCTCTTGTGTGGGGAGAGCGGGCTAAGTCCGCTCTCCCTGCTAACCCTCCCCAGGCGGCTCCCACTGATTGTGGGCACCACCTCCATTTCTCTCCAAGACCTTGAGTATGGGAAATTCCCATTCAAAAGCCAGGGACTGAATCTGAATGAAAAGCATGTGATCTGTCATTGAGCAATGACCTCTCTGAAACGCACAGAACTTCTCTGTGGATGATGCTCTGTATAGAGAGCAATACAACCTGGATTTTCTGCCCCCTGGCATCAAAGTATCATAGGCAGGTCCTAGCTATGTTCTCCCAACCAAACCATTAGCGATAGCCTGCCTCTGCTGAGACCGTAAGCCATTTCATTCTTTTTTCTTCTTTTTTTCAAATTCAATTTTTATTAATTTTAACAGTAGTAATATTATCATTCATTGCAAATACACACAAAAAGGTGGACTTCCCGCACACAACTCTTCGTGAATCGTCAGCTATAAGATTTACCCTTGCTATAATAATAATTCAAAACATATATTCAAACCCTTACAAACATAGCTAATCTACCCAACCTGCAGTTTTTTACTAAATTTCAAACCCTGCTGTAAAGTCCATAGTAGGAAAGTAATTCTTTAGATACAACAAGAATGTTTTCCAATCTTCTTTAAAACATTCCAAGTTTTGGTCTCTTATTAAGTGCTGTAAGTTTTGCCATCTCCGCATATTCCAAAATTTTTATCAGCCAGTCTTCTTTTGAAAGCATTTCATTACTCTTCCATTTCTGTGCATATATAATTCTGGCCGCCGTAGAAGCATACATAAAAAATGTTAAATTAGTTGTAGAGATTATACCTTGTGTTATTTCCATCAGGAAGGATTCTGGCTTCTTAAGAAATGTCATTTTAAATATTTTCTTTAATTCATTATATATCATATCCCAATAGGCTTTAGCCTTCCCACAGGTCCACCACATATGAAAAAAGTAGGGGTGAGTCCGAACCGGTCCGGCGGCCATTCTAAGGAATGGCCGAACTGCCGGACCGGTTCGGCCCTTGCTGGTCCGGGTCCAGGTGGGGGGTATAACTTTAAGGGCGGGAGGGCTTTCTTACCCCTCCCGCCTCTTCGCCCCCTCCAGCGCCCGTATTTAACTGAATAACGGGGCGCTGGAAACCAGCCGCCCCCGCCGCCCCCCCCAGCAGATTTACATTCAAAGGTACCCATACCCCTGCCGCCGCCGTCGCCCGCCTGCCCGCCAGCCCTCCCTCCCAGCTGCCCACCCACCCGAGTCCTTACCCAATGGTTTAGGAGAAAACGAGAGGAGCTACCGAATAGAGCTCCTCTCGTTAGGAAGGCCTCCAGCAGACTGAAGGCGCTTTGCGTGCGAGGCCCGGTCTACCCGGCCTTTTCCCAGCGGGTAGACCAGGCCTCCGGCGATCGGCGTCCTTTGCAGTGCGCGCATGCGCACGCGCGCAAAGCGCCTTCAGTCTGCTGGAAGCCTTCCTAACGAGAGGAGCTCTGTTCGGTAGCTCCTCTCGTTTTCTCCTAAACCATTGGGTAAGGACTCGGGCGGGTGGGCAGCTGGGAGGGAGGGAGGGCTGGCTGGCTGGCGGGCTGGCGGGCGGGCGGGCGACGGCGGCGGCAGGGGTATGGGTACCTTTGAATGTAAATCTGCTGGGGGGGGGGCGGCAGGGGCGGCTGGTTTCCAGCGCCCCGTTATTCAGTTAAATACGGGCGCTGGAGGGGGTGAAGAGGCGGGAGGGGTAAGAAAGCCCTCCCGTCCTAAAAGGAAGGGGCCCCCTTCGGTGCCGGTCCGGACTGGTCCGGACCGTGCACATCTCTAGAAAAAAGGTGCCTTCAGAATGTCCATACTTCCAACATTTGTTTGAAACATTTTTATACATTAATGCCAATTTTTTTTTGTGTCAGATACCATCTATACATCATTTTATAATAGTTTTCTTTTATAGCATAACATGCAGTGAATTTTAAATCATTTTTCCATAACTTTTCCCAGGCTGCCATTTCTATATTACGCCCCACATCTTGAGCCCACTTTATCATAGTTGTTTTAACCACTTCCTCTCTTGTCTCCTCCAGAAGCAACAGTTTATACATTTTAGAAACTAATTTTTCATCATTTTGACATAATTCCTTCTCAAAATTTGAAGTCTGATCCTCAAATCCAACTTTAAAGTCTTTCTTATATATCTCATTTAACTGATGATACTGAAACCATTCTCTAACCAAATCTTGTATTTCAGTTAAACTTTTTAACTTACAATCCTTTTCCTGAAAATGTAACAAATCCCTATAGGTACCCCAACACATTTGCATATTTACTTCTTTACGTGATAAGGCCTCAATCGGAGATATCCATAACAGAGTTTTAGGTTCAAACCAATTTTTGTATTTTAACCACACCCTCATTAAACTCCTTCTCACATAGTGGTTCAAAAAGTCTTTATGTATTTTACTTTTTTCATACCACAGATACGCATACCATCCAAACCTTCTGTCAAATCCTTCCAAATCAAGAATTCTAGGGTTCCTTAATGTTATCCATTCTTTTAACCATGTCAAACAAACAGCATCAAAATATAACCTTAGGTCTGGGAAGGTAAGACCACCTCTTTCCTTTGCATCTGTTAAATTCTTAAAATTAATTCTTGGTCTTTTCCCCTGCCAAACAAACTTAGTTATGTCCTTCTGCCATTGCTTAAAACAAGTTAAAGTGTTAATTATGGGAACAGTCTGAAAGAGAAACAACATTTTAGGCAAGACATTCATTTTCACCACTGAAATTCTTCCCATTAAAGACAAATTCATTTTAGACCATCTTTGTAGATCAATTTTCACTGAATTCCATATTTTAACATAGTTGTTTATGAACAACAAGGAGTTGTTATTTGATAACCAGACCCCCAGATATTTAACTTTCTTCTCCACTTTCAACTCACTTATTTCAGAAAATCTGTCCTTGGTTTTCTGATCCATGTTTTTAGTTAAGACCTTGGTCTTAGTCTTATTTATATAGAATCCAGCCAGCTGACCAAATTGTTGTATTTTATCCAAGAGTCTTTCAATCTTGTCCATTGGATTCTCTAAAAACAGCACAACATCATCTGCAAAGGCTCTCAACTTGTAATCCTGTTTCCCAATTTTGGGACCATGTAATTTATCATCTTCTCTGATAGTTCTACAAATCACTTCTAGAACCAATATGAAAAGCAATGGGGAAAGTGGACGTCCTTGTCTAGTCCCTTTTTGTATTACACAGTTGTCTGATAGTTCCCCATTTACAATAATCTTAGCATATTGCTCCGAATAAATTGTCTTAATTGCCCTAATAAAATTGTTGCCAGCAGTAATTACCTCTAGTAATCTTCACATAAATTGCCACGAAATATTGTCAAAAGCTTTCTCTGCATCCAAAAAAATCATCGCCATCTGTTTATCATTATGTTTTTCATAGTACTCCAATACATTCAAGACTGTTCTGACATTGTCTCTCAGTTGTCTCTTTGGCAAAAATCCAGCTTGATCTTCATGAATAAAATGCCTTAATATAACCTTCATTCTTCTTGCCAAAATGGCAGCAAAAAGTTTGTAATCATTATTTAAAAGTGAAATTGGTCTATAGTTTTTAACTGATGTTAGGTCTTGATCTGGTTTTGGGATTACTGCAATATTCGCATACTTCCACGAATCCGGCATAATCCCTTTTTGTAGAATATCATTCATTGAAGAGGTTGTAGGATTTGATCTTTAAATGATTTATAGTACAAGGCTGACAGTCCATCAGGCCCTCGGGCCTTGTTGGGCTTAGCTTGATTTATTGCTTCTGTTACTTCCATAATTGTTATCGGAGCATTCATAATTTCTATTTGTTCCTTAGTGAGTTTTGGAATATTTTTGGTCCTGAGAAACTGCTCAATTTTTTTATCTTCAACTATTTTGCCTTTATATAATTCTGAATAATATTTTAAAAATTCCGCTCTTATTTCCTTTCCATCATAAGAGAACCCATTTTTTGTAAGTATTTTGACTATATAATTTTTCTTCCTCTCAGATCTAATTTTCCAAGCTAACAACTTGCCTGGTTTGTTTGCAAACTCGAATGTCCTTTGTTTAACATATTTCAAATTCTGTTCAAGTTCATTTGCTATCAACATAGAAAGTTGTTGTTGCAACATTTTGATAGCTTGAGTGACCGTCTTCTTATCTTTAGCCCATAATAATTCCCTTTACTTTTTGGAGATCTGCATCAATAATATCTCTTTTTTCAATCCTCTTTGCTTTTTAAAGTATGAATTTTGCTGTATAAAAAAACCTCTCATAACCACTTTACTTGCATCCCAGACAATTTTATTGTCCATTCCCTGGTTTAAATTCAATTCAAAATAGTCCTTTAGTTTCTTTTTAACTTTCTCCACAACGTCTGGTTTTTTCAAGAGGTATTCATTCAATCTCCAACGAAATGAGGTCGTTCCTTTCTTCTTCCATGTAAAACAAATTGGGTTATGATCTGAAAAGGTCCTAGGTAAAATATCCATCCTTTCCATACATGGTGTAATAACTTTAGATGTCCAAACCATATCTATCCTTGAATGTGATTGATATCTTTCAGAGAAATAAGTATATTCTTTTGCACTGGAATTTTTAATTCTCCACAAATCATAAAGATCCATGTGTTCTACTAAATCAAAGAATACTTTGGGAAGTTTACCTTGTAAATTCCTATCTGATATATCGGATTTTCTGCCCAAAGATATCGAAACAACTCCATTAAAATCTCCCAATATAGTCAAATTGACATTCGATAACTCCGCCATCTTTTGATCCAAGTAGTTATAAAATTCAACTTTCTTTTCATTAGGGGCATAAATTCCAATGATCACTGCTTTAATCCCGGAAATTAGAATTTCCAATGCTAATAACCTGCCTTCTTCATCTTTAAAAATCAATTTGGGTTCAAATTGTTGTTTGACATAAAATACTACCCCTCTTTTTTTTTCTTATCTGAAGAAACAAATTCTTGTCCTAAAGCCTTATGAACCAAAAATTTTCTATCTTGCTTTCTAATATGGGTTTCTTGTAAGCACACAATGTCCAAATTTTGTTTCTTAAGAAAATGAAAAACTCTATTTCTTTTAACTTTTGAATTTAAGCCATTAATGTTCCAAGAAAAAAATCATTTGTAATCCATGTAGTCTAGTTCTAATTATGTGTTGAGGAAGCAGAATACTCAGGAGATAAGTCTTTTTTGTATTTCTGCCAAAATTCTTGCACTTTAAGAAGCTCAGTGAATCTATTCTTCTTACCCTTGTAGAAGAAAGAAACTCCCTCTGGTAGTTCCCACCTAAAACGTATTACATTTTTTTTAAATTTAGATTTTATCCCCTGCTAACTGGGCAAAGAGGCACCTTTTACTGTGGTGATTCTCTTTATTTAGCAGGGGGAGAGTAACTGGCCCTATCCACCCCCAGCACAGCATCTCTACAGTGGCTGTTGCTGGTGTGTGTCTTAAGTTTCTTTTTAGAATGTGAGCCTTTTGGAGACAGGGAGCCATCTTATTTGTTTGTTATTTCTCTTTGTAAACCGCCCTGAGCCATTTTTGGAAGGGCGGTATAGAAATTGAATTATTTATTTATTTGTTTATTTAATGCATCAGTCAAAAATTTGTAATCCTTATGTTTTCTTAAAATTCTAGCTGGAATTTCTTTCAGAATTTTTATCTGGTGAGCTTCAATTGTGAGAGCTGTAGCAAAGTGAGCCTGAAAAATTCGCTCAGTAATTGATTTAGAAGTAAATTGCACCAAGCAATCTTTAGTTAATTTATTTCTTGTAACGAAATCTGAATTTAGGCGAAAAGCTGTCTCAATCTGTGCCTCCATCTCTCCAGCTGTAATTCCCAAAAGTGATGCAAGTTCTTCCCCAAGTAATTTCTTAATATCCTGGTCAGCTTTCTCTGGGATGCCCCTGAACCTTAAGAATCTCTCTTTTTGTCTTAATTCCAGCAATGCCATTTGATCTAATAATTTTTCTTTGTCATCTTTCAGTGATCCCACATCCTTCTCTAAAGTGTCAACCCTTGATTTAAATTCTTTATTATCTTGTGCTAAGTTTTTGACTGTTTCCTCAATATTTGATGCTCTATCATTTATTTGCTGCATGTTCTGTTTGAGTTGAGTCATATCCAAAGTAACTTGTTGGAGAGCATTAGCATTTGACTGAAGAATTTGTTTCATTTCTGACAGTGTCTGATCCAAATTTGGACATTTTGACTTCCCCCACACCTGGACTTGAAAGGGAAAGTTTCCTAAGCTGTGGATGTATCTGGCTTTGGTGTAGTTTTTTTGACATTATCTTTCTCTCTTTCTTGTTCTTTTTTTCCCCTCCTTCCCCTTTCTTAGAGGACAGAGAAAGGAGTAAAGCACTTTCACAGCAGGGTTTAATGTCCTTGATCTCAAAAGAGAAAGTAGAAGCCTGTAGTTATTTTCCAAATATAAACAGTTCTGCACCACAACTCATATATCTTATCGCTAGCAGTTCAGTTTTCTCACGGTAGTGTGAAACGCCTTTTGGCTGTAATTGGCTGAATTAGTAATAGACAGCTTGAATGAGAAACAGCAAATCTCCTCTTCCATAAACTTTTTAAAACAGCAAGAAAATTAGTTTCCACTAATAAGATCTTTTTCCAAATACTGAAAGCTTTTAAACATCAGTTAATCTCTTAAGTTCCAATAATTAGCAAGAAGATTGGGTTCCCCTCCTTAATTATAGCCAAAAAGAACTTACAGCCACGTCTTGTAGCTATCTTCCCAGTAAACGCAGGAGGAATTCCAGCAATTTATCATCAATCACGTTGAAAGGTGAGCTTCTTAAACTTTAGCAATTAATTAGATCCAAACCGTAGAAATTGGCTGCCAGCCAGCTTTGGTCAAAAGATTTCCGCAGAAGAAGACAGCTTGATTTAAATCCAGCCCCCGCCGCTCTTTACCTAAGACAGAATTGTGTCCTTCGACACAACTCTGAATTAGGGAGCTGGCAAAAGGGGGACAGTGGCTTATCTTGAGTCAGCCCTTTAATCCAGGGTGAGGTGGGGTTTTTTTGAAGCCTCAAAACCCCCTTAATTTCTTCTTCTCGGTCCTCCCCTGTCAGGGAGGCATGCAGCTGCGTTGGCAGTCCAACCGGAAGTTCCCGTAAGCCATTTCATTCTAACAGGTTTGTGAGCCACTTTGAAGACCTAAATGGTTTAAAGCAGCGGTTCCCAACCTGGGGTCCTGCAGAAGCTTCTGAAGTACAACTCCCAGCATCTGCAGCCACAATCTATTGTACCTGGGCATGCTGAGAGTTGTAGTTCAGCAACATCTGGAGGACCTCAGGTTGGGAACCACCAGTGTTAAAAAATAAATGCTCATGGATGTGTTCTATGCCGTTTCCAGGTAAAAGTCCATTCTCCTCCTGCTCATTGCCTTGTGCCTTTCCAATTCCTCACCAGCCCCAACCGCCGCCCCCCCCCCCCACAAAACAACAACAAATCAAGCTAGAGTGGCCAGACCTCTAAATCAATAACTGTTCCATTTAGGGCCAAAGTCTAACAAAGGTTAATCCAGGCTATTCCCGATTCAATAGCAGGTTGTGTAGAAAGTGCCAATAGTCTGTGCATTCTTTCTCTTGTCCTGTTTCAGAAAAACGCACTTCCAAACATAGATCTCTGACTGCAGGAGGCCTCTGGAACAGCCCTTCAAGCCTCCTATCAAGGTTACTCCCCAGTCCAGCCGGGAGTCGCCCAAAGCGGAGCATGACAGCTGCGGCAGGAGAATGCCGTCTTGAAAGCCAGGTCCTTCTCGTCAAAGATCTGGGCTTTGGCTACAACTCTGAGGAGACCATCAGATTCCGTTACTGCACCGGGAGTTGCCCCATGACCAACTATGACCTAGCCATGTTTTATCTGTCAGAGCAGAGTGGCATATCAGGCTTGAGAGAGCCCTGCTGTCGCCCCACAGCCTATGAGACTGAGGTCTTTCTGGATGACAGCAACCAGTGGCAAAAAATTCAGCAGCTCTCAGCCTCTGCTTGCGGCTGTGTGGGCTGATGGCCTGGGGAGGAGATGCCAAGGGAAGGGGGAAAGGGGCCCAGTGAACTGTAGGACAGCAGCAGAGCATGGCCATAGCCTTAACTGTCGAAACACATGCCTTTACTTTGTCCTAGTTCAACCCTTGGCTCTGGATTGGGCTTTTAAAGTTGTAGCAAAAACGCCCCAGCATGGGATTCAAGGTCACCTGCGTATTCTCTTAGTTCAAGCACAAAGCAATCCTTCAGAACGACCACCCCCAACTAAGAATGGCAAGAGGGACTCCCCCAAGCAATGTCCTATCTTCTATGAAGCCCTTTCTGATCCACTTCATGTTAAAAACATGCCGCTTGCTTGACTGAATCCTGCCTATAGGCCTGAGAGGTTGGGGTAAGCAAGGTTGAGGCCAAGGGATCTGAGATATTTATGGATGGTTTCTAAGTTATTTAATTTATTTCTTCCCCTGAATATGGGGAAGGGCTGGCATTTGCACCACCCCTTGCCCAAGTTGTTCTCCCCCATATATATCTCCTCCCCATTTTTCCTGTTACTGTGCTGAGGTGATCAGTCCCAGACTTGCATTAAGAAAGAAAGAAAAATGACTGACCTGGAAATAGCGGTGTCAATACAATAAAGACCAAGCAAGGACACACACTGTCTCCTGTTCTGGGGTTACTGTCAATCATTGGGAGCAGAGGACTCTATGCAAGATTGCGTGACTCTCCTTGCTCTAGTGCAGGGCGCACCAAGGTTGGAGTGGGTGGCATACCAAGGTTGGAGTGGACCTGGAGATAAGATTTTAAAATGGGCCCCTCATGGTGTATTTATATACCACTTTTCAACTCTGGCAGCAGCCACTGCAGGGATGCTGTTCTGGCGATGGATAGGGCCAGTTGCTCTCTCCCTGCTAAATAAAGAGAATCACCACATATTTCTTTACCCATTCCCCCTTCTGTCTCTGAAACCATGAAGGACCAGTGAAAAGAGGAACTAGGGGGTCAAGAGAGTGTTGGGGTCAAGAGAGTGTTGGGGGGGAGTAAAAATGGCACAAGATCTCTGCTGAGATTTCCCTTTTTCTTAAATTAAAAGTGGATCTTTCTTATTTAAACAGGCAACAGCAGCCCCTTTTGAATGGCAGCCTGAAGCTCTGAGGTGGAGGAGTGCTGTCTAAAACACACAGGGTACTTATGCTTAGTATTTGAATTTGAACCAAGTTTATTGCACCCAGCCCAGTGATATGAGTGAAGAACACATGCCTCTGAATTCAGAAATGGGTAAAAAATTATATCTGACCCAGAGATTGTCAAACTGAGTCCCCCAGTTATTGTTGGACCTACAACCCCCATCACCCACAGCTTCAAGGCCCTTCGGGCTGGGAGGTGGGAGTTGTAATCCAACAACATCTGTGGACCCCAATTTGACAACTGCATAATTTAATGGATTAAGTAGATCTAATACACTGTAGAAGCTTTACACCATAGTGAGCATTTATATGGTTCCTCCTCTTATGAGAGCTCCTTTGTTTAGTATGGTGGAAACCCCTCCATCAGTGCACATGCACAGCCTCCCCTCCCCTCCCCTCCGCACACTCCATTTAACCCTGTGTTTTCTTGCTTGCACTCTTTCTTCTCCTCTGCTGCTTCCCCCCATCCACTGCATTATGGGCAATCTCCCCGAATGGGGTCAGGGTGGTTCTCTAAGCTTATTTGGGGGATTTGAGCAGGGAAGCTTCAGCCCTCGCCGAGATTCCTGCCTGCAACCTTGGAGAAGCTTCTGCCTGCCAGTCTGTGTGTAGACTATACGGAGCTACATGGACCAATGGTCTGACTCGGTATAAAGCACTTTCCTATGCTCCTAATGTGATTTTACTGTTGTGAGGAGCTTTTGTAAGTCGCTTCAAGAGCCAACAGGAGCAATTTTAATGCCGTGTATGTTAATTAACAGGATTATTTTAAAATGTACAAAAATGATGAGGCTGAGTCATCAGGTATTGGTATTGTGCATTCATATACCTGAGGCTGCACACCCTTTTACAGTATGTGCAAGACTAAGGAATTACCTGTCCTCAGATAGCCCCTTACCTCTCTGCATGACTCACTTTTACATGCCTCCTCTTGGATCAGGCACACACACACACGACTCCCCTCAGAAGTGTGCACTGCGCACACACATACACACACAGCAAGAAGTATTGAATGCACAAACTTTTTTTAACCTTCTCCACCACCCCTGACACTCCACCATTTGCAGAATCTTGCCTGTTGCCTCCGGTGTTGTAGCCTTCTCCTCCTTCCTCCTCCGCCCATCTGTTTTCACAACCCCCTTCCTGGACAGCTCCCCTCGATCGCCACCGAGCCCTAAAAGCCAGGCGGCACACACGGCAGGCGAGCTGCGTGCATCGTGCATGCGCGCGAGCGCACACACGCTGGTGCCGGAGGAGGAAGCCTGCATGGTGGGAGAGGCAGCGTCGTGTCTGCCCCCAGGCTTGCTGGGGACAGCAGAAACAACTGATCCTTTAATGGTTGTGGGCAGCTGAAGAGCCTAGAGTCAGGGGAGGGATGGTGCATATTCACTAATTCGAGAGCCTAAAAGGTGGCAGGAAGAGTAAAGAAGACTGAGAAATGGACTGGAGAATCTGGAGAGGGGGAAGTAGGCAAGGGATGGATGGGAATGTAAACAGGAAGGTCTAAAGGCTGGGAAAGGTGGGTGGGGAATATGCAGCTGAATAGTGAATAGAAAAGGAGTCGAACAGATAAACACAGAAGGGGAAAGTGACAGAGATGCAAGGCAGCTAAATAAATGGCAAGACAGATACAAAACAGTAGAGGTATAGCAAGATGAGTAAGCTGGGTGAATGGAGAAGGAGAGAGATGGACACCAAGCAAGCGTAATCCCTTCAGCAAATAGCCAGCTAGAGATGTACTTCCTCCAACTAGATGTAGTTGGGTTATTTATGAGCTTCCTACTTGGGGCAGAACTAAATGCAAAGAAAAGGGACACAACACACGACGATGGGATTAGTTCCTCTCCTGTCCTTTCTCATGATCGAGAGGAGGTTTTCTGAGGAACAAAAGTACCAAGCACATCCCAATTGCCTGCTGCTCTTGTGCCCTGCATTACTCAGAAGCAATGATATCAATAGGCTTTCCTTTCCTCTCAAAAACTTGTGCATAGGCAGGCAGGCGGGTGCTGACCCGCCCACCCCCAAAAGGAAGAGAGAGGGCGTGCAGGCACAACTGCTCAGCTCTTGCCTTGAAGGCAAGGGAAAGAACTCCACACCACCGTCCTTGCTGCCAGCCATTGTGCGACCCTCATCACACAGAGACCACGGTGGTAACAATCAGTCTGCAAAGACCGACAGAAGCAGATGGGTCTCCACTGTTACCATCGCCAACATAGCCATAATTGGTTGAGGCCCAAAGGCCCAGACTCCTGTGCTGCCTCATAAAGGGGTAGGATTTGGAGGCTGAGGATCTGCAAGAATATGTGGGTAGCATCACCTGTAGTAGTTTCCCTTCCTCCCTATGTTAGGTACAAGGCTTGGGATGAAAGTGTCCCTTCAGCCACCATCGAAGGTGGTGAATTTATTTATTACATTTATATCCCACTGTTCCTCTAAGGAGCTCAGAGCTGTGTACAGGCTTATTTTTATTCTTACAACAACTCTGTGAGGTAGGTTAGGCTGAGAGATACATGAATGGCCCAGAGTCACCCAGTGAGTTTCATGGTTGAATGGGGATTCAAACTTGGGTCTTCCCAGTCCTAGTCCAACTCTATAATCACTACATTATGCTGACTCTAATCCTCTTGGAATCCTCTTGGATTAGACCAGGAGTCCATCTAGTCCAGCATCCAATTTCCAACAGGGACCACCTACATACATTTTTAAACTCAGAAGCAGGGCGTGGAGGCAAAAAACTTCCCCTGCATTTTGCCCTGCAACAGCAGATATTCAGCAATGGATACGCAGCCTCTGAAACTGGACAGCTAAGATGTTGTCCTATCTCTTCTCCCTCCTGCTATTTGAGCAAAGAGACACCTTTTAAAGTAGTGATTCTCTTCTTTTTAGCAGGGGGAGAGCAACTAGCCCTACCCAACGCTTCCCAGATTGAACCCTACAACAGTGTCACTACGGATCTGCTAAGTGTGCTTCCGTACTTCCTGTGTTGTGACACTGCAGTCCCTGCACTAACAGCAAGGTCAGCAACAAAGAAAACAGTAAAATGATCCAAGCAGATCAGCACCACTGCCTTGGACAATAGGTTGGTCCTAAAATCCAAGCAGATCAGCACCACTGCCTTGGACAATAGTCATATATATGTTCCTGGCTTTATATTGTTTGCAGCCCCTAACTAGGTTGGGGGGGAGCATATGAGGCCTTCACTAAAGCTGAGATCAGAGATATATATGCTAAAATGCAGGCCCAGAACCTGAGGGTAAAGGAGCAGGTTGAGTATATGGACAAGAATGTGAGGTGAAGCTTAGGTGATGGGTTCACCTAGTCTCAAAGGGGGAAATTGACAAAGAAAAGAGACTCCATTACTGTCATCTTCGTATTGCTACATTTGCAGATTGCACACAATGGTGTGATTGCAGTGCAAGGTCAGGCTTGTGCAGTAATGAGGAGGAGATGTAAGTTGCAGCCTGACTGTGATTGTTTAAAAAAAAAAAAAAATTATGGTGATGGGTTTTGGACTGGTGTGTTTTTGAATCCTCTTCATATTTGCATAACTGATAAGACCCCTGTATATAAACTTTGTGTCGCCCCACAATTGGGGCTCTTAACCCCAGGCTGATTGTCCGGCATGTCGTGATTAATAAAGCTTTGAATCTGACAGAATGGTGTGGCCTCTGCTTACTAAAGAACCTCTAGGGAGTCATTTTTCTCCAACACCGTTCACATTTCCGATGCCTTCTTTCTGATTTTATCTTTGCAATATAGTGCTACAACGTTGCGTGGGCGTCATTAAAAAAGTAGCTGTATTTTCCCATTGTAGGCGTCTGAAATTCTGGGGATCGTTTTCAACACGATCCTGCCAAGCCGAAGCATTTTACCCCTGTTGTAGGGTTTACTCTGGAAAGCGCCCAGCACAGCATCCCTCCAAGGGCTGTTGCTGGTATCTGCCTTGCATTTCTTTTTATACTATGAGCCCTTTGGGGACAGGGGACTATCTTATATATGTATTATTTATTTTCTATGCAAACCATTTTGAGAACTTTGGTTGAAGAGCAGTGCCGTTCACATTTCCAATGCCTTGTTTCAAATTTAATCACTGCAATATAGAGCTAGGACATCGTATATCTGGCATAAGAAAGTTGTTGTTTTGGGGGGGGTTGTTAGTTTCTATGAGCCTGCTCCCCCTGCTGTTTATGTTTTGAGTGTGACTTGCCTGAACGAAGGCATTTTGCTGCTGTTGAGCAGCTAGACCGGAAAGCACTCAGGAGGGATACAACAGAGGGCAAGAGAAGGGGAACAGAACCCCAGGGAGAAGGAATAGCAGTAGTGAGTGGAGCGGAGGCAAGATAGCAGGGAAAGGTGTTTTATTTATTTTTTAAGCAGGGAGAAGCAGCAGCAGGAGCAGAAAGAAGGATAGCGAACAGAGGGGGGCAAATAAGTAGAACAGACAGGGAGAAGGCCAGGAAAAATCCAGGAAAAAGTAAGCTGTAGCGAGTGCTTTGGAGCAGAGGCAGGAACAGGGGTGCAGCTATAATTGAGCAGATGGGTTCAAAGAACCCGGGGTCCCCAGCTCCTGAGAGCCCCCTCTAGATCCACCCCTCCCTATCTATTATATTAATTCTCCTGGGTGTGCCTTGGAATGTGCGTCCCAGAGCCCAGCCGATTGGCTGGGCGGCGGACGTTCTTCATTGGCTGAGGCGCACCCAGGAGGTTTGGTTGCCGCCGCGGCAGCCTGGCCGTGGAGGCCAGAGGTGGTGGTCCTGGCCCGGCCATGGAGGCAAGGCCCAGGAAGGGGGAAAGAAAGGGGGGGAGAAATGGCAGTGGGGAGTAGAGGTGGCTGGGCCTGGAAGCAGAGACTGGGGCAGAAGGGGGAGGGAGAGGTAACCACCGGCCCCAAAGAGTGCACAGATGCTCTGTGCGGGGTCGGCTAGTTTTCTTTATTATCTCCCTCACTCTGAGAGGGGCCACCAGGGAGAGAGTGAACACAGGTCCCCTCACCCAGGAAATAAAACTGAGAGAATCCGCACACAAATTTTGGGTTAAAGGATCTTCAGTTAATTCTATTTCCTGCCCCCTGGCATGTCCTAACCCACACTGGGTGACCTCCTACACCAGCTGAGAACTCTGTAATTATTTTTTGCTGAAAGGAACTATCTGGATCTTAAAATGAACAAGCTGGGCAGCTGTCCTCATAAAACTGTACATATAGTGCATGTGCTCTTAATGCTGAAAGGTCACTCACCCACTTTGCTTAAAGTCAAAAGGTCACTCATCCACCTTGCTATAGTGATTGTAATCAGAAGAGCAGTTTTTGTTGACAAGTATTTTAATGGGACTATTTCCAGTGGCTCAAAGGTTCAAGAAATTTACTGAGATAAGATGAATGATAAGCTCAACTGCTTAATTGGCTCTTTAATTTGCAAGTATAGTTTTCATAAATGCTTCAAAAATTTCTTAGCCATTGGATCGGCAAAAAAGAGTCCCAGAATGGCAACTAGAGATCGCCACTCAACGTAATTCCAAAGATGTATTAGACAACCCCAAAGACTTTAAGCCTATTAGGTATCTAATATTAGGTCTCTCAGTATCTGCATATTACTACTTATTTATTACATTTCTATACCATCCATCCAAAAGCTCTGGGTAGAACACAGAGTAGCTGATTCTGAGATAATCTCCCTTTCAGTGGTGTAGAGACTGAGGGGCCATTCACCTACCAGGCAGGTGGGCAGGGGAAAGGCTTCCTAAACCATGTCCCCCAGCACCCCGATGATCATTGTTTGATGATCCCTGCTGCTCTGTACAATGGTCTCTGCGTCACACGCAATCGTGGACACGATCTCGGCAGCCAGGCTACAGTGCTGGGTTTAGCACTGCAGGACCACGAGGATCCATGAAGATCCTGGAGGTTCCCACAGGCAGTCAAGGCCAGGCTTGACAGCTCGTGAGAACTGCTTCTAAACCTTTTCCATTTAGCCACATGGGATTTCCTCGTTGATGGTTTTCTCTCATTAAACAATAACTTTTGTAAGAGTTTTTTGGACTCTGTCCCTATTATCCTTCATGCTAATAACTTGAGATTGGTTATGTCGTGATGTAGAACGTTCCAATTTTTCACTGAAAGAAGATCTAGTTCCTGAAGGAGTCTGATGTACTTCTTGCGGCACACTTTGAGAACAAATGGATACCATATTTGACTTTGTCAACCTGGAGTTATCAGGATGCAGCCCGTGCCAAGAAAGAGTATCTTGTTTACTACGCTAGTAATGGGTGGAAATGGTGGGAACATGTCATAGTTCTGTCCCAACTTTGTCCCAACTCCTCATGAAAGCATCCCCCAGAGAACCGGGAGATAAACCTGGAGATAGCTTTTCTTTGGTTGATGCCTGGTAATCTCTCTTTTGTAGTTTGGGATATTAAAATGGCAAGCCATTCAGACTTCTAAAGATTAATCAGACCCAGGAGTTTCAGTAAAATCTTTGGAAAGGTTTTGACAAAAGTAATGACTTTCTTTGTAAAAAAAAACCCAAAAAACTATTACGTTGTCTGCATATTACAACTATTGCCACAAATATTTATACGCCACTTTTAAAAAAAGCTCTCAAAATGGTTTACAAACAAACAAACAAATAAAAATAATAAATATAGTATCCCCAAAGAGCTCACACAGATAAACAAGGAATGCAAAGGAAACACCACCACCACCCACTGGAGGAAAGCTGTGCTGGGGTTTAATAGGGCCAACCAGGGAATATTGGATGGCATACTGCACTGTGTGATCAAACAACACACTATGGGAGCAGTACACCTTGCCTCTGCAAGCAGCACAGGTGTATTTTCAAGCTCTGCAGCAGCAAAGATGGGATCTCTCAATGTCAATGTTCAGAGGCATAACTAGGGAAAATAGCGCCTAGGGCAAGCACTGAAATTGCGCCCCTGTCCAAACAGGAATGATGGGACTTGTAGTCAACAATATCTGGAAATCCTTGTTAAAAGGAACACTGTACCATCTAGACATGGTTGTTGATCAAAACCTGAAAACATGAGCCATCTCTGTAAAAGACTTAGAACAACAGTCAGGAGTTATGTGAGGATTCCAAGTGTCATTTTCTCTGTCTCATCTCATTCTTTTTTTAAAAAAACATGACTTTGTCCTAGAGGATCACCTGCCCAAATCGCCACTAGCAAAATAGGGGAAGAAGGTGGTGGTGGTGGTGTCTATAAACCAGTGAATGATTCCTGCCAGCCTTTGTCTTATGATGACTGTTGGCTCATGATGGGGTATATGTGCATTCACCACACTAGTGCTTACTTTGACACCAAGAGGGAGGAGGATACATTAGTTTGCCACACTAGACAGAGGCATTTGCAACAGGAGCACACAGCCAAGTTCTGCCAGGTTCCCAAACCAGCCCCTGCCCGACTAAGAAATCATTGTAATTTGCCCCTTCCTGTCACAAGCAGTGTGCTGTTCTTTTATTATTGACTCTAACTCTCAAATATCCCAGTCATGGATGGAAAATTCAGGGTCAATTTACAAGAGACACATTTTCTACATGGAAGTTTCTTCTGTGCAGGTGTTGTGCAGAAACCCATGTGTAGTGACCGCCAGGGGCATAGCAAGGTTGAAATGGGGCAAGATGAGGTTTTAAAATGGGCCCCCAGCCCCTCAAAGTCCAGGGCCTCCACACATCCCATGCCCCCAAGGATTTAAGTCTGATATTTCAAAATAAGTATGCTGCCTGGAAATACATTTCACTGAATACACACATGCACACTTCACAATATATAGTGATATACATTGAGTACTATATATTTGTTCTACTTTTAATGCCTAGAACACACTAGCAACGCTAATTATTAAAATGGCCCCCTCGCTGCAGATTAGCAAAGGAGACTTTCAACCATGCAGGGTGAGCCTATGTTTGTTTTCTCAGAATTCTGAACAAATTCAGTAAAGTTTGATTCCAGGAGGTTTTTCACACGAGGCTTTTAAAGCACTTTAACACACATCTCCTCTGGAATGGAGGTGCTGCATTCACATGTTGGCCAGATTTACCCTGAAGTCCCTGCAAGTTATTGGAGAGCAGTTCACACACAAGAAAAATAAAATAAAATAAAAGCACAAGACATGCTTCACAGTTCTCACTCAGACCTTCTGGGTTGCAAAACAACTTGAACATAAGTGCATTTATATATGAATGAAAGAATGAATAAATATTTGTTCCATTTTTTCCACAAGAAAAATAAAATAAAATAAAATAAAAGCACAACACATGCTTCACAGTTCTCACTCAGAGAACTTCTGGGTTGCAAAACAACTTGAACATAAGTGCATTTATGAATGAATGAATGAATGAATGAATGAATGAAAATAAATAAATAAATAAATAAATAAAATATACTTGTTCCAGAAGTTTTTGTAATTTCCTGCCATGAAACAAGCCACTTATAGGCCTTTTTAGATAGTTTTTGTTTTTAAAGCCAGCACATTTTTTAGTCTGTTTCAAATTAAATACTCAGAGACTTCTCAGTCTCACCCCACCCCCCATATCAAAGCCCTATGGCAAGCAGATCCCTATATACGGGGGTAACCACAGAAAGGAATTCACAGCCTACCTTGCAAAAGCTGTGCTGGATGGTCTGGTCTGCTGCAGGGAGCTCTGCCAGCCTCCTTCCTGGCTTGCTGGGGCCTGCCCAGTTCAGGCTTCAAGGAGGCCTACTCCGAGGCCTCTCTGGAAGCCCTGCCCACCCGCCGATCAGCTGAGAGGCGGGGAGAGAAGAGCTCTGCAGTTTGCAGGCTGCTCCGATTCTAGGCCTCGCCGTCACAGCTGGAGGCAAGTGGCTGAGGGGCCCTGGGGCTGAGCAGGTGGGCAATGGGGTGGGGGTGGCAGGAACTGGCTTGGCACCCCCACCTCAGTGGTGCCTAGGGAATGTGCCCTACCTGCCCCCCCCCCCCCCAGTTCCACCTATGTCAATGTTGCATTGTACAATATGTGAGCCAATATTGAATGTTGAATGCCAGGTCGGTCAATGCAAAAACATCTCTCATCCACTATTTGATTGTGGTCAGCATGCTGACCTGGTATGTGTGACAGAGACCTGGTTGGATGAGCTGAGAGGGGTTGGTCTCTCTCAGTTCCGTCCTCCAGGTTTCCTGATCATGCAACAGCCCTGCCTGGAGGGTCGGGGGAGGGGGCGTTGCAGTCATCTTTCGAGAGACCCCATTTCCAGGTGCCTGGTCAGGCAATCTCGGAATTTTGAGTGTTTGTCCTTGGGGGTGGGCCTCCGAGACAGACTGGGGATTCTGCTGGAGTACCAACCACCTCACTGCACTTCAGTCTCCCTACCTGAGTTGGTTGAGGTGGTCTCGGAGGTGGCCTTGGGCTCCCCCAAGGGAATTTCAATGTCCACGCTGAGACCCCCCTAGTAGGTGCAGCTCAGGATTTCATGGCCTCAATGGCAACCATGGGCCTGTCTCAGCTGGTATTGGACCCTACCCACATGTCAGGACACACTCTGGATCTGGTTTTTGCCAATTGGGGAATAAATGATCTGGAGGTGGAAGAGTTTGAGATAACTCCCTTGTCATGGATAGATCATCTGGTGGGGATTAGTTTGACTGCTCCGCCTGCCCTCTGCAGGGGTGGTGGACTGATTAGAATGGTCCGCCTCCAGAGGCTTATGGATCCGCTTGGATTCCAGAAGGCCCTCGGAGAGTTTCCAGTGTCCAGAGCTGGTGACCTTGTCAAGGCCCTGGTTGATCTCTGGAATGGAGAGATGGCCCGGGCTGTTGATACGGTTGCTCCTAAACGCCCTCTCCGGCTTGGTGGAGCCCAATCTGCTCCTTGGTTTTCCTCGGAGCTTAGGGTGATGAAACAACTTGGGCGACAGCTAGAACTGTAGGAAGAGTCGTGCTGAATCCGACTGAACACGGGCTAGAACCCATTTTAGGGACTACTCTGTGGCGGTGGGGGCGGCGAAGAAACTTTTTTCTCCGCCTCCATTGCATCTGCTCAGTGCAGACCAGTGGAGCTGTCTCATGTAGCAAAGACATTGCTGAAAATATCCCCCCAGGTAATGGGGGAGGAATAATCTACAGCCCGTTGTGATTAGTTTGCATGTCACTATGCAGATAAAGTTGCTCGTATCTGTGCTGATCTGGACTCCAGAGTTTCTACAGTTACGGCAGACGTGCCTCTGGTACCATCTGGTCCTATTGTGTTGGAATCTTTTCAGTTGGTGCAGCCTGCAGATGTGGACAAGATCGAGGGCAGTGTGCAGGCGACATCGTGTGCTCTTGACCCTTGCCCTTCATGGCTAATAAAAGCTGCCAGGGAGGGAGCAGGCAGATGGTTGGAGGTTATTATTAATCCCTCATTAAGGGAAGGGAGGATGCCATCATGCTGCAAGGAGGTGTTGGTAAGACCATTGTTAAAGGCCTCCCTTGATTCCTCCAACCTGGACAACTATAGACCTGTCTCTAGCCTGCCCTTTTTGGGCAAGGTGATAGAGCGTGTGGTGGCATCCCAGCTGCAGCGGGTCTTGGATGATATGGATTATCTGGACCCTTTTCAATCGGGCTTCTGCCCCGGATATGGGACTGAAACTGCCTTGGTTGCTCTAGTGGATGACCTACGCCGGGAACTAGACAGGGGGAGTGCGTCCCTGTTGGTTCTGCTGGACCTCTCAGCGGCTTTCGATACCATCCACCATGGTATCCTTTTGGATCACCTCTCAAGTGTGGGAATCGGAGGTATGACATTGGAGTGGCTCTGGTCCTTCCTTGGGGGGGGGGGGAGGTCCAGAAGGTGGTGTTGGGGGACTACTGCTCAGCCCCGTGGCCATTGGCCTGTGGGGTCCCACAGGGTTTGGTCTTGTCCCCCATGCTGTTTAACATCTACATGAAACCACTTGGAGAGGTCATCCAGGGATTTGGACTGAGCTGTTAGCAATATGCAAATGACACTCAGCTCTATTCCTCCTTTGTCACCTAATCCTAGGGAGGCGGTGGATGTCCTGAATCGGGGGCTGGAGGCTGTGATGGGTTGGATGTGGGCTAATAAACTGAGATTTAATCCGGACAAGACGAAGGTAATGTTAGTCAGTAGGAGAGCCAATCGGGATGAGGAGATTTTACCGGTTCTGGATGGGGTCGCACTCCCCTTGAAGGAGCAAGTACGCAGCTTCGGGGTATTACTGGACCCAGCTCTGCTTTTGGAAGTTCAGGTGGAGGCAGTGGCCAGGGGTGCCTTTGCACAGCTTTGGCTAGTGCGCCAGCTGCGTCCCTTTCTCGAGAAGGCAGATCTGGTCACAGTTACCCATGCCTTAGTCATGTCACGGCTGGATTTTATGTAACACACTCGACATAGGACTGCCCTTGAAGAATATCCAGAAACTGCAGCTAGTGCAAAATGCGGCAGACGGGGTTTTGTCTGGAGATGCCCAGTGGGAGCATATCACTCCCCTTTTGAAAGAGCTGCACTGGCTACCAGTTTGTTTCCGGGTCCAATTCAAGGTGCTAGTTTTGACCTTTAAAGCCCTTAACAGTTTGGGCCCAGGATACCTGAGGGACCGCCTGCCCCCAAGGGTTGCTGCCCACTTGATGAAGTCATCTGAGAGGGCTCTGCCCATTGTCAGGTGCTGACAATGAAGGAAGCTCGGTTGTAGTGCACGCGGGACAGGGCCTTCTCTGTTACTGCCCCCAGACTTTGGAATGCTCTCCCAGTGGCTGTTTGCTCCTCGGTCTCCATCACGGCTTTTAGAAAACATGTGAAGACTTGGCTTTTTACTCAGGCTTTTATGTGATTGTCTCCATTGCTGCTTCTTTGTATACTGTATGGTATTTTTATGTATGTATTAAAAAAATTTTTTAATTAGATCTGTTTTTATATTTTAGCATATTTTAATTGTGTAATTTTTATAGTCTTGTTTTAACTTTTTCTAACTGCCTTGTGATTATTTTAATGAAAGGCGGTATATAAATTTAATTTGTAAACCGCCCTGATCCAATCAATCAATTAATCAATCAATATAACAATAAAATAAATAAATTTAACAATTAATAAAGTATTAAGAGTTCTGCATATATTTGAAGCAATATTTCAATTTTTAACAAAGCCTGTTTGAGCTGTATCCACCAATTTGTATATAAATATACAACAGTATTAGAAGCTGGGTGTTGGCAGGGAGGTCCGTTCCGAATGCAACCAAAGGCTTGTGGAACAGCAGAGCATGTCTGCAGGGTGAGGAAGGTAATGTTTGCTGCACTTCTCTCTCCAAAAGTAAGAATACTGTATGTCCTTAGCTTCTGGAAACATAGTCCTGAGGAGTGTACAGGAATATGCAACCCTCTGGCTTCCAGGAATATGTCCCAGAGGCTTGCACGGTTTTGAAGAACATATTCCTGGAAGCTAAAGAGCACTTTTGGAGGGACGGGAGAGCCACAATTGTTGCTTCACTCCCCCGTGTTGACAAATATTCTGCTGCTCCATAAACCTTTGGCTGAGCTTGGAGCAACCTTCATGCTGCAACGTATTGGCCAATATTAAGAACATAAGAACATAAGAACAGCCCTGCTGGATCAGGCCCAAGGCCCATCTAGTCCAGCATCCTGTTTCGCACAGTGGCCCACCAGATGCCATTGGGAGCCTACAGTCAGGAGTTGAGGGCATGCCCTCTCACCTGCCATTACTCCCCTGCAACTGGTACTCAGAGGCACCCTGCCCTTGAGGCAGGAGGTGGCCTACAGCCCTCCGACTAGTAGCCATTGATAGACCTCTGCTCCATGAAGTCATCCAAACCCCTCTTAAAGCCATCCAGGTTGTTGGCTGTCACCACATCCTGTGGCAGAGAGTTCCACAAGTGGATCACGCGTTGTGTGAAAAAGTACTTCCGTTTGTTGGTCCTAGACCTTCTGGCAATCAATTTCATGGAGTGACCCCTGGTTCTAGTGTTGTGTGAGAGGGAAAAGAATCTCTCTCTCTCCACTTTCTCCACACCATGCATGATTTTATAGACCTCTATCATGTCTCCCCACAGTCGTCTTTTTTCTAAACTAAAAAGCCCCAGGTGTTGTAGTCTTGCCTCATAGGAAAGGTGCTCTAGTCCCCTGATCATCTTGGTTGCCCTTTTCTGTACCTTCTCCAGTTCTACAATGTCCTTTTTAAGATGTGGTGACCAGAACTGTACGCAGTACTCCAAGTGTGGTCGCACCATAGTTTTGTATAAGGGCATTATAATGTTAGCCGTTTTATTTTCTATCCCCTTCCTAATGATCCCTAGCATGGAATTTGCCTTTTTCACAGCTGCCGCACATTGAGTCGACACTTTCAACGAGCTGTCCACCACAACCCCAATATCCCTCTCCTGGTCCGTCACCGACAGCTCGGATCCCATCAGCATATACTTGAAGTTGGGGGTTTTCGTCCCAATGTGCATCACTTTACACTTGCTAACATTGAACTGCATTTGCCATTTTGTCGCCCACTCCCCCAGGTTGGAGAGATCCTTTTGGAGCTGCTCACAATCTGTTTGAGATTTCACTACCCGGAAGAGTTTGGTATCATCTGCAAATTTGGCCACGTCGCTGCTTACCCCTACTTCTAGATCATTTATAAATAAATTAAAAAGCACTGGTCCCAGTACAGATCCCTGGGGGACCCCACTTCTTACTTCCCTCCATTGTGAAAACTCTCCATTTATACCTACCCTGTGTTTCCTGTCTTTCAACCAGTTAGCAATCCACACATGTACTTGTCCCTTTATCCCATGACAGCTAAGTTTCCTCAGGAGCCTTTGATGAGGAACTTTGTCAAAAGCTTTTTGGAAGTCCAGGTAGACTATGTCAACTGGATCACCTTGATCCACACACTTGTTGACACTCTCAAAGAACTCCAAAAGGTTGGTGAGGCAAGATTTACCTTTGCGGAAGCCATGCTGGCTCACTCCCAGCAGGGCCTGTTCTTCTAGGTGCTTTACAATTTTATCCTTGAGGATGCTTTCCATCAATTTGCCTGGAACGGATGTTAGGCTAACTGGATCCCCCTGGATCCCTTTTTGAAAACCCGGTGTTACATTTGCCACTCTCCAGTCCTCTGGTACAGAGCCCGATTTCAGGGATAAGTTAAATATTTTAGCAAGAAGGTCGGCAATTTCACATTTGAGTTCTTTGAGGACTCTTGGATGGATGCCATCTGGCCCTGGTGATTTGTTAGCTTTCAGTTTTTCCAGACAGTTTAGAACATCATCCCTTGTCACTTTTATCCGACTCAGCTCTCTAGCCTCCATCCCTAAAAAGCCTGGTTCAGGAACAGGTATATGCTCAGTATCCTCTGCCGTGAAGACAGATGCAAAGAACTCATTCAGTTTCTCTGCAACCTCCATATCCTCCTTAATAATCCCTTTCACTCCCTCATTGTCTAATGGCCCAACCGCCTCCCTGGCAGGTTTCCTGCTTCTGATGTACTTAAAGAAGTTTTTGTTATTCCCCTTGATACTTTTGGCTAAATGTTCCTCAAACTCTCTTTTTGCCTCCCTTATTGTCCCTTTGCATTTCTTTTGCCAGAGTTTGTGTTCCTTTCTGTTCTCTTTGTTTGGACAGGCCTTCCAATTTCGGAAGGAAGTCTTCTTCCCTTTTATGGCTTCCTTGACGGTACCCGTTAGCCATGCTGGCATCCTCCTGGACTTAGTGGTACCTTTCCTCCTTTTAGGTATACAATCTAACTGGGCTTCTAGTATTGTGGTTTTGAGTAAACTCCATGCACTCTGGAGCGAAGTGACTCTCCTGATTTTCCCCCTCAGCTTTTTTTTCACCATACTCCTCATTTTGGAGAAGTTTCCTCTTCTGAAATTCAAAATGTCCGTGTTAGACATCCTTGGTGATTCTCTCCCCACATGTATGCTGAATTTGATGGCACTATGGTCACTGTTCCCTAAAGGGTCGATGACACTGACATCTCGCACCAGGTCCTGGGTGTCACTCAGAATTAGATCTAAGGTCGCCTTCTCTCTGGTTGGTTCCATGACCAACTGTTCTAGGGCACAGTCATTTAGCGTATCTAGAAATTTGACCTCTTTGTCCTGACTTGAATGTGAATTTACCCAGTCTATGTGTGGGTAGTTTAAATCACCCATTATTACAGCCCTGCCTCTCCTTGACACCTCCCTGATTTCCTCCTGCAACTCCCAGTCACTATTATTTGAACATGACGCTAAACTACAGGTTCTTATCTTAACATCTTGCTTTAATAAAGTTATAGGCCTGTAAGAATCTCTCTGTGAAGTATCTTTCCCAGGCTAAGAAAGAACTATGATTCTAGCTTCAGTCCAAGAACCCAGACATGCATATGTACACATAATTATATTTATTAAGTTTAATAAGGAATCCGGAAGAGAACCAAAGAATGTTTTATAATATTCTGCAATAAATTAATCAGGACCCAGGGATTTATTGTTTTTCAGTCTCCAGATTTTTTTCTTTCTTTCATGCAGAATAATGGGTTCCTGAAGACAGTTCACATGATTTGCTGATAATTTGGGGATTTTGAAAATAAGTTTGGGTTGTGGCAAGTTGGGTGAGTGCAATTTTTTGTAAAAATAGAAAAAAATGTAATAATGTATTGAGGTTATTTTTTTAATTTCCTCAATCTTTCAGATGTGGAACTATATCACTTGTTTGCTTTTTCCTTTGAGTATATACTACTCTGTTTTAGTGAGCACCATATACTACTCAAATAAATCAGTTAACTGGATTTATTTCCAGATTTAAACATTGTTGTAAATGATGCAGGGACGTTTCAGTATTACCACAGTTTAAAAGATCAAGTTGTTTCCTAGCTGCAGTCAATCTCCTATCAATCACTTTCAAACCAGGCCTTTTATGTTCGCCCTCTAACAATTTAATCTGATTCTCTCTTTTTAGCCTTCTTTCCTTAAAGAAAGCAAGTTTCCTTAAGGAAAGTAAGCTTATGCGATCACTCGGCATTCAGTGAGGCTGTTCTCATGAGAACTGCCAGGATGCACATGGATCCCGGCAGCGCTGTGGCACCAAACCCAGTGCAGAAGCCCAGCTCTTAGCCCAGGTGAAGGGCACAAACATGTTTTTAACCTGGCTGCTGGGACCATGTGTCAGTGCGAGCTGCTTGTAATCCCTCAGTGCATGGGAAATCCCCTAATTCACCACACTCAGTGCGTGCTGGGATACCAGAGGCTGGCACAACAAGTCTCGGACTTGGAGTGATCCACACTGATTTCCGCTGCAAAGAGCAGTGCTGATTGTGTGGAAGGCAGGGTGGTCATTGGGGGACAGGGGGAAGGCAAGGTTTGCGAAGCTTTCCCCCCACATCCACTTGACTGGTTGTGTGAATGCCCCAATGTGTATCTCCGTGTGTCCATAGACTTATGTTTACTGTGAACCGTGAACCAGATGGACAATTGACTTGATTAAGCATAACTGTTCTTATGATCTTACTATCACACTATTGTTCCCAGGGTGAATCAAATTCCTGAAGGAGCATCACTCAGCTCCGCTCTGAGTATTTTTCAACTTGCCAGAACTTTGGTAGTTTTCTCAAACCACAGCATCATCGCTTTCCAGCTCTCTCAAGAGGGAGGCCCAGCTCCCTCTCTTTGCAACCCATCAAAAGGGAGCCCCTTCCGGGACATCTTGTCAACTACATGCTACCGACTCCTCTCAACGGCATTTCCACACAACAGGTCTGGGCATAATCAACTCCAGGAATTTCCATTCAAGGATTCTGGGCTCCTTTCAGGTTTTAACTGTTTCAGATTAGAAGACAACATTTGACAACGCCAGTGGTTCCAACCTCCATCAAAGCCATTTGACTTGAGCAAAGGCTGACCCATTTGCTGCCTTGATGCTCATGCACAGAGTTGTGCTGCAGAATAGCAGGCAAAAGCCTGGGTGACAGGTGAGGATCTCAGACACTCTATGCTGTGAGTGTCTTAAGTGTTGTGCCCTACAAATGGCAATGTTGTCAAGAAACCTGCAGATACAACTTCTTTTATTGGTATCCCTATAATATGTGTTCCTCCAGCCAAGTGTCGTGAGGCAGGTGCAGAACTTGGCATGAAAAGTGGAAGCCTGCCATCTTCAGGATGGCTGTCAGTTCTTTATCCTCCCTATGACTGGGAGGGTTCCCAGGGAAATCTGGGAAAGGCTAATAGGCTGTTGGGGAGTGACTGCATCCTGCATAGACACCTCAGCATGGCTACAATGATTGATGAGCACTCCCTCAATTGTGCCTCTTAAGCCCATCTTCATACAGGAAACCCCACTTGTGTGATCGCAATGAAAGTGTTTGAAGGAGCAAGGGTTAACAGTTTTCCTCCAGCTTGTGTACAGGCTATTCCCCCTCCCGCCCACTATTCCAAACAAGAGATAAATGCAGGGAAAGGAGATATCTTCCCTCTAGAACATGGCCCTGCTGACTGGGGAAGGGATGGGCGCACCCCAGCTCATACACAGCCTCTTCCTCATCCTCTTGGTCCAAGTAGTTCTCTCCCAGCTCGCTCAAGATGAGAGCCCGATGATGCAAAAGACGGAGACTGGGACCCAAGATTCACCTCCAAGACTTCTAGGTATGACAATCACCTGGACATTTGTAAGCGACTCCTGCAATGCTGGGGAAGGGGGTTGGCGGTGGAAGTCGGTATGCCATTGGCAGACTAGAAGTGGTGAAGGCAAGGTCCTAGAATTAAGCAGCCGAGCTTCAAATCCCTGCTCTTCTGCAAACTCCTTGTGTGACCTGAGCATGCTACTATTGCCTAACTGCACAAACAGTTGATAGAGCACTAACAAAACAATGTACAGTCCAAGGATTCTTGGATCACGAGCATTCACATGTGATCCGAGAGCTGGCCCATAGCATCCTCTATGCTAATGCAAGAAATGGTGCACCTTTTGAGCTGTGAGACATGAATGCTGGCAGCAGTAAGATTATCTTGGGCTGGCTCTGAATGGCCCTTACAACCACAGGTCTAAAAAAAACAAAAAACAACAACCATATGATGAAGGCTGCCAGGCACTCCAAGAATCCAGTGACTATTATGCTCATAAAGCTGGTTTGTTATTTGACCACAGTAGCTGAGGGTGGGGAACTATGGCTGGTGTGCCTACATGCTCATGCAAATACAAATAAACGTGCACACAGCATAATGTTATTTTCAAAAATAAAAGCGTGAGAAAGTTGAATGTAAGGGAACATCACAGCAAATTAGCTTATTTTATATGCTTAGAATTTTAATAGTTTAATAGCTACCCTCTCTAAGGGTAGCAGACTTTTGGTATTAGATTATAGCTCTTTTATTATATACAGGCCGGAGGTAGCCACACCTCCAACTCATGCTTACAGGGCTACTCCTGTCTCCTGCAATATTCCATGCTGCCATTTTCAGTACTGCTTAAAAGTACAACGTTAAGACTTATTTCATGCATTGAAGTGTCAATCATCATGGTAAAGCCAGGAAGGGCAGTTTGTACTTAGCCTAGTATTATCGACTCCAATAGAGAGTTGTTCTCCAAGACCTTTGAGTATGGGAAATTCCCATTCAAATGCCAGGGACTTCTCAGAGTGAAAACATATGATCTGTCACTGAGCAATGACTTCTCTGTGGATGATGCTCCATATTGATGTGGTTGATGTTCCATGTTAATGCTCTGTGTAGAGAGAAATACAATCTGGATTTTCTGCCCCCTGGCATCAAAATATCATAGGCAGGCCCAAACTATGTTCTTCCAACCAAACTATTAGCGATAGCTTGCCTCTGCTGAGACTGTAAGCCATTATATTCAAATAAGTTTGTAAGCTACCTTGAAGACCTAAATGGTTTAAAGCAGTGGTTCCCAACCTGGGGTCCCACAGGTGCTGCAGAACTACAAATCCCAGCATCCCCAGGTACAATTTATTGTGCCTGGGGATGCTGGGAGTTGTAGTTCAGCCACATCTGGAGGACCTCCTGTTGTGAACCACTTGTTTAAAGGTTTGTTAAACAAGTAACTAACTAACTAACTAACTAACTAAATAAATAAATAAATAAATAAATAAATAAATAAAATGCACATGGATGTGTTATATGCAGATTCCAGGCAAAAGTCCATTCTCTTCCTGCTCACTGCCTTGTGCCTTCCCAGTTCCCAGAGAGTATGTGGCCTGACCTCCATATCAATAACAGTTCCATTTAGGGCCAAAATCTACCACAGGTTAATCCAAGAATTATTCCCGAATCAACAGCAGGTTATGTAGAGTGCCAATGATCTGTGCATTCTTCCTCTTGTCTTGTTTCAGAAATACACACTTCCAAACAAGGAGCTCTGACTGCAGAAGGCCTCTGGAACAGCCCTTCAAGCCTCCTATCAAGGTTGCTCCCCAGCCCAGCCGGGAATCACCCAAAGTGGAGCACATGGATGAGGGATGAGGAGGGAGAGTGCCCTTTACAAAGCCATGTCATTTTTATCAATGACCTGGGCTTAGGCTACAAATCTGAAGAGCTCTTTAAATTCAATTACTGCAGTGGGCCACCAACTGCACAACCCAAGGCCACCAACTATGACCTCGTACTGTCATTTCTGTTGAAAGGAGGTGAGATCTCATCCTTGGGAGACCCCTGCTGTCAGCCCACAGACTATGAGAATATAGCCTTTATGGACGACAGATTCAAGTGGCAAGTGGTGCAGCGGATCTCAGCCACTGCCTGCAGCTGTGTGGGCTGATGGCCTGGGGAGACCATTTGCATCACCCCTTGCCCAAGTTGATCTTCTTTGCGCTCTCTCTCTCTCTCTCTCTCTCTCTCTCTCTCTCTCTCTCTCTCTATATATATATATATATATATATATACACATACACACACACAGAATGATTTGCCCATTTTTCCTATTAGTGTGCTGAGGTGATCAGTCCCAGACTTGCATTAAGAAAGAAAGAAAATGACTGACATGTAAGTAGTCAAATATAATAAAGACCAAGCAAGGACACACACCGTCTTGAGTTCTGGGGTTACTGTCAATCATTGGGAGCAGAGGTTCTTTGCTAGCTTTCTACTAGCGATGGCTGGATTCTTCCTAGCTGGATGCCCAAAGTCAATCAGCATTGCGAACCAGGCAACCGGAGGTTCTAGCCAAAAGGTCCCTGACAGAACCTCAACAATTCCTCTACTATTTCTCATTCTTGTCTCGGTGCCGGATAAACTACTACCACCATCCTGAAGCCCCCGAGCCTGAACACAAGCTTACTTACAAAGGAAAAGAAATGTGTGTGTGTAAGAAGGGTGCCAAGGGTTCTTCAACCACCCCAACACCACAAGCTTCACAGACCTTTTTCTAGCAACAGGGGGTGGCCATCACTTTCACTCCCCGCTTGTGAACTTACAGACATGCACCTATCTGGCCATGAGGAGAAGCAAAATGCTACACTACACAGACCTGTAGTTCTTGTTTCCTTAGTGATTGGAGCATAGTCTGCATGTTTGATATCCAGAACCCAGGACTAATACTGGGAGGGGAATGAACCCAAGACGTTTTTGTAAGGGTGATGGTGAAAGGAATTCAAGGAGAGATAAGAAAATCAGTACCTATTAGCAATGATAGCTAAACAGAACTTCCATGTACAGAGGCAGTGTATACCAGATTACATAAACACATAGGGGACAGCTGCTGCTTTCATTCCCTTAGTTATGAGCCTTCTTAGAGGCATCTAGGAGGCCACTGAAGGAAACAGGATGCTGCTGGAACCTTGGGAAGCTAGCTCTTATGTAGTGTAGTGGTTAGAGTGTTGGACTAGAAGAACCAGGAAGACCTCAGTTCAAATCCCCATTTAACCATGAAATTCACTGGGTGACTCTGGGCCAGTCATGTATATCACAGCCTAACCTACCTCACAGGGTTGTTGTGAGAATAAAAAAAAACCATGTAGACCGCTCTGAGCTCCTCAGAGGAAGAGCGGGATATAAGTGTAAAAATAAAATAAAATAAAAATTACCTGAGTGAGAGATCAGTGCTCCAGCAGCAGATTCAGCTGATCCTGTGGATTCTGTTCACTGATCAGGCGCATCACGCTAGAGGACAGAAGAGACAGGCCTGCAACGGTGCAGCCACAGAACTGGCAAAGGGAAATTGGAAGAGCTGTAAACACAACTTGCCCTAATGCCAGCAAGACAAGTACACCCAAGTCTCATAGACACAGCCACCCCATAGTAGCCCGTTAATACCACCAAGAGGGTGGGTGGGCAAGAAACACTAAGGAAATGGAGGGTGGGGAGGAAGAACCATGGTGATCCAGGGAGACACAACATTTGTAACTAGGGCACATATTTTTCCATGCTCAAACCGTTTTGACACTGTCAAGACACAACAGCACAGCTTTTTGGGAGTAGGCAAAATTTGCAACAGGGCATCCTGGAGATGAGGTGCTTTGTTGTGGAACAAACCTTCGGAGACAAGTCTCCTCCATCAGATACAAAATCCTTTCCATCAGAAAGCTGAGAGGTCAGAGTGTGAGAGTTCGACCTAGTTCCCACTGAGATGCTAAACTTGCATTTGGGCTGTACCACTTCAGACTGCAGGTAGGTGGGAGCTCATGTAGCTGAATTCTCCTCCAGATAAAAAAAAAGTTCTCCCCATATAGGAAACAAACTAGTTTGTCAGGGAGATGAGGAAGACCTTTTCTTTCCGACATACTAGTGTCCAAAATGCAGGGAACCAACAGACCTGTTCAACCAATCATGTGACCCTCCACTTGCCGTCTAAAGTAGTTCAACCCAGACTTAGGTTTACTACTTCAGTAGGAGCTGGACTCTAACCTCTAAGGGTCCATAGCTCTGTTCAAGTGTGTAGCAGCAACTGCAGTTCTGGAGAAGATCCACCTGACTCAATGCCAGGGCTCAGAATCCACACTGTCTCCCTCCCAAACCTACATTCAAGAGTATCCCTGCCATTCATGGTCGGGGGCGGGGGGGGATCCCCTCCCTCACATATCACTACCATTGTTGCTGCAATATCCCATTTTGCTGGGCCAAGGAGAGGGGGAAACCATCACATTATTTTTCTGGACAATGGTAAATCCTGAGAACTCCAAGGACGGATCAGATTAAGGGCCCATCCGGTTTCCCACAGCTGCCAGTCAGATGCCTCTGGCAAGTCCACAAGCAAGGGATAAAGACAACCCCACTCCCCTCGCCTGACCCCTTTCCTAGTTTTCAGAGCTACACCGCCTCGGAATCTCTTTCATTTTGCCAACATGGCTAACAGACCTCTCTTCTCCAGATATTTGTCCAAACTCCTTTCAAAGACATCTCAGTCAGTGCATCTCGTGGCATAAATTGAGATGCTATAAATTAAGTGATGATGAGTGAAGTAATGTTATCTTTTGTCTTTCCTGAATTTACTGTCAGCTTCATTGGATGACACCCCCCACACCCACCCCATGTGCTAGCATTATAAGAAGACAAATTCTTTCCACCCACTTGGTGGAGAACCAACACAACTGACCTGCTACAATAGGCAGATAGCAACCACAGCATCCAGCCACTTGCTGTTTCCTGCAAGAACCCTGCTTACAAGCCACACATCTCATTTTTTCAACCTGAAAGACCTGTCCTGCTCCTCCCAGGGACATTCCGGATTACATGCTACAACAGTTTCACAGCGTATCCACGAAGTGTGCTTCCCACCTACCTGTGTTTGTACACTGCAGTGGCTGCACTGACAACAAGGTGCTGTTCACAAATCTGATGCTACCTTTCGGTTTTATTTTTGTATTTCAGTGTTATAATGTTGCATATGCATGGCAAAAAATAGCTGTACTTTCCCATTTTAGGAGGGCTGTTCTGCTGTGTAATGTGGGGTGCACAGTTCATTTAGCAACTTGACTATTTATTTTTTAATAAAAAATTAGTGCACCCCACCAGATCAGTGCACTTGAGTGATTCTGTGTAGATGGGAAATTCTCCTGTGCAAGTCCTGTAGAAATTAATGGGATTTTGTGTGGAAAAACTTCCCAGTGGATTGTGTCGCTTGTGTTAGGTAGGTCTGTCTGCTAACTGCTCTGTTGCCTTGAAACTTAAAATTCACTGCTTCCGTTTGCCCTTCTACAAAATGCCACATTAGGTCTGTAAGATTAAAAGCAATGTCTCATAAATGAATAGGCGCTGGAGATGAATTGGGGAGAGGTTGCAGGTTGGTGCACTTGGGTGATTCTGTGTAGATGAAATCCATAGAGTTGATAAACGCAAACCCTTATTGAAAACAACAGCAATTCATTTATTTGAGTCACCCTGTGGATGTATTTTTTTATTTTATTTTATTTATTTAACCTATTTTTATACCGCCCAAAACTTGCATCTCTGGGCGTAAGTAGTGCACCCCCTCCGTCAGAAACCTTCAGTTCAGGTACGCCATAGAGATTTTGTCTGTGTGCACATACATTTAAATATTACAGTTTTGAGACAGGCACCAATTACTGACTTAACATCCAGATGAAGTTACTCATGAGTACTCCCACTGGAATTAAGAAAAAATAATTGAAACTAATCTCACTAGAACTGCTTATGAGTAGCTTAATCGAAATGTAAGCCATTGGCTGGAGTTGCCCATCACATAGCTGTAACATTTTACTCATAAGGAGTTACTCAAAAGCAGTCTTATTGAAATGAATGGGGAATGTTTACTTGTCAGAAACCCTTGCCAATCTATTCAGAGACCTGTAGATCCCAATCTCTGTTTACGGCATACCCCTGATATGCAGGGGCATATCTAGGGTGGGGCAGGCAGGGCACGTGCCCCGGGCACCACTTGAAGGGGGGCGCCATTCATAAAAATTAAAAAAAAATTAAAATGGCTGCCAAAAACAAAATAGCCACCATTTATGCTCAGATGGCCTCTGTGAGGCCCTAGGCCATGCCAGGCCTTGCAGAGGCCATTTGAGCATGTGCAGTGGCCATTTTGTTTTCAGCGGCCATTAAAAAAATATTTTTTTTTAAACGGCCACCACACATGCTCAAATGGTCCCTGTGAGGCCCTAGAGGCCAGCAGCGGGAGGGGGAACCTTTGCAGACCCCCCCACACATGGCCTTTAGGAAGCCCCCCAAAGGGGCTACAGGTAATTTTATATATATATATATATATATATATATATATATATATATATATATATGTCACTGTAGACATACTTAGTTTGGCACTAAGTACAGAGAATCAGGGCTTGTGTATACTGAGCTGAAGCCTATGAGCTAGGATTGTATTCATTTGCTCTTACTTTGCTTCTTGTGATAAGTGAGTTAAATGTGATGTCTTAATAATATGGCTATTAATGGTGAGTTTGTCTTTGAATCAGTGTGAAATTCTTAGTATTAAAGCCCACTGGGAGTTTCTTGCTCTCTTTTATTTTAATTGTCTTTCTGAAATACTAGACTATATTCCAAACAGAGACACAGTTTACTCTGCATATCCTTTAATTATTTTCAGAGTATCTGGGAAAAGCCAAATTCTCCATTTATTTTTAAAACTTATATAATAGCTATGCTACAATGCATAGTAGAGAATTAGACAGGCACTTCTGTTTAGTTTTCCAAGTACACCTCCACATAGTATTTGGGTATTTCATGAGCCCCAGCATACTGAAATTCATAGTTTTCCAGCATTTTTTTGTTCTGGCTACGTCCACTGCTAAATAGTTTTTGAAACATTAAAAGATTAACAAGCTTGACTTGTATTTTTCAACTGATATTATGGTAAAGTTATCTGAAAGATGGGTGTCAGATGTTTGGACAGGGAGCGAAATTTCAGTGCTTGCCCTAGGCGCTATTTTCCCTAGATACGCCTCTGTATGTGGGTTTTTGGCAGTGTTCCCCGAGGTCAGATTGCTGGCAGGACAGCCAGAAGGGGGGACAGCACTTAAATTTCTGACCATCCTTTCCCTGGAATGGCCCACTGACCTGACAAAGTTACTCCTTCTATTCCTCACCATCACTGGGATAGCTGCCCCACATTCAAAGGCGCCCCCTGTTTCCCTATCTTCAGATGAACCCAAACGCATTATAGTAATTAAGTAGAAGGAGATCAGCTTTTTTCTTTCCTAAAATCAGATGTTTTTACTCCTCACTCTGCTACATTAAAAAATGTGCAGTTCCCAACAATCTGAAGAAGTAATGTCCTCGTCCCTTTGCACACTGAAGCAGAAATTACATCACAGTGCCAATCACATGATGGAGTTGGCAACATCCAATCATGACTAAGTCCCATTGGAATCAATAGGATTCAAGTTAGTCATTAACATAGTCATTATTAACATACATGTCTCATTGATTTCAATCATGCTGATTCATGATTAACTAGTCTGGATGTTGCCGTGTCAGTTTTATACTGTCAACAAGTGTGTGGATCAAGGTGATCCAGTTGACATAGTATACCTGGACTTTCAAAAAGCTTTCAACAAAGTTCCTCATCAAAGACTCCTGAGAAAACTTAGCAGTCATGGGATAAGGGGACAAATACATGTGTGGATTGCTAACTGGTTGAAAGACAGGAAACAGAGGGTAGGTATAAATGGAGAGTTTTCACAATGGAGTGGAGTAAGAAGTGGGGTCCCCCAGGGATCTGTACTGGGACCAGTGCTTTTTAATTTATTCACAAATGATCTAGAAGTAGGGGTAAGCAGCGAGGTGGCCAGATTTGCAGATGATACGAAACTCTTTCAGGTAGTGAAATCCAAAACAGATTGTGAGGAGCTCTAAATGGATCTCTCCAAACTGGGTGAGTGGGCGACAAAATGGGATATGTGGTTCAGTGTTGGCAAATGTAAAGTGATGCACATTGGGACGAAAAACCCCAGCTTCAAGTATATGTTGATGGGATCTGAGCTGTCGGTGACTGACCAGGAGAGGGATCTTGGGGTCATGGTGGACAGCTCGTTGAAAGTGTTGACCCAATGTGAGGCAGCTGTGAAAAAGCATTTCCCTGCAACCTTAGGGACCAATTAAAGAAGAATTTGCAGCAATAGCTCTAGTTGCAAATCAAACACAAAAATTCCATTGACTTAAATGTGTGTGTCTTTTTTAGAGACCAACTAATAGTGGCAAGAAAGAAATTTTACCAGCATCATTTCAGCTCCTTGTTTTTATGGCAAGCCCAGTGTTGGGCACCCTTTATAGTCCGCAGCTTAGGCTCCAGCCTCAGAATTTGGGCCCTTGAGCTCGCCTCCTCACAGATGCCTGTTCATGCCACAGGCCGCCGGTTACGATGCTCTTGTCCCTTTTAGGCCCTTGGATCCTGCAGCTCCCACTAGCTGGGCAGCTCTCACCAGACTGGTCCCTCATCATCAGCCAACCAGTCTTTATATACAGTTGAGATCTCACTGGTAGTCTTGTGAGAGTTCCCAGTCTCACTGGAACTTTCGCGAGATCTCTAGACCTCGTGGGATTTCGTCGGTTCCCGAGTCTTGCAAGATTTCGCCATTCGAGCCTAACACTTGTCGGGCTTGGCCGGGGGTCCGGCCGTCACAGCTTCCGAGGGTAATGGGGTAACCTCCAGCTGCCCAGGAGGAGGTCCATTGCTGCTGTCGCCCACTGCCCCTGGTGGGCAGGCCACGGCGACAAGACCCTGACACCCAGTCTTAGATATCATGCTACCCAGGGGTGTAGCTATACTTGAGCAGATGGGCTATAAGAATCTGGGCCCCCAAGCTCCTGAGGCCCCCCTCCAGCTTCACCCCTCCTTATCTTCTTTATTTTCTCTCTCAGTCCGAGGGGCCACTGGAGAAAGGGGTGAACATGGGCCCCCTTTCACCTAGCTACGCCCCTGATCCTCCCATAAATGTGGCAGTGGCCTAACAAGTCCAAGAATAGAGCCTGTTTAAATATAGTTCATACCCTTCCTTTTGTGTCTTTAATAGTTAGAAAGGATCATTTCTGTAGGTGCTCTTCCATGGCAGAAGAAGCTATTCCAGCTATTCAAGGTCCAGAAACCCTGCTCTGTTTTAAGCTGGCCCATCTACCTTGCACATAGAGCAGGGCTAAATCCATCAGGATTAGAAGTGTGTTTCTCTTAATACATATCTGCTTGTACCAGCAGAATCACTAGTTAAAATGAAGACTGTTAACCTCCTGTGGAACTTTGTTACAAGGCCAAGAAAGCTCAGTATTTAAGAAAAGAGCTATTTTCTGTCAATGTGGGTGCAACTAAACCAGGATGGGATATACACCCTATCCCATTAGTCATTCTTCATATATGTTTTCAAAGTTAGCTTTGGGCAATCTTTCATTGTAGCCATAGAGAAACAAATGAGGTATCAAAGCACAGGACACATATATTTATGGGGGCGAAACGCTGAGGTTAAACCCTGGCTGCTATCTCTAGTGGCTATTGGCTGTAAGCACTGGCTTCTGTTGACAAAAAAGAGACATCCTTAGTCATTGGTTCAGCTGCTGAAGAGTCATAGAATATTTTTGGACATTTCAAATATCCATGGAAATATTTATGGACATTCCAGTTCCAGGCTTACAAATAACCATTCAGCTCATCTCCTTCCATAAATATAAGTTGCCCTCAGGTGACCAAGGGAGCTCTTGGTTCCCATCCATGAACGACTGAGCAGGTGCCTCAGGTTTTGCACCAGCAGTCTCCTCTTTGTTTTTGCAAAGGCACAGGATGGCTCTCTCGTCTATTTGAGACTTAGAGAGTGCACCACCTTAAGTGGAGCAGCGGGGAAATGCTTGACTATCATGATATAGTGACCTTCAGAGTCTGCTACTGTCATGCACTCCACATGGAGCAGTCCACAAAAACAGTTCATAAGTTACAACTATTGACATTATTTCTGCAGTAAAAAAGGCACAGCATCAAGCTGCATTATCATTCAAGCTCCTCTTTATGCAAGAGAAGGTAGGGACCTCACCTAAACCTTTGCTGTCCACTGACTTGGCATAAAACTGAGTTGTATAAAATATGTGCACAGGTGGGCACTAACCGGTTTGCATAATACCTGTGTGGCTAAACTAGGCTCAGCTCATGCCCAACTACTTCTTTATTGTGCCACATTCTCTTTTTTGCAGACAGGGACATTCCTTAACTGTACTTTTGTGTCTCTAGCCTAAGCCACAGCTTTTGTGTCCGTTCCCAGCCACATTGTCCAGAGAGTGGCTAAGCTTTGCAAGGTAGCATAAACAGCAATCTTGCAACAGTATTTCAGAATCTACTGTGATCAACCCGGTAGGCAGGTTTAGGCACTCAGACGACAGCAAAGACTCCTGGGCAGGCCTCTGTGTTTTTCAGCCCACTTCCCCCATCTGTCCTCCACAGGCCACCCCTACTATTGCTGACAGGTATAGCCTACATCTCAAGAGGAGCATGGGTTGCACTCACAATCATGGTGCCTAGGGCCCAAACAGCCAGGATACTGGCTGAGGTGGCAGAATTCAAGCAAGATCCAGGTTGCCAATATGTCATGCTCCCTTCCTCAACATAAGAGGGAGCATATGCATTCTTTCAAAAAATTCTCTTTATTATAAAAAGGCAGGAACTCTTAAGAAACCTCTCAAACAAAGGGAAAGATGTGTCTCACAACATGTTGACACCCAGGAGTTCTGCACTAACATGCCATCTTCCTACAACTGACAGAAAAACAGAATTAAGCATATGTTAACAGTAGCATGGTGGAGAGGATACTTTGCCATCCTTAGAAGGAGCTGTCCAGCAAGTGATCCCAGAGGTTACCCTGAAGGTAATCCTTTGCAGGCATTTCTGTCTGGCAAGCTGTATCTTGGCGACTCTCCTTACTCTGGCGGAGTTGTGGGGGAGAAGCAGGCCTAGAGAGAATGGAAGGCAGGAAGAAAAGAATACCAGAAAGTAATGTACTTCCACTCTTCCTTGGGTGCGCCATCCAAAATTCAGATTCCACCATCAGAATCTTCAGTAGCTCCCAGTTGGTGGACAAGAGAGCAAGATTCAGAGACTTTTGCAGCAGGTGCTTTTAAAGTGTAGAATACTAATAAAACCAAATCTGTGTTGCCAGACCTGTGACACACCCATCTCCTCTCCTCACCCACCACAGAGAGAAATACATCACCAGCCTGCCTTCTCCCACCAGCGAGCTTCAAAAACTAAAGCACGGCAACTGTCTTTTCAACTGGGAGTAGCCATTGCCTCTACCCTCTCATATCCCATTGCTATTACAGTAGTTGCCCTGTTCTACAGAACCAGATTCTTGAATTCTGCCATAGCAAGCCAGCCATCCTCTCTGAGGTGTTTGAGCTTCCCCAGAGAAGAAAACGAAGAGCTGCACTAGTAGAGGACAATAGGGGCACCTGTCTCAGTTCTAGAATGGCCAGATCCAAGGCAAGGAGAGAAATACAAACAAACCTTTTGTTTGGACCATGTGGATCCAAGACATGCTCCAGAAGGACCCCAGAGAAAGAGAGATTTCAAAAGGTTGCTAGTACTGCCCAGTGCAAAAGGCAGACAGGGTGATCAGATGGAAAGGGAGGAGCACTCCACCTTTAAACAATTTTGTAGAAGAGTTTCAGTAGGTGCAGTTTGTCATACAGGGTGAGAAGCTGCCCCTGATGGAATTCCTGTTTCTGTACAGGAATTCCATCTGTACAATTCCGGCGATCGGAGGCCCAGTCTACCAGGCCTTTTCCCGGCAGGTAGACCGGGCCTCCGGCGATCGGCGTCCTTTGTGGCGCGCGCATGTGCGCGCGCAAAGCTTCAGTAGCCGGCAGGACTTCATAGAGAGAGGAGCTCTGTTCGGTAGCTCCTCTCTTTGTTTTCAACGGCATCATCGGGTGAGGACTCGGGCGGGCGGGCGGGCGGCTGGGAGGGAGGGAGGGAGGGAGGGAGGGCTGGCTGGCTGGCGGGCGGCGGCAGTGGTAGCAGTAGTTTTGGGCTTAATCTGCTCGCGGCGGGGGGGGGCTGGTTTCCAGCGCCCCGTTATTCTGTAAAATACGACTTCTGGCGGGGGCAAAGAGGCGGGAGGGGTAAGCAAGCCCTCCCCGCCCTAAAAGGAAGGCCCCCCTTCGGTGCCGGTCCGGACTGCTCCAGACCGTGCACATCCCTAGCATTTTGCATGCCTTTAAAGTGCACTTGATAAAGAGTTTTGCACATAAAACTGGGTGTCTGGGTCTTTTTCCTAGGCTCCGGAACGAATTAATCCGTTTCCAATGCATTCCTATGGGAAACCGCTTTTCGACTTACGAACTTTTCGACCTACGAATGTGCATTCGGAACAGATTAACTTCGTAAGTCGAGGGACCACTGTACAGCTCTTTTAAAAAAAGGTACAGACTCTGCTTCTCTTTTCTATCTGATCACCATGCAGACATCAGTTTCACCATGGTTTAGGGGGAAGCAGACAGCTTTATGTCTGTCTCCTGTCCAGACCATGTGTCCAGTCCAGTCCTCCCCCCACCACACACACACTCCCCTCTTAGCAGCTATGGATAATAAAGAAATAGATTCAACAAGCTCAATCTACACATCAGAACCTTATTGGGAAATAAAGTATTCAGCAGTGAAGTGATGTTTTGTTCTTCAAATCATCTGTGCAAGTGGATTAGCTTGTCTGAACAACAGACATGTTCGGCAGGCAAACTTATGTGGGAGGAAAGTAAACTCGTCTAGAAAGTGTTTTCAAGCCTTCTAGAACCTCCATCAAATAAATTCTCACCCCGTTGCCCAAAGAGGCCAGGAAGAACATTCATCTCCGATGTGCCTTACCAGCTGTCTGAGAGGAGCATCTGCTGCCTGCACAATATTGCAGGGCTGCTGGGAATGAAGGCAGGCTGTGGTCTTTTGAAGAACCCCACTGGGGTGTGGCATGGAGTAATGATGACCTTTGGGTAAGGGGTACAGTTGGGCTTGGTCCACCTCAGCTTGGACTGGTGCTCACGTTCTGTGGCTAAAGAAAGAGAACAGGTTAGCCGTGGCAGGAAAACTGGGACCTGTGCAAAACACAAGGCAACTACTGTATTTACTCAGATACAAGGTGACTGAATTTAACATGAGCCCCTTAAAAAAAAAAAAAAGATAGAGGTCAGATACAGTTTATACCTATATTTCCTCAAAAAAGGAGCAATCTGAATTTAAGATGGCCCCCTGAATTCTAACATCCAAGAACTTGGAAAGAACCTAGTCCTGGATTCAGGTATGAGTGAGTAACTTTGTTACGATCATAGATCAGACATAGACACAATCAATTATACAGCATTCAGATAAGAAATCTATCATACAGCACACCCACAAAGCAAAATGTTTTATGGTGGAATCTAGAGAGTGGAAAGTAATTGTTGGCGGACCTTAACAATAGCCACACAAAATTTAGCATACTTGTGTGTGATGGAAGGTTTATTATCCTGGATTCAGATAAATACAAGAAGTAGAAAAGAGCGAGCCTAGGCCCATGGACTCCAGCATCCCCATTCCAACAGAGGTCAGCCAGATGCGTCCAGGAAATTCACAGGCAGGGCATCAAAGGATGTGCCCTATCTGCCCCTCTTAGCATCTGGTCTTCAGAGGGATACTGCCTCCGAACACTGTTCAAAGGCTGACCCTCCTCCATAATTTTGTCTAATCCCCTTGTGAAGAGATGTACATGCAAAGTGCTGGAGAGAAAGAGCAAGAGTTGCCATAGCAACCATGAATTGAGTGTTGGGAGGAGGGCTGGTAAGAGTCAGAGAGTGAGTTGGGCAGGACAGAACTCAGAGCGAGTGTTTGTGTGGTGTTTATTATTTGACACTTATATCCCACTCTTCCTCTGAGGAGCTCATGGTTATTTTTATCCTCACAACAACCATGTGAGGGAGGTTAGGCTGAGAGACACATGAGTCGCCCAGAGTCACCCAGTGAGTTTGATTGTTGAATGGGGAATCCAACTCAGGTCTTCCCAGTACAACACTAATCACTACGCTATAATGGCTCTCTACGTTTGAACAAGGGAAATCGTTCAGGGGTTGAGAGAGTTCTTGGTCAGTACTCTGGGAGTCTGGAGTAATAAGCCTAAGGGGGTGGGGTGGGGGAAATCCTTGAGAGAGAAAGGTACACAGAGACAAAAGCTACTGCTTTAATAGACTAAGAGTTCTACAAAGTTGAAACACCTTGTTCTAAAATATACAACAACCCTAAGAGCAACGTTGTAGTGAAGCTGACGTGTCCTGCTTTGCAGAGATCCATCTTTTGTAAATAATAAACTTGTTCTTATTGGTTTCTACACTTTAAGCTTTGTTTCTTTCTATGCACTGAACATACATACGTATCATGCGCTTGCGAGGATACATGCCCAAAGAGTTGCTTACTGAGAGCAGGGAAATAAATAATCATATTGTGGCAGCATAAGAAAGTAATAACTAATTACATTCCATGAACGTGGAGACCCAGGGGTCTCTCCCAGCCCTACCTGAAGATGCCAGGGAGTAAACCAGGGACCTTCTGCATGCAAAGCAGATGCTCTACCACTGAGCTGCAGCCCCATCCCCCTGAATAAGGAGTTTATTTTCACAGCATCTAATTGTCAACACTGCATGATTTGTGGGGAGGGATAAGAAGAAAATAGATCCATCAATGGCAGCTGAAATAGTCGGGAATGCAACCGCAGTTAGGGCATCTCCACAACTTCCTAGTCATTGATGCTGGTCACAGGATACTGTTGGATGATCACTGATCCAGCAACATCATCTCATTCTCTCTCAGATGGGCGGGGGGGGGGGATGGGGCAACTCGCTATTAGGTATAGGTGGGCCACCAAATATGCCTTCTAGGCAGAGATGGCCCAAGGTATAGCAGCACCTGTGGCAATGCTCCACAATTCTGGTGGGGCCATCCCCCTATCAAAACCATCCTGCCACCATCCTGGCAGACCAATAAACTGTCACCTTTTTGCAACCGCCTCACCTCACCTCATGAAAGGAACACCCCTGTTGCCAAGTCATCAACGGCAACAACCCTTTCCTGCTCCTTGAGTTCTCCACAAACTGAAAAGAACATGGGAGAGGGGTCCATCTCCTTTTACATGGCCTTGTAGAAGCAGCACAAGTGGCTCCTAGAAGTGGAACAAGTCCCTCTCATTCTTTCCCATAGTGCCTGTGTGCAGACATTCAGAAAGGGGGATATAGCAAGAGATTTCCACTGCTTCTTGTTTTCTCCAGATGCGAGGGTAAACAAGAGCCCATCCTTCTCCCAAGCTCTCTGCAAGTGCCAGAGGACTAGTGGGTTGGAGAAAGAGGGCAGAATGGTGTCTCATTATATGGGAGGCTTTATACAGAAGGCAGAAGCAGCAGAAAACCTATTTTTAAAAGGACATTGTAGAACTGGAAAAGGTGCAGAAGAGGGCAACTAAGAGCACCTTCCTTATGAGGCAAGGGTACAACATTTGGGTTTTTTTAGTTTAGAAGAAAGACAACAGCAGGGAGACATGATAGAGGTACGCATGGTGTAGAGAAAGTGGATAGAGAGAAAAAGTTTTCACTCACACCACACTAGAACCAGGGGTCATCTCATGAAACTGGATGCCAAGAAATTTAGGTCCAGCGAACGGAAGTACTTTTCCACACAACGCATAATCAACTTGTGGAATTGGTGTTGGCTACTAGTTTGGATGGCTTTAAGACAGGTTTGGATAAATTCATGGAGTAGAGGTCTATCAGAGGCTACAGGCCACCTCCAGCCTCAGAGGCAGGATGCCTCTGAATACCAGCTGCAGGGGAGGAACAGCAGGAGAGAGGGCATGCCCTCAGCTCCTGCCTGTAGGCTTCCAGCGGCATCTGGTGGGCCACTGTGTGAAACAGGATGCTGGACTAGCTGGGCCTTGGGCCTGATCCAGCTGGGCTGTTCTTATGTATGGGGGGGGGGAGATCCTCCTCTCCGCCATTCTCTGGATTTGCAAAGAGTGTGAGGGAAGGCGGGGGTTGGGTGGTGGCAGCCACAAGTAGTGGCTGGCTACAAGCAGAATCAAATCAGAGTTAGTGGACCCAGGAAAAGTTTTCCCCTTGTAGAACTTCAAGGAATGAGAGCCTCTGCCGGGAATGCGTAACAGCATCCAAAACTCAGCAAAATGAAAAGGCAGGCCAGGCCACCCATTCTTTTGAATGCAGGTGGAAAGACAGACTTTAGATGCACCTCTATCATTTTATCGCAGCAAACACTGCTTTAGCCACTGCAAATAAAATTGCTGTGCAAAACAAGATGTGATCCTGAAGAGAGGAGAACTGCTTTGTCCTCTAAACATACCTCTCATAGCAACTGGGACAGAAAGCCTCCGCTTGGGGTCCCCAATTTCCAGCTTTGGCAATGAACACAAGAATTCTTGCTTCAGGAAGAGGGCCTTCTCTTCTTCAAACTGCTTCCTCTGTTGAAGTTTAAAAAAAAAAAAAGATGAATATTGCCAGAACTCCATTGGATGGTTAGAACAGCTCGGGGGGTACAAACAAACTTCTTTCTTCATAGCCCAGTTCTCACAGGAACTGGTAAAACTACCTGTGTTCAGCTGGACTGCTTCAAACTGCAAGTGCAGGAAATGTTCTAGCAGTCTCCTTGACTGCAAGTGACTTCTGATAACTGGGTAAAGTGGTACCTTGTCAAGTGGTGGTTCTCATATTTAGCAGCAGGAGAGCAACTGTTCCCATTTAACCCAGCACATCATCCCTCACCTGTCTCTCTTGTATTTCTTCTTTGATTGTGAGCCCCTTTGGGATGGGAAACCATCCTCTTATTTATTCTGCTATATAGACCACTTCAGGAACTTTTCTTGTTGAAAAGTGGTATATGCATATTTTTAGTTAGCAGGTGAGGCTCCAGAGGTACACCCAAGTAATTTTGGAGCCTGGACCTAAAGGCCTTTGGAGCCCCCCCCCCCCATTGCAAGTTAAGTATCATCTTTTAACACGTAGGTTCTTGAGGGCACAAACCACACCACTCAGGACTGACTAAAGAGGATTTGGGGGCCCCCAGGGGGTGTAAGTCCAGGAGTAAGAGTGCCTCTGTGAGGCTCACTGTTGAACAGGCAAAGTCATTTTGAGGATATATGGAATTTATAATGCAATATCTTTTTAATTAATGTGCTTGCAAAAAGTAAAAGTACAGTTGTAAATTTGTAGAATTTCAACTTCAGACATTATTCATTTTATTAAATAATTACCAGATATAGTAAGTTTGAACCATAGTAAATTAGAACCGGAAAAGATCTTCTGTTTCTCTTGGGCATGATGCAATTTTTGAATTATTCATCTGATTGAGTGTTAAAACTGCTGGGAATAACAGTTAAAACTATTGTACACCACCCAGAACCTTTGGATAGGGCAGTATAGAAATGTAACAAAATGATCATTTTATTCAGAATTTCTTCTAAAAATATAAGAAAACCTAACCCCTTAAAACTGTTCACCAAGAATATTCTAGTTTTAAAGGTAGAATATTCAGCTACTTTCAGTGGCAGGATTCTGTATGCAAGATTTGGTATCAGTAGGTCATTGGGAAGTAGGACAATATTTTGCACCAACTCTTGAAAATATGCAAGAGAAAGTAAGTGGAGGGAATATTTTTGCTCTTCCTTCCTGGAGGGAAACACACACACACACACACCGCATAGATAAAGTGAGAGACTATGATCGATGGGTTCCAAGAAGGCATTGATGCTGCTTCCCAATATCCAAAGATCCAGGACCACAATGGCCTGGTTTCATCCCTTTCAGCAGCCAAGCAGCCATCATGACTGCCTACCTCCCGTCCCAGGCGGATGGCAGCCTCCGTGAAGTTTTTCCGTTCTGCTTCAAAGGCCCGCTTCTGCTCCTTGAACATCTCTTGCTCTTCTTGCAGCTGCTGCTCCTCCTCCAGGAAGTAGGAGCCCTTCAGGTGAGCTGGTAGCTCTGAACTGGTGACAGCGGACAGCTGCTCCTGAAAGCAGGAGACGGATCACTCAGAGGGAGACAAAATACAAGACAGTCACCCTTCTGCTTATACATCCACCCCTTGGACTCACACCCCAGGCTTCCACGCTTGGTCTGAAGCAGGCCTACAAGGGAACCATCTCACTGAAACTAAGCAGGTCTTGATCTGGCCAGTGCCTGATCACCTGGAAACTCCATCTACACCACCTTGTGCTCCAGCATGGAAGAAAGATGGAATATAAAACATTTTAAAAAGAAATGAAAGAATTGGCTTATATGCCAGTCTAACTGACATGGCTTCTGCAAACAAATCTGGGATGCTTAGTTTGGTGTGGGTGCTATGAGCTGTCAGAGATCCCCATCCCTCCCTGACAGAACTGCAGTTGTCAAGATTCCTTGGAAGGAGGAACGGCTATAAACCCATTTGGAAATTTGCAGTGTAATGATTCAGCCACCAGAGGAAGCCAGAGGCCAGCATACAGGCAATGAGGAGCTAGAAGAACCTGCTATTACTGGAGACCAACCAAGAAATTAGAAAAGGCTTTTCCAGTGCTTAAGGAAGGAGGTTGTCACCCCAGAGAAACCATCCTCCCCCCTCAAAGGTCCTTGACTCACCACCAGCCCAAGTAATTGCTCTGCCACCATATACACAACCCCTCCTCCTTGCAATCCATGCTCATTAACCCTGACTGCCACATTAGTCCGTTTGCTTTAGTTCCAACTGTTGCATTGAGCAGGGTGGTGTGGAGATGAAACACCCATTTACTACTTTTAACACCCCAGCTGAGATAATGAGAGAATGGAAAGACCATTCAAGTAGTAATCAATTAAGAACTAAATGACAACTGTTGCCTGAAAGAATTTGGTGATTTTTGACAAGGCTCCATTTGGAGGCAGGACAAACAGCCTGAAGAAGAGGGCCGGTCGCTGAGGCCACGTGAGGATTCAGAGGTGCCCAACATTTCCCCAGAGGTGGTCTAAAGGGTTAATTCAAAAGATTTGAGGGGCTTTAAAGGCCATTTGGTTCCACCACCTATGCTGGAGACCTTTGCCTGCACATGCTAAACAGAATCAACCATGGTAGACTGCAGATCTGAGTCACGTAGGTGCTGCAACTCTGTCCAAAATGCAGAACATGCTATTGAGTGAAGCTTCCTTTTAAAAAAACAACATGTTTTTTAGTCCCAATGGTTGTTGGCGGACTTAACACCGTGTGTGCAATGCCTGCCGTTACTGACTAAGACTTCCAGTGGCTTGGGGAAGGGGGTGGAGAGTGCTCGAGTGACCGGAAGAGTTCCCATGAAAGAGAACTAGGAAGGGTCTTGCCCATGACCACCTGGAGTCCAGCCTGCCACTTGCAGAGGCTAGGCAGGGCCAAGCAGTACCCTGAGAAGGCTAAGCAAGGAAGCCTTTCTCCTACCTGGAAACACTGCTGCTGCAGGGCAATCAGCACTCTGCTCTCCTCAATCTCCTCCTTCAGCTTCACAATTTCCTTCTCATGATCCGTCACACTGATGACAGGGTCTTGCCCGTCCCCTCCAAGCATTCCAGATCTAGAAAAATCTACAGCTGAAGAGGGGGACAGGAGGGATGTCAGTGTACAGTTCTTCTCATTTCCGCTCTGGGAGGTTTGGTCTGCAGGATGTTTAACCAGGAACTGAATGTATTCACTTAGTAGACCCAAAGTCATATGGAAGCCATACTGAGGTGTTCTGAGAAGCAGTATAGTTTGGTGAGGAGGGCTCTGAATTTGCAGAGCTGAGCTTGTAATGGCCTTGGGTGAGCCTCTGTTTTAACCTCTGTTCCTCATCTGCAAGAAGGGAGTGATAGTGACCTACTTCACAGGGTTGTACAAGGGCTGTAAAACATATTGCATATACTTTGAAGCTGTAAACTAAAGTGGATATTTTCATTTAAAATTGTGTATACACACTGTCATTTAAGCAGTCTAAACGGCTTAAGACAACTTTATAAGTTATAGCAATGCCATCTGTTGTGTTCGTAACATACCACACCTGTGCTTTAGAAAAGTCAGGCTGAATTCTAGCAGCTACACTGGGCACAGTTTCAATACAAGCAGGTGCCTTTGTTTTAAGTCAACCTTCTAAACTGGGAGGATTATGGTTAAGTTGTTTTTGAATCTGATCCAACCAGAATCAAAGCTCACCAAACAAAGAAGTCACATGCCCACATAAACCAGGCAAAGGTTTGTCCTTCAAACTGCCTTTTGAAAGTTGAGCTCAAGACAACTGCTGGCTTCTGCTTCAGCCACAAGCGGGTTTTCCCCACACAACCAGCAACTGAGAAACTAGGTAGCTGAGCTCTGGGTCTAATGGGTGCTCCCACATGGCACTACACCTTTAATCGGGGCAGAGCCACCATTGTGTGAATGGGTTCAAAGAACCCGGGCCACCGCCCCTCAGGAGCCACACATCATGCCCCTGAATCTGACGTCAGACGCAGAGGCGTCATTTCGCTTGCAAACAGGGCTCCGTGGCCCCGTTTACGAGCAAAATCCGGCCAGTGCCGCATTCTCAGCACGACCGGAGCAGCTCTCCCTGACTTCTAAAGGCAGCCCCGCTCAGCCCCGTTTGCAAACTAAGCTACACCCCCTGCGTCTGACGTCAGGCACAGGTGGCAAGGCTTAACCACACATCCTGCATCTGGCGCAGGAAGCAGGGCTAGGGCTGCGGCAGCGGGCTGAACCCGGGCCACCACTGGCCTCCCTCCGCCTCTGCCTTTCTTGTTCCTCTTAGCTCATGTATTGCTACTAAGTGGTTTAATGGAATATTCCAGGATTGAACATGGAACCAGCTTCCTGGATAAGGCCTGGCCAAGGGTTCTATTCTATCTAGTCCAGCATTCCATTTCCAGCAGGAGGAAGCAGCTGGTGGTGCCTTCAGGATCAGAAGGGCTTCAGGATTCCCACCGCCCCCCCCCCCATTTACTTCTACCACTTGGTATGCAGAGATGCAACTCTCCTGAACATGGGAGATTCCATCAAGCTATTAGGGACAATAACTGCTGGGCTTGCAGCTTAGTGGTGAAACACGCGCTTTGTATGCCGAAGGTCCAGGCTTCAACCCCTGACATCTCCAAGAAGGGCTGGGAAAGATCCTTCTTGGACTGAAACCCTGGAGAGCTGCTGCAAGTCAGTGCAGACAGTATTCAGCAGCTGGATGGACCAATGATCTGACTCTGTATAAAAGCAGCTTATGTTCATATATTCAGACCAATCTTCCTTGGGATGTCCAATTCCTTTTTAAAGGGATCTAAGCTAGTGATCATCTCCACATCATCTCACGAGGGTGATAAAAACCATGATATAGGCTGGTTACGACACCCCCACCCCCACCCCCACCCCGTACCTTGTCCACCAATGGTCTTCATGCTATTCCTGAGGCTACACCACTGCTTCTGGAAGACCTCATAGGGAGAGCTTTGCTCCATGCCCTGAGAAGAGAGCAATGTGTTGCTGATGATCAAGGAAGGCAGAAGGAGGTGGCCAAGCAGAAGTGGCTGCGACTGTCCCCCCAGACCTCTTACCTGGGCAATGCCAACATCCATGCCCAGCAGCTGCTGCACATCTTGGCTCACTTGGTTCATCAGCTGCTTCAGTTTGGTGTTCTCTTGCACTAGGCCCTGCTCTCGCTGATCCTGCTTGGCCAGCTGGGTGCGGTAGAGCTCTTCCTCCCTCCTGCCAGGTGAGGAAAGACAGCAAAAGGAGTGGAATGCCACCTGCCCAAAGCTAACACATCTTTGCTTCCATCACTACCACCGGAACATAACTGTTGGGCCCCTAGCACTAAATAGTAGGCCTGTGCAATATAAGGTATATCAGAAAAACCTCCGACCCCATATTTAGAAGCTATATCAGATCAGAATTACCAGAATCACGATCTAGAAAAATATTGCACTACTGGAAGAAAAAAGGCTTCTGCATCTTTCAACAGTTAAAGGAATCCCACACCACCCGACTGCAGTTTGCAAAATGGCTGCCATCTGCCTGCCTATTTGTATATGTGCTCCAGAACACAGAATGGCCTCTCCTCTCAAATGGCCCCAGCTGCAATTATTGATCCCTGAAGCTTTTCTTCTTTTAGATTTGAAGAGATGTTCTTGTGTAAGAACACTTTGCCAAACCAAAAAAACCCAGCAGCTGCCAATATCGTTCCTTGAAGGTTTTAAAACAATCGACAAGGTGTTTTTATGCAGCTACCCTACCCCAAAATGTGTGGGTTTTTAAAAAAAAAGCTTTGGTGAACAATAGTGGCAGCTGCTGTTTTTGTTTTGGTTTGACAAGGTGTTCTTGTGCAAGAACAGCGTTTTGACAAACGAAAAAGGGGGATGATCCCTGCAGCTGCTGCTATCTGTAGAGTGGGGGCAGTACAGGCGACCTAACTTCCCCTGTGACTTGCAAATGTGACACCAGTTTTCTTCTACAGTTCTCAGAAGCAAGTACAATTTTGGCTCTATTCTTAAAAAAATCATTACAAAGCAATGCAGGGCTAATTTACTTAAAATTAAACAGAGTCCTGCCACCCTGAACTGCATGTTTGCCAGATTTCCGAGCTCCTTGCTCAGCCATTCCCATTTTTTCCTCTTTTCCCATGGACTTTCAAGGGGATTTATCTGATTTCCAACTGGAAATCCAATAATGACACAATATCCAATATTTGCAAGAGTCCCAAAAGGTTATTCCAATTCTTATTGGATCTGATATTTTCAATTGTACACAGGCCTACTAAGTACTCTGACCATGTAGTGACACCAGCATTGCAATGTTCCCTCCAAGGTGTGTGTGCACACAAGTTTGTTTATGTCCACGCAGTTAATTTTAGATCCTGCTCAAGTTGAACCAGGAAGGCCCCATTCTGAATGCATGTGTGCATACACTGCCTTGATACGGTCACCCAGAACTCATTCTGCGCAGATAAAAAAAGATTAGAGGGAACACTGCATGTGTTCTTTTCCCCACTCAGATAATTCTTGTCCTGTTCAGTGTTTACCCATCACCCACTTCTCCCCCAGTAAATGCTACTTTGGCAACCTAGGCACTTCACCAGGGCTGTGTGCAGACTTCCCTGTAAGAGGGATTCCCAGATGATGTTTACAACTCCCATAATCTCCAGGCAAAGGCCATTGCAGCTGGGGATTCTGGGAGTTTTCAACAACATCTAGGAATCCCTCTTACAGGGAAGACTGGCTGTGTGTGTGCAGCAATTCCTTGTGAGTGTAGAAAGCCACAAATTTCAGTTCCCCTTGAAAATGTACAGGCAATGCTTGAGAAAATCTCAAAAGAGCTGCTGAATCAAGTCTCCAGTGGACAGCCTTTAGTACCCTTTGTCCCTCCTCATGACCAGCAAAATTATACAAAATAAGAGAAAATATGCAAATTCAACTAATTTGCATGATTTACACAAGTTGCAGAATTCAGTTTCTTTTTGCAAAACTTTGATATCTTTTTAACAGCTGGATTCAGTCCTGAATGTATCCCTTTTGCCATTGCCCTGTCTTTCAGGGAGCTAGTCTGCATGGAGATTGGGCTAAGGTGAACTGTCCACATGTACTTGGACAGGGGTGGGGTAGGCGGCTTCAATCTGTACTAGTCCCCTGTGCATTCCCACTACAGCAGGGAAGGCTGTGAGGCCAACACTATCCCAGCATCTATGCCAATGAAGAAAGAGATCATGCTTCTTCTCCCCAGGGACAACTCTGAGCAAAATCACCAAATGAAGAGCATAGCAATAGCAACATACTGGGCAGAGTCAACCAGATTTACCGAGCAGTTCCTGTGTTCAGATAGTTCTCTTGAGTGCTTTCTCAAGCCTCACCCTGCCTTCTTCTACCTTCCTAAAGGACGGGTGGGGTTAACACCATCTACTTACTTGCCAAGAGATTTTCCAGTTTTCCCGGTTGCCCTCTTGCAATCAGCCCGGGGCAGGGGGTTAAGGTAGCCGATTGCTAGGGACAGCAAGGCAGAAACCTGAGTAGGAGGCCTAAGATTCCACTTCTCTTCCCCCTTGCCCCCATCTCTGAAACACGATTCAGAAGTTCAGTGAGCATGGCTATTTCCTCCAGCAGGATTTTCCCTTGGAGAGTGTGGCAGAACTAGTGATTGAACGCAGGGACCAAACTAGACAATACAAGCAGATCCCAAATACACCACAGGTAGAAATACCAGCCATGTAAGGCCCCAATCTGGGTAAAGGGAGACTTTAACCCTTCGATCCTATCTGGATCACTACCCACCTTCCCCCAGCTGTTTGCCCTAGGAGGAAAGTTCCCCATCAGCGCCAATGGGAGCTTTCCTTCTAGGACACATAGCAGCTGCAGGGAGCGGGAAACCACTCAAAAGAACAGCCCTGCTGAATCAGGTCCAAGGCCCATCTAGTCCAGCATCCTGTTTCACACAGTGGCCCACCAGATGCCGCTGGAAGCCTACAGGCAGGAGTTGAGGGCATGCCCTCCCTCCTGCTGTTACTCCCCTGCAACAGACCATGGCAAGTGGAAAAGGTACATTGGTACTCACCGTGAAGGTGTCTTCTGGCTGGTGTAGAAGAGGTCACCCAAGCTTGGGATTACATCCCCCCCACATGCTCCAAAAGGCAGGAAGTAGTCATACTTGAAGATCCTTAACCCAGTGCATGTGGGCGGATCTCCTCAGTGCTTAAAACAGCTCAAGCTACGGAATGAAAACCACAGAACACAACAGAGAATATACAACAATATACAAACAATAATGCAGAGAAAGACAGAAAAACTGTCCCCCTACAACCAGATCATCAGCTCCAGCCTAACACAACCCGGGCAGGCCTTGGGTGACCTCTTCTACACCAGCCAGAAGACACCTTCACGGTGAGTACCAATGTACCTTTCTCGGCTGGTGTAGGAGGTCACCCAAGCTTGGGACATACCACAGCACCAACCACGGGAGGGAAAATACCCAAGCTGGAGCTACTGACCCGGAAGGACCTGTTGCAGGACCCTCTGACCAAATGCTGCTCTGGCAGCTTCATGTTCATCCAACTTGTAATGCCTTGAAAATGTAAAAGGCGACGACCAAGTAGCCGCCTTGCAAATCTCTTCATGGGACACCGGTGAAGATAACACGGCGGAAGTGGCTGCCGATGTAGTTGAGTGCGCCGTAATCTGACCAGGCACCGAAAGTTTCTGGGCTTCATACAACATCGTAATGCAAGAATGAACCCATCGAGCAATAATGGCTGAAGAGACCTTGCATCCCATCTTAGAAGCCTTAAAGGCCACAAAAAGAGCATCTGACTTACGAAAAGCCTGCGTCCGGTTGCACTCCTTCTCTGCAGGGTGACGAGCATCCGGACAAAAAGAAGGTAATTAAATGACCGCCTCACGATTAAACTGAGACTTTACCTTAGGGATAAACAAAGGATCCGGGATAAGTCTCACAGAGTCCTTAGAGAAAATACACAAATTACTCTTAACTGACAGAGCCTGCGATTCAGAAACCCTCCTGGCTGATGTTACAGCTACTAAAAAGGCCACCTTCCAGGACAGCATCTGCAATGATACAGATCAAAGTGGTTCAAATGGCGGAAACTGCAGACCCCACAACACAATATGCAAATCCCATGACGGAAAACGATGGCAGACCAGAGGAGACAACAAAGCTGCCCCCCTCAAGAACTTGCGTAGAAGAGGGTGCCACGCCTGAACAAATGCTGATGAAGAAACAACATCTGGATCAAGCACGCTGCCTGGTGTTTAAGCGTGTTGGGTTTCAGACCAAGCGCAAGGCCATCCTGAAGAAAACCTAGTAATCCCCTCGACCTGCACTTGTCCAGCTGCAGGGAGAGCTTTGCTGTCCAGCGCAGAAAACTACACCAAGTCGAATGGTAAATCTTGTTGGCTGAACACTTTATATATGCAAGGATGGTAAAACGGACCTTGACACAGCAGAACTGGATGGTCTGGCAAACTGAGTGGATGACCTACGGTCAAGTCGACAATCTCGGAAAACCAAGGCCCTCTGGGCCAAAAAGACGCAATCAATATCAGGGATGCCCGGGAACCCCGCAGCTTCCTGAGGCAACGGGAGAGCAGCGGCACTGGAGGAAATGCATTCAGCAGACACGGAGGCCATGGCACCGATAGCGTATCCGTCTCTTCTGCCACCAAAATCGGGAAATGTGAGTAAAACCTCTGAATCTTGGCATTCTGAGGATATGCAAACAAGTCTATCTGGGGACACCCCAGCCGCTCTGTCAGCCACCTAAATACTTGAGGGTGCAGGCCCCATTCTGCCGGCTGGATCTCCTGCCGTCTTAGCCAATCTGCCCGAACATTGGAAATTCCGTTTACATGATGGTCCAGAATGGATATTAAGTTGTTCTGTACACATTAAGATATTCCTTCCCTTCACCAAGGGCGTGAAGGCTCTTAGGGCCAGAAAGACAGCCCGCAGCTCGAGCCAGTTTATGCTATGGAGCAACTCTTCCACCGACCAAAGCCCCTGGGCAGAACTGTTCCAACAGTGAGCCCCCCAGCCCGATAGACTGGTGTCCGTCGTGACCAGCACTCCCTCGGGTTCTATGAACAGCTTGCCCTTGTCTAGGTTCCCCGGGCTGTCCAACGAATCAACTCGTGAAGAGACACCTAGAGAGGAATGTTCTTGTCACGTTTGAGGGCAATCCTGTGCTGGTAAGGGAGGAAAGCCCACTGTAACTGGCGTAGATGAAAACCTCGCCCAAGGCACCGAGTCCATAGCCGCCACCATGAGACCCAACAAACTTGCTAGATTGAGAAGGCTGGCCCACAGTCTCGAAGCAATCACACGAGCCAGTGACGATAAGACCTCCATCCGATCCTGTGGCAGAAACAGTTTGCCTACTGAGGTGTCCATTACCATGCCCAAATGACGAAGGCTCTGTGTGGGCATCAGGAGACTCTTGCCCACATTTATCAGAAACCCATGGGCACGTAACACAGACATTGTTCTGGACAGAGCTGACTGAACTGCCCCTTCTTGAGCAAGTTGTCGAGGTAACAATACAGGTGGACCCCCTCAGTGCATAAAGTGGCCACTAGCAGACTAGAGCCTTCATAAAAACTCGGGTGGCTGATGAGAGACCAAAAGGAAGGGCTCTGTACTGATAATGCCTCCCCATGAAGCAGAAGTGGAGTATATGTCGACTGCGTGGATGAATGGGGATGTGTAAATAGGCCTCCTGGAGATCTATTGAAGCCATGTAGTCCCCCATCTGCAATGCCTCTGAGATGGTACAAAGGGTTTCCATCCTGAACCTCCTTTTTATCACAAAACGGTTGACTGGGCGTAGGTTGAGAACTGCCCTGGCCGATCCGTCCTTTTTTGGCACCGTAAAAATCACAGAATAGATGCCCTTGCCTCTCTGAAGAGGTGGGACCTCCTCTATGGCCCCTATAGCCACCAGATACTGAATGGCCATGGACAACCCCTTGTGCTTTTCCCGTATCTAGGGGTAAGGAGGAATCTGTTTCCTGGGGGGCTGGCCAGCTCCACTTCGTACCCGTGTAGGCTAATGGAAAGAACCCACCTGTCGATGGATTCTTTCCAAACGGGCCAAATGGCAGACCCCCACTTTGCCTGAGTGGGAGTCAGGACTGCTGCTTGGGGGCCCCGCTGCTGGTTTCCGAAAGACTGATGGTTCTGCTGAGTGAACCCTTGCCTGCCTTGGCCTCTGGATCTGTTCCACTGCGATCGAAAAGGCCTAAAAGGCTCCCTCTGACAAACTGAGGTCTAAACGCCCTGAAGGTTTGCGTCGGTCTACGATTAAAACTCTTGTCCGCCTTCCTAGGGGCTGATGGCAGTTTCAATGAGGACCTCTTTCAGGGCCTCATCCCCAATTAGCTTCCCCCCCAGCATAGGGAACAGCAGCTAATTTAGCCCTAGATGTATTATCAACTTCCAGAATTTTAGCCATATGTTGCTTCTTGCCAGGACACCTGCACTGACCGCACGTGCTGAGAACTGAACACTGTCCAGAGTAGCATCTGCTGAAAAGGCAGCTGCCTTCTGCAGACGAAGTAGCTTACGCCGCATCTTGATTGATCAGCGGGAGGGTCATTGGGTAACTCGCCGATCCACAAGACCAATGCTCTAGACACCAAGGACGCAGTGGTGTCAACTCTGATGGCCACTGCTCAAGCCTCATGGGCCCTGCGCAGTGCAGATTCTGCTTTTCTGTTTCCTGGCTCCTTAATAGAGGAGTCCCCATCCTTGGGTACCCTATGCTACTAAGTAGGGCCCCGAAGAGAGCATCCCTAAGTGGCACCTTCAGCAAGTCCAGAGTCTCCTCCTCAAAGTTGTACAATTTGCAAGCCAATGCCAACATACGCTTTGGGAGTCGCAATAGACGCCCATTCCTCCTTGATGGTATTAGTAAAGTCCTCAGGTATCATTGATTTAATCTGTGGTACCTTAGCCTTAGGCAGCACCAAGGAGCCCTTGGACACAGGAGAGATCTGTTCCTCTGTAACTGGCTACAGATCAAGCGCAGCAATAGGCTGGTTAATTAGTGGCTGAAAATCCACCATAAGAGAGAGCCTCTGACTGTGTAGGTTTGCTGCAGAGTCCTCAATAATCTCCCCCTCTTCCGAGGAGGAGGGCCCCTTGTCTGGGTTGCCCAGCAATGTCTCCAACCCACTGACCCTGGGTCGCAATAAATCTGGGGAGTCCTCTCCTGACTCCGAAGACCTCCCCCTACCCAAGGGCACAGAGTCCTGGCGTATAGCCACCCTGGGCTGCTTAGCGGGCACCGTCTCCTCCTGAGAGTCTGAGGGCGACACATGGATCACAGCCTGCCTTGCAATGCCTTGCAGGCTTCCGCACTTTAAGCGTCGCTGCCAGTGAGACCTGAATGGCCTCCTGAATCCAGCCCTTTACAGTGGCAGCATCAGGGGGAACCCCCACATTCCCTGTAGGAGTAGGCCCTGAGGGAGGGGCCACATAGGGGGCATCTGCACTCACCTCCTCCCCCCCCTGAGCAAGTCCCAATCTTACCGGGGGGAGCTGTTCATGGCCTTCTGGGTGCTCCGACGCCCCATCCACGGCCTCAGCACCGCCTGCCTCATCATCCTGCACGTCTTCCCCGTCTGATTCCGACAGGCTCTGGGGCGGCCACTCCTGCTGATGTTCCTTTCGGCGTGGCCCCAATACTCGCTGAGGCAGTCCTCCTCCTGCACGCCCAACTGCTAGGGAAAGGAGTTGGGGGGGGGCCAGGCCAAATATCACAGGCTTACCTTGCTTGCGCTGCCAGGCGAAAGCTCTCTCACCAACGGGGCCTCCTTGTAGGGAAGCCTCCGATTCTGGTGCCACCACCTGCGTCCTGCTTTGGTGGATTGCTGGTGGCATGAATTGCGCCCAGTCTCCTCACCGGTATCTGGCCACCAACGGGGCCTCCTTGTAGGGAAGCCTCCAATTCTGGTGCCGCCACCTGCGTCCTGCTTCGGTGGATTGCTGGTGGCATGAATTGCGCCCAGTCTCCTCACCGGTATCTGGCGACAGAGAGAACCGCTGTGGCCTACAGGCGCCAGCAAGGTCATCTGATACATCTGCCATTTTCCTTACAGGATTTGCGCAGTCCCGAGTTTTTGGCGGGAACAGGCGCTGATGGGCGGATCTCTCCCTAATAGCCAGGAGTCCGAAGGTCTTTTTAGCGGACATCGGCCAAAAGGTCGGCAAGAGGTGAGGAGAGGTAACAAATAACAGAAAGGACAGTAGAAGAACAGATATGAATTTTTTTTTTAAAAAAAAAATTAAAATTATTATTATTATTATTATTTTCTTTAGTAACTAGAGAGAACTAATAGTAGTAGAATACCAGGTGAAGAATAGATTGGAAATAGTCAAAAACAATACGAATATAAGCAGAAGAAAAGAAGAGGCCTAGTTAACAAGGCCAAAACCAGCGAGCTGTAATGCGAGCCTTCTGGAGCAAAGGCAGGAAGTAGAACTGAGGAGATCCGCCCACATGCACTGGGTTAAGGATCTTCAAGTATGACTACTTCCTGCCTTTTGGAGCATGTGGGGGGGATGTAATCCCAAGCTTGGGTGACCTCCTACACCAGCCGAGAATGCCCCCTTCCCCTGATGTGGTCCCAGTCTAGACAAGGGGCATGCATGGCTGATATTTATATTTTAAAAATTCCATACATACAGGCCCCAATCACCACCTAATTTAGCCGTAGAGTATTGGATTGTACCACTGATGACATTCCTAAATGTGGAATCCAATCATTTCCACACCAGAAGAATCAAACACACACTGAGTCTTGTTGCACCTTCGGCTAACAGATTTACTGTGACAGAAGCTTGGATGGATTAGAGATCACTTCATGATGTGGGCTCTGCCTCAATCAATCTGTGAGTTTTCAAGGTGCCACACAATTTGTCCTTGCGTCTTCTGCAGTCGAACACAGCTACTCCTCAGGGGCATTTGTCACCCAAATCACAGCTTTTCTTTCCAGAAGAATAAGCAAGTTTCCAGCCACCTCCAGAAGAATATCTGAAAGTGTTTCTGCATGTTCTCATGAAGTTACTGGGTAGGTTTCTAGTAACTGGAGTGGGATACCTGCAGTTCACGCTTCCACTGCTAACTGAGCAAAGAGTGAGACATATTTTAAAGTGGAGATTCTCTTCTATTTAGAGCAACTGGCCCTATCCACCCCAGCACAGCATCCCTCCAGTGGATGTCTAGCTTACGTTTCTTTTTAGACTGTGAGCCCTTTGGAGACAGGAGGCCATCTTATTTATGTGTTTTTCTCTATATATGTAAACCGCTTTGAGAACTTTGGTTGAAGAGCGGTATATAAATATTCATCATAGTTCTTCCCCACCCCATAAAGGACAGAACTTTCTTCTCCCAGAGAACTCCACCAAAACCATGCATAAAGTTATCATATTTGGCTTCCAACTGTACCGCAAGAAAAACCATACAAATATGTCCAAATTGCCATTATTCCAGTTGTAAGGAGGAGGTTTTAAACCCACAAGCCCTAAAGCCATTACCCTTCCACGGTGCCCCCTCCCACCCCACCACCTCACTTCCTCTCTTGTCCTTCTTGTCGTTCAACAGCTGGCTCATCTTTTCCTTGAGTCGCATCAGCTCTTGCTCCTTCCTCTTTAGTTCATGAAGGTGCTGAGATTTCTGGCTTGACAGGGCACTCAAGAGCCTGGTGATCTGTTGGTGTGTTAGGTGAAAGTTATGGCAGCAGCTAGTGTCAACGTCCTCAAACTGACCATACTGTGTCCCTCCTGTGTAGAGCCTAAACTGGCATACCAGGAACCAAACCCATGATCCAGCTGGGCCTCTCCCTTCCAAGAGAGGCACTACTGGTCAAGTTCCCTTGCCTTTGAACCCAGCCACTGACCTTCTTCTCACCTGTCAGTGTAGTGGCTTTTCTCCCATGAGGCCAAGTGAGGTGAGTGCCTCAGGCAGCATGTGAGGTGGGCCCCCATGGGCGTAACCCCACCTGCTTGCCTAGCATTGCCCCCATCTCCTCTCTGTTGCAGTGCTATTCTCTGCCCGGTTCCATTGCGTGCTATAGCCATCAGCAGGCATCTGGTTGCTAACTTGGCACCTTTTAACATGGCGATTCTCTTTATTGAGCAGGGGGGAGAGTAAATGGCCCTGTCGATCCCCAGCACAGTGCCTCCAGTGACTGTTGCTGGTGTATATCTTATGTTTCTTTTTAGGCTGTGAGCCCCTTGGGGACAGGGATCCATCTGACTGATTTATTATTTCTCTGGTGTAAACCGCTCTGAGCCATTTTTGGAAGGGCGGTATAGAAACTGAATAAATAAATAAATAAATAAATCTAGCATCACTAGCTGGTCTCTCTGCTGCCACCACAGCTCCAGCTTGATCTCTCACCCCTGCACCAAAGTTGTCCAAAATGGAGGAGACAAAGCAGACAAGTTTGATGCTGGAGGGAAGCCCGAGAGAGAGAGCATGAGCGAGCAAGCAGGTGCACTGATGGCAGCGAGGGCAACATCAGCTAGAGCCCTGTGGGCCACTGAAGAGGCCAGCAAGAGGAAGAAAAGTGATGATCAGTGCTGGACCTCCAGCCCAGGGCACAGAGCAGTGAGTCTGGTGGCTGAGAAGTGGGGTGGTACGTTGCAAGTCACCTCCAATGATGACCGGCAAGAAACCCCTTCTGTCACACATGCACAAGAGTGGGCTGGCAACTTTCAAGCCACACCAGCAGCCCTCAAACTGATATCATCGGAAACATTTTTTAAGAGTTCCATCGCATTACTGCAGCTCACAAACTCAATGGGGAGAAAAGGAAGGTTAGAAATGAAGGGAAAACAGAAACCCTAACCAAAGAGGCACCTTTTAAAAGTGGCGATTCTCTATATTGAGCAGGGGGAAAGCAACTGGCCCTATCCAGTCCCAGCACAGCATCCCTCCAGTGGCTGCTGGTGGTGTCTGTTGTCTTTTTTAGATTGTGAGCCCTTTGTGGACAGGGGGCCATTTTATTTATATCTATGTAAACTGCTTTGGGAACTTTGGTTGAAAAGCAGTATATAAACATTCATCATAGGTCAAACACAATCTTAAGAATAAAGGTTCACCACTGAACCTTTGTTGTTTGTGATAACCAACATAGAGGCAATGGGGTAGAGTCGACTGTGGCAGCAAAAAACTATATTTTAAATACTGGAAACGAGATACCCAGAAATAATGAATGGTTAAACAAAACGGTAGCATTAGGCAGCAATGTCAAAGCAGGTCATCTCTTTGTTAAATGAGGAAGACAAAGGCATGGTATGTTTAGTCAAACATGGCACAGCTCTGTGGATTTGCATAACAGAATTGCATATAGCGCTATCCTAACCAGGACAGGTGTCTTTAGTATGCTATTAACTGGAAAGAAAATAAATGTTGATGTATTTGCATTCTGGATGAACAGTAGCAGAGTGTTCAATGCTTCCAGTAGAGAAAGCAATTCCTAGTTCCCAGGAATGAAGACAAAGTTTAAATATAGTTTTGCTCAATGGGAGTTCTGATAATGGTTTTTTGTTTTTAAGGAATAAGACTTTATTTTACCGATAATGATTCCTTCCATTACAGATGCAGAGAACAAAACTTGTTTACAGTTTACATTTGTTTAAATCATGGGTGCTATATGGCAACCCGAGGCCCAGACTAGATGCCTTTTTAATCACGTTGTTTTGACCAAAGTGTGTGGTTTTGGTTTTTAAAATTAAATCAGGAGCAGAGCCCCCTGATCTGGAATGGGACTGCAGAGGACATGACGGGCTGTGAAATCCCCCTTCACAGCATGGGCCCCAATTCAGAATGGGGGCCCTCTGCAATTGCTGTTTACATTTACAAAGCCACAGGATCCTATGTTACAATGGTCACATGTAGTTTAGCCCAAAGAAGGCCTTGCATCTCAAAAAGCACACCCAGAGTAATCCCTAGTTAGGCTCCATTAATGCCTCTCCCTCTCAGGAGAGGTCAGAAGCCTACTGGGAGAAAGGAGGCATAACTGTAACCCTGAGGAGCCAGCTGTCCAGGTTCTCCAAGATGGGAGTCCAGAATTCGAAATGGAACCTGGAGGCTGGTGGCCCCTTTGCGGCTAGCCTAGGAGGCAGCCCATTCAGGCCAGCCATGTTAAGAGTGGTCAAATGCAGAAACAGATCTCACCCGTGGAGCCCAATCGGTGGATTGTGTAAGAGAACTTGTCCTACACAAGCCTCCGTTGTTCTCTGGTGCAGCTTCATTTTAATGACCCGTGTACAGAACTTCCCAGTGACCTGTGCTCCATATTAACTAACACGGACCAAATTCAACACAAACCAGAATTAATGCCAACCAGATCTACCACTTCCAGCATCTTGGGCTGGTTCTGCCCTTCGCCCCCACCGGACTGAGCACCCCACCTCACCCCCTCACCTCATCTTTCTCTTCCTTCAGTGTGTTATTCAGCTGCTTGTTCTTGCTTTGCAGTTCTTTTTCTTTGCTCTGCACAACTGCAATTTCCCTTTCACAAGCTTCCACTTGATCCTAGATGTAGGGGGTAGGGAAGTGGCAGGGGAAGGAGAAGAATTCAGCCAAGACAGGAAGTATTACTATGCTCTTTCAGATCTCCCGCCCAAAGAAGATAGAAGCACCCCATTAAATATACCGCAGGACAAGTAGATAGCAGCAATGTTGAACAAGTATGTAGCGAAGTGAGTAAGAAAATACAGTAGCATTACAGTATCACCAAGGGTTTTGAAGTTGCCAAGCACAAAAGGGAAGTGATGTGGGGTGGAGGGGGGCAGAAGAAAATGAAGTAGACCAAAGTGCCAAGAACAGTGGGAAATAGTTGCAACAAGATCAAGGCACATCACTGACAGGAGCCGCAAGGGTATGTGTGTATATAGAAGTATTTTAACTGAGTATTCACATATACAGAGAACAATCATTTTTTAAAAATGAGCAAAACTCATTTCATCTTTATTCTGCAATCAGGAGGGTCATTTACAGGGGAAGGAAGGAAAATTAAGGTGGGTATACCTGGGACTCCCAATATACAGATAAACATGTAAGTTTTAAGAATGCAACCTTAGGGCAGGAGTCTGAGTAATAGAACAGCTTTTGAAACATTTTGGAGGTTATGAGTAACAAAGAGGAAAAACTATTTATAATAGTCCTTGAGCACAATCCGAAAGAGAAGAGGACGACCAGCAGCAAGGTGGATGGACTCGATGACGACAGCAATGAATGCACCACTGAGAGACCTTCAAGGCCAAGCTAAAGACCAATCGTCCTGGAGAGAATCTATCAGTGTGGTCGCTAAGAGCCGACACTGACTTGACGGCACTTAATCAAGCACAATCAGGGCCAGACTGGGGCACTGAGAGGGCGGTGGAATGCGCCGGGTTTTGAGCAGAATGGGTACTTAAGGGTGGGAGTATTCACTGCTGCTGAGTGCGGCGGGGCACAAAGGCGCCCCATGGGTGGGGCGCACTGGGAATATGCCCTGTTGCCCTGTGGGCCAGTCCAAACACAAGCACAGTCTAGGTAAGGAAGTTGAAGGTTCTCATGGCTCAAAGCTGATTTAAGATAGATATTAGTTCCCAATGAAGCCTTGCCCTTGTTTAGGGTAGGCTGGGAATGGGACACTTACTCACCAGTAGATCTACTCACGAACAGGTGACACAGCCTGGCATTTCAGAGGGCAATGTGATGTAACTACTCACAAGGAGCCAACCCGCAGCGTCAAGTGACTGGCTGCAGCCCTCCCCACCATCTATTCATGAGCAAGTTCCCCAGGCCACTACTTGACACAGCAGGCTCACAAAGGGATTCCTTTATCCATTTTTGCAGTGAGGCATGTGTGTGCCGTAGACCGTTCCATTCACGAAAGCATGCCAGGGATATACTTGGCCTCCTCATCTCCAAGAAAGCAGTGCAGTGTGGAGCAGTGGTGCAGACAGAGCCTCAGGGGCTCAACAAACCCCATATGTCCTCCATCTGAACACCTGAGGATTGTTGGAAGAGAAAGACTTTGCACTGTCTCATGTCTCAATGACAGAGGGGTACAGATTAGTGAGTCAGAGGGCTAGAGAGGTCAAGACATTGGTCATTCCTTCTCTACTGCTCTGACACTATCCCTTTGGTATATAGATTGCTACTCTCAGGGACACTTCCTTCCTTGCCACTTCCTCTTTCTTCTCTTCCCTTTTCTTCTCCCTTGCAACATGCAAGCTCCTCTCTCCCTGCACCATGTGTCCAGAGATGCATCCATGTGCATCCAGCTAGCTAGCTAGCTAGATTAGAGATACTATCTCTCCACTTTACTATCTAGAATGGAGTTAACTAATAAATACTCCTTATTTTGATTTGAAACTATGAACTGGCTCCAAGTTATTTTGCTCTCAGCATACACGCATGCCTGAGCAGACTCCTCTGTGTTGTGCCTTTGTCTACTCTGCTATATTAGAAGGGTTTCTCTTACCAGAGAGAATTCCCAACAGGGATCAAGGAGGACATCTGCTCCCACAACAGACACCCTGCATTTGGCAGCAAACGACACTGCCATCCTTTGCTGCTGTTTTTAGTACACAAAGTGTAATGTCCAGCTTTGAGAGAACATGGCATTCCACTATGCAATCCACGTGCTGAATGTTCTAATAAAGTATTAAAAGAGTTTCTTGCTGTACAAAAACTGTCCTTGAACGAGGACATCTTGATAGAATGTTTCTCTCCAGTCTGCTAACTGTCATTACATAGAAAAGTCTTTTTGAACTATTCGTGACTGAATGGAACAGTAACATTTTCTTGGCAACAAGGGATTTCTTTTTTTATGAACTCACAAATGATGAGCTCACAAGAGTTCCAAAAGCAGAAGTATTCAGCACTTCGGAATCTTCGAAGTATTTCTCATGCAGTATCTCAGTAATCGTAACAGCAAACTTGAAAGGCAGGACAGTATTATCATCCTCATACTGATGATCCATTGCTACAAGCAAAGCTCCATATCTAATAACAACCTTGGTTATCATTGCTACTTTAAGCCCTGTGTAATTTTACCTAGGTGAAATATTTCCATAGATCTAACTAAGCCAGCCTCTCCCCTAATGCATCACCATCACCCAATCATTTATGAGACATTCCTTTTAACCTTACATACCTAACGTGGCATTTTGTTGAAGGGCAAACGGAAGCAGCGAACTTTAAGTGCCAAGGCAACAAAGCAGGAAGCAGACAGACCTGACACAAGGGACACAATCCACTGGGAAGTTCTGCCACACAAAATCCCATTAATTTCAACAGGACTTGCACAGGAGAACTTCCCAGTCGATTGTACCCCATGATAGCGGGTTGTGTCATTTGGATTTCCCATCTCAGGTAGCAGAATGTCAGCCCTGCAAGAAGAAGTCAGATATAGACTGGACCAGACGCACTGTGAGGTTAATGATATAAGACCCAGAAGCTCCGACCTTAAGTTTACCCTGCCGTGTCCTCAGATAGTCCAGTTCCCCAGCTCGCCGCATCTCCTCTGCCTCCATGTCACCCAGCTTGGCAGACATTCCTTGGTAGAGATTCAGCAGCCTGCAGGTACCATTTGTCAATGCCAGCAAATCAACACCATGCTCAGCATCATCGCCAGAGCCACTATCCTTATACAGGGAAGGCAGCCCCAGTTCCACCAGTTCCTATGTACAAGAGATGGTTGGAGTGAAGAGTTACTAAAGAGGTCCAGCGCCCATTTAGATCCACTCACTTTCCTCCAGCTCCTGTCCACCTTACCATTAGATACCCACTCTCCCTACCTGCTCTGTGGTCAACCCACAGGCCTCACTTTTTTCCTAGTGTCCCCATAACAGCACTGGTCTCTTGCCCAGCTGCGGGACTTTTATGAGAAGTCCATTCCTTGCTCCAGCTCTTACAGCAGTTGGATCTTTGCAGCCAGTATTGGTGGTGTGTTCTTAGTTTCACCCAAACTATCAAGACTGGAAGCGGTTAAGGTGTTATGGAGTGTTGTTGTCACGGCCTAGTACAATCCAATGTACAGAAGAGAAAGACAGAAAGGATTTACACTATTTTAAAAGGGGGCTAGATAATTTTCTGAAGACACATGATATGAAGCAGCCTGGGCAGAAGAGCACCTGGCAATTATATGAAAGCTACTCTGAACTCTTTGGGGAAGGAATGTGTAGAAGTTCAGTAAATAAAAACAAAACATGAATTGTAGACCAGGACCGTGCTGGGATTCTAAAGCTACATGATAGACTAGCAAGACTGGAAGTGTGTGTGCCAAAAAGAATCTAGAATAGGATAAATCAGCCGGCGGATCCACTAACACTTTCAGTCTTTCAATCCATTTCCCAATGGCTTTCAGTCCATTCTCCAACCTCATGAAGGTGGACTGAAGATCATCATGAAGGAAAGCATTTCTACTGGATATAACAACTTCCCTTCCCTCGCCTAATCTCAACAGCAGTGCTGATGAGCATTTAAACTGGAGACTTCTAGGAAATAAATCCACAAGCTTGCCTCCTGGGTAGAACAAATGGGGTTAAACATAAGCAATGCCCCCCCATCTCTCTCTCTCTCTCTCTCTCTCTCTCTCTCTCTCTCTCTCTCTCTCACACACACACACACACACACACACACACACACACACACACAGAAAGAACGAACTGACTTCTGTAAAATGATTGTCCACTCCTCAAATGGAGTTAGGACCCTGTAAACAGCAGTAGCTAAGCTAAACAACTTGGGATCATTACAAGCAGACTTTGATTAAGTCAGTGTCACTTGCACTTGCTCCCCCCATCAGCTAGATCTTCTCACACTAAAAGGTTTCCAACCTCTCCTGCCCGCTCAGGCCTGTGAGCATCATCAGAGTTCACTCTTGTCCGAGACTATTTGGGGATTTCAGAACTTTTCTCATTCAAGGCAGAAATTGGAATCCTTCCTTCAAGTTCTCAGCATGCAGCTTGGACAGCAGGTGAACATTTGTTGGTCACTACTTGTATGGCATGACAGTACTCAGTGAACAGCAGCAAAGAGAGCTGAAGGACCAACTACTTGCACCATAAAGGCTTAGTCCTTACCACCACATGCCAGCCTCTTCCTCCTCCAAACTGCCTTAGGCTATTGCTTACCTTGTTAAGATAGGAGATGCAGCGATCCACATTGTCACTCCAGCAAAAGTCATTGGCCTGGTCACTAAACCTCCCCACCAGTTCCAGAGAGTCAAAGAAGTGGGCTGGACCACACCCAGCTGCTGAAGACTGGCCCAGTTCAGAAACATAATCTGCTAGAAAGCACTGCACCTCTACAAAGACAGAGCAGAATATACGACCCAATGAGAAAACCAAGGCAGACTGAAAGAAGGGCCTAGAGTCCTCAGAACTGTAGTTGGTGTAAATGGCTGGGCAAGATGGTTGAGCGGGTGGTGGCCTCTAAGCTCCAGGCAGTTTTGGATGATGCAGATTATCTAGACCCATTTTCAAACTGGCTATGGGGTCGAGACTGCCTTGGTCGGCCTGATGGATGATCTCCAACTGGCTATTGACAGAGGGAGTGTAACTCTGCTGATCCTTTTGAATCTGTGGCTTTCGATACCATCGACCATGGTATCCTTCTGGACTGCCTGAGGGAGATGGGATTGGGTGGCATTGTGTTACAGTGGTTCCACTCCTACCTCTGGCAGATTCCAGATGGTGTCACTTGGAGACTGTTGTTCTGCTAAGCAAGAACTGAAGTGTGGAATCCCACAAGGCTCCATACTGTCTCCAATGCTTTCCAACATCTACATGAAACTGCTGGAAGAGATCATCAGCAGGTTTGGTGCTGGGTGTTATCAATATGCTGATGACACCCAGATTTACTTCTCCATGCCGACCTCATCAGGAAATGGCATATCTTCCCTAAATGCCTGCCTGGAGGCAGTAATGGGCTGGATGAAGGATAACAAACTGAAGTTGAATCCAAATAAGATGGAAGTACTGACTGTGGGGGGCCAGGACCCAAGAGATGGCTTAGATTTGCCTGTTCTGGATGTGGTTACACTCCCTCTGAAAGATCAGGTACGTAGCTTGGGAGTGCTCCTTGACCTAAAGCTCTCCCTGGTTTCTCAGGTGGAGGCCAGGAGCACTTTTTATCAGCTTCGGCTGATACGTCAGCTATGTCCATTTCTAGAGGTGAATGACTTTAAAACCATGGTACATGTTTATTTATTCTTACATGTATATCCCACTCTTCCTCCAAGGAGCCCAGAGCAGTGTACTACATACTTGAGTTTCTCCTCACAACAACCCTGTGAAGTAGGTTAGGCTGAGAGAGAAGTGACTGGCCCAGAGTCAGCCAGCTAGTTTCATGGCTGAATGGGGATTTGAACTCGGGTCTCCCCGGTCCTAGTCCAGCACTCTAACCACTACACCACACGGGCTCAGCTGGTAACCTCCAGGCTTGACTACTGTAATGTGCTCTATGTGGGGCTGCCTTTGTACATAGTCTGAAAACTACAATTGGTACAAAATGTGGCAGCCAGATTGGTCTCTGGAACAACAGGAAAGGACCACATAACACCGGTTCTAAAAGAACTGCACTGGCTGCCAATATGTTTCCGGGTGAAATACCAAGTGCTGGTTATTACCTATAAAGCCCCTAACGGTTTAGGTCCAGGCTATCTGAGAAAGTGCCTCCTTTGTCATAATCCCTGCCACCTGTTACAATCTTCTGGAGAGGTCCAGTTATGGTTGCCACCGGCTCGTTTGGTGGCGACCAGGGACCAGGCTTTCTTGGTGGCTGCCAGAGCTTTGGAATAAGCTTCCTGCTGAAATAAGAGCATCTGCTTCTGTTTTCAGAAAGACCCTCAAGTCCCTCCTGTTCTCTCAGATTTTTAATTAGAATTAATTTTAATAATTTTAAAAACTTGTTTTAATAATTTTATTATATTGTTTTTATTGTCATGTATTTTAATTTGTGACTTTTAAATATTTTAAATTTTGTACACCGCCTAGAGATATGCATATCAGGCGCTATACAAATATGATAAATAAATAAAATAAATAAATGCCAGGTTTGCCGGACCTTTGCTGAGCAAGGAAGGGGACTAGTGACTTGGGATGGAGTTGGGATTCAAAGCCAGTGCACATGAACAAGCAATTGCCCTATTCAGACTGTATGCATATAAGTTTTATGTACAGGTGTTTGTACACATGTACATGATTTTGTAAGGAGTAACTGTACATGCGTTAATTTTAAAAACAAACCTGGGTACAGTCTCACTCAAATGCTGGGTACAGATAAGTGCTGTACATGCATTAAACATAGTGTGTTAATAACTGCATATGCATACAGATTTGTATCTAGGTATATGGTCCACATCAGCTGCAGTGGCACAGCGGGGAAGCAGCTTGCCTAGAATGCAAGAGGCTGTTAGTTCAAATCCCCGCCGGCTTCCCAGACAGTGCCTAGTAAATATACATTTGTAGTCACCTATATTGGGTAGCAGCAATATAGGGAGGTGCTGAAAGGTATCATCTCATACTGTGGAGGACGAGGCACCGGTAAATCACTCCTGTATTCTACCAAGAAAATCACATGGAATGCGACTGCTAGGACCATTGTGCTCTCGACACCAACTTGAGATGAGAGCACAATCTTTATATGGTCCACAGATTATATGTGCATTGAACACAACGTGTAAACAGGGCTTTAGTTTTCCTACACATTCACACACTGCTTGTTACACAGCCACAAGGACAAGCCCGACTGAGGGCCTGCTGTTTACACAGGGTCAGCCACAGCCACGTCAGCTTATTGCATTTGTGTCCTCAAGTGGAGGACACATTCATGTGGAGAATGGCGCATTGGTTACTCACCGTGAAGGCTTCTTCTGGTTGCTGCTGTCAAGCCCATCTCTGTGGGGTTATCCTCCTCAAGTGCTCCAGGGGCAGGACTTAAGCTAATTAACTGAAGAAAGACCTGGGCTGAAGAGGATGACCCCGCCCAGTTCTTACAAGTCAAGTCCTGAGCAGAAGAGGAGCTCAACAATACAGGAGAATGAGTGTAGAGTACAGGAACAAAGGCAAAGCAGTAAGCAGGAGGCGTATAGCCCCAGGAAAGACTCCCCAGGGTGTAGCCGAGAGCAGAATAGGAGGGCTGAGATGGCCTTGACAGCAGCAACCAGAAGAAGCCTTCATGGTGAGTAACCAATGCTCCGTTCTCGGTTACTGCTATCAAGGCCATCTCTGTGGGACATACCAAAGCTGTACGTCTCATGAGTGGGCTGCTCTCAGACTATCCCCAGGGAAGTACACTCTGAAGGACACGTCTGCAAAAGGCTGCTTGGGCCGAGGCAAAAGTGTCCAATTTATAGTGCCGTGTGAAGGTGGATGGGTTCCTCCACGTGGCTGCCTTGCAGATTTCTAGTAGGGGAGCGTTAGTAGAAAACGCAGCAGAGGTAGCCGCTGCTCTGGTGGAATGGGCAGTAATCCTAGTTGGTGGCCTCAGTTTCTGGGCTTCGTAAGCTGTTGTGATAAAAGCCCTAATCCACCTGGCAATGGTGGCAGAATTGACCGGTTCTCCCATCGAAGTGGGAAGATAGGAGATGAACATAGAGTCCGATTCGTGAAAGGAGGCTGTCTTCTTGATGTAGGTCTTCAGACAGCGCCTGACATCCAGTTTATGCCATAATTTTTCCTGAGCATGTACTGGGTGAGGACAGAAGGTCGGCAGGAATACGTCTTGTGACAGATGGAATTGAGATAGGACCCTGGGTCTGAAGAAGGGGTCTGGAATCAGTCTGACTGAGTCCTCAGAGAACATGCAGAATGATCTGTGAACTGATAAGGCTCGGAGTTCAGACACTCTCCTGGCGGAGGTGACAGCTACCAGGAAGGCCAGTTTGAAAGATAGCAGCTTTAGTGAGATAGACTTGAGTGGTTCGAAAGGTGCTAGTTGGAGTGCCCGAAGGACTGTGTGGAGGTCTCGAGGGGAAACGATGCGAGGTAGGTGGCGATAGCAACGTAGCCCCTCGGAGAAAACGCTTGAGTAGAGAATGAATAGGCTGCGTAGAGCAAGACTGTCCAGAGATTAGGCCGGTGAGCGAAGCAGCCTGCCTTTTCAAGGTGTTGGGCTTGAGGCCCTTATCCAGGCCCTCCTGGAGGAACTGCAGAAGGTGTGTCATGGTAGCCTTTCCCTTGCTAATGCAATGGTGTGCCGACCAGCGAAGGAAGGCTCTCCACGTGCATTGATAGATTCTGTTGGTGGAGTCCCTGCGCGATGCTAGAATAGTGGAGGTGACATTGTGCGGGATGCCCTGATTCTCTAGGATCCGCTGCTCAGTCTCCACGTGGCTAGCTGAAACCAGCTGGGATTCGGGTGGTTCACTGGTCCCTGCAAGGGGAGGTCCTGAGACACTGGGAGTGGCCAGGGTTCTGCGATGCTGAGATGGAGCAGTTCTGCGAACCAATGGCGTCTCAGCCAGTGAGGGGCCACCAGAATCACCTCGGCTTGTAGGGTCCTGATGCGGCGTAGGACGCGGGCTAGGAGAGGAAGTGGTGGAAATGCGTAGAGGAGGCCTGTTGGCCAGTTTGCTGACAGAGCGTCGGTGTCTTCTGCCGTCGTGCATGGGAACTGTGAGAAGAACCTTGGCAGCTTCATGATGAGGGGGGACGTGAAGAGATCCACCACTGGTTCCCCCCACCTGCGTGCCAATTGATCGAAAACTTGGGGATGCAGCAACCATTCGCCTGGGAGAAGGTCCTCCCGACTGAGCCAGTCCGCTAGGGTGTTCAGGTCTCCCTTTACGTGATGCGCTGTGAAGGATGCATCACGTAAGGAGAGGAGAGCTGGTCTTGTGGTCGCAAGCATGACTTGTCCCCTTAAGCTAAGCAGGGTCTGCCCTGGTTGCATATGAAAGGGAGACTAGAAGTGTGAGCACTGTAAGATATTCCCCTCAGGGGATGGAGCCGCTCTGGGAAGAGCAGAAGGTTCCAAGTTCCCTCCCTGGCTTCTCCAAGATAGGGCTGAGAGAGATTCCTGCCTGCAACCTTGGAGAAGCCGCTGCCAGTCTGTGAAGGCAATACTGAGCTAGATAGACCAATGGTCTGACTCAGTATATGGCAGCTTCCTGTGTTCCTGTGATGGAAGGTGCTCCTCCACCCATGAGAGCAACAGGGTCGCTTCCTGGTGCAGGGACTTGGAGCGCGTGCCCCCCTGCCTGTTCACATGGGCCTTGGCCGTCGTGTTGTCCATCTTTATGAGGACGTCTCTCCCCTAGATAGTGGAGCGTAGACTGAGAAGAGCCAGGCGAATGGCTCTTAGTTCTAACCAGTTGATGGAGTGCTGCTTCTCTGCCTGGGACCACTTCCTCTGGACTGAGTGTTGGAGGCAGTGGGCCCCCCAGCCCCTGGCACTGGCATCCATGGTGACAATGAGTCTTGGAAATTCCGAGAATCGCTTTCCACTGAGGACATTCAGCGGAGAAAGCCACCAGCGGAGAGAGAGAGTCTCACTCGAGGGGGCAGGGTGAGTAAGAGGTGCTGTTTCAGGGAGATAGCCTACTGGTAGAGCAGAAGAAGCCACTGAAGGTCTCTGAGATGGAATTGCACCCAAGGTACGGATTCGAGGGTGGCGACGTTCAGGCCTAGGATCCGTGCGAGAGACATCAGAGGAACCGTGGGTGAGGCCAGGGCCTACTGGATCTCCCCGACTAGGAGGAGGAATCGGTCCTGGGGGAGGAAAATGCGACCCTGGCCGGTGTCGATTATGACTCCCAGATGACGAAGCTGGTTGGAGGGATTTAATTGGCTTTTCTCGACATTGATAAAGCCATGGTGTCTTAGAGTGTGGAGCGTGGTCCAGAGGTCTGAGGTCGCGGACTCTTGGGAGCGAGATTGCAGGAGCAGGTCGTCTATATAGGCAAAGGCCCGGATCCCCTGAAGGCGGAGAAAGGCCATCAGAAGACCTTGGTAAACACCCTCAGGGCGGATGAGAATCCAGAAGGGAGGGCGGAATATTGATAGTCCAATACCTGAAACAGAGGAGCCGCCTGCTGTCCTGGTGGATCGGGATATGGAGGCAGGCCTCCTTCAGGTCCACTGATGAGAGCAGGTCTCCTGGTAGCAGAGACTCTGTGATGGCTCTGAGGGACTCCATCCAGAATTTGCTGTACCGCACCCACTTGTTTACATATTTCAAGTCCAGCACCGCTCTGGTGGAGCCGTCCTTCTTTGGGACGGTGAACAGAATAGAATAAACGCCCCTCCCCACCTGGTCTCAAGGGACCAACTCCACTGCTCCGATGTCTAATAGATGTTGGATGGCCTGAGCCAACTTGGAGTGTTTGGAAGTAGAGTTTGAACGCGGAGTTGGGAGGAATCTGGGTGGGGGGGAGAGCCGTTTAGTTCTATTCTGTAACCATGCTGGATAAGGTCGAGGACCCATCTGTCTGAGGTGGATTGCTCCCAAGCATGGAAGAAGTCGGAGGGGCAGCCCCCCAGACACGCCCCTCCCTAGTGATGTGCACGGTCCGGAGAAGTCCGGACCGGCACCGAAGGGGGGCCTTGTTTTTAGGGCAGGGAGGGCTTGCTTAGCCCTCCCGCCTCCTTGCCCCCGCCAGCGCCCGTATTTTCTAGTATAGGGGCGCTGGAAACCAGCCGCCCCCCCCGCCGCCGCCGCGACGAAAGAGCCCCCAATGCCAGCCCTCCCTCCCTCCCAGCTAGCTGCCCGCCCGCCCGCCCGCTCACTCACCGCTCTCCGGATAGGAAACAAGAGGAGCTCCGGCACAGAGCTTCTCTCGTTTGGAAGGCCTCCAGCAGAATGGTGTTTTGCGCGCGCGCGCGCATGCGCGCACCACAAAGCACACCGTTCGCCGGAGGTCTGGTCTACCCGCCGGGAAAGGGCCGGGTAGACCGGGCCTCCGATCGCTGGGTAGACCGGGCCTCCGATCGCTGGGTAGACCGGGCCTCCGATCGCTGGGTAGACCGGGCCTCCGATCGCTGGGTAGACCGGGCCTCCGATCGCTGGGTAGACCGGGCCTCCGGCGAACGGCGTGCTTTGTGGCGCGCGCATGCGTGCGCGCAAAACACCATTCTGCCGGAGGCCTTCCAAATGAGAGGAGCTCTGTGCCGGAGCTCCTCTCGTTTCCTATCCGGAGAGCTGTGAGCGAGCGGGGGGGCAGCTAGCTGGGAGGGAGGGAGGACTGGCATTGGGGGCTCTTTCGCCGCGGCGGCGGCTGGTTTCCAGCGCCCCTATACTAGAAAATACGGGCGCTGGCGGGGGCAAGGAGGCGGGAGGGCTAAGCAAGCCCTCCCCGCCCTTAAAGGCATACCCCCCCACCCAGACCCGAACCAGGCAGGGCCGGACCGGTCCGGCAGTTCGGCCATTCTTTGGAATGGCCGCCGGACCGGTTCGGGCACACCACTACCCCTCCCGAGTCAGAATTGTTGTTTTGGAGGCTTATTTTGGGAGTTAGTTTGCCTGTTCCCTGGGTTCCTGGGAGAAAAACACTGTCGGTTCCAGGTGGCCCTCTGAGGTCTGAAATCTCTGTTGCGTCCTCTGAAGGAGGGGCGAGAGGCTTGAAAGGACTGAAAGGGTTTCCTAAAGGCCGGCTTTTCTTGCTTCCGAGGAGCAGAGGGCATGGTCTTGCATTTATCAGCTAATTCTACAAGGACTTCCTTGAGGGCAGTTTCCCCGAAGAGTTTGGTAGCATCATAGGGGACCGAGGTCAGGTTGGTCTTTGAGGTGACATCGGCCTGCCAGCTCTTGAGCCAAAGGTGTTTCCTTCCCACAACTGATGCAGCGGATGCTCTGGAAGAAAATTTTATCACGTCGAGAGTGGCATCCGACACAAAGGCCTGGGCTTTCTGTAGTTTAACCAGCTGCTGTTTAAGGCGTGCCAGGTCAGTAGGGGTGTCGTTAAGAAGGTCATCGAGCCATAGCAGGCTGGCTCTAGCCATCATATGTCATCGATGTGGCCGCTGAGGCTCTTGTGGCAAATGAGGAGTTGTCATGCACACGCCTGAATGCCAGCTTGGCCTTTTTGTCAGATAGGTCCTTAAGGGAGACCTCCCCATCTCGAGGGAGCAAGGAATTCGACACCAGTTGAGCCACAGGCGCATCCGTCTTTAGTAGGCGTCTTTAGTAGGGCTGCTGGTTCCTGTTGGAGAGAATAAAAATGGGCCGCTGCCGCCATAGGCTTGCGCACTAGGGCAGGCAAGGCCCACTCCTCCTTGATACTTTCTGTACAGCATTCAGGTAAGGGGAGAAGCATATCTTTGAGTCTCGCCTTGGGGAAGACCATATCACCCTTAGAAGTGGGGGTCGAGACCGGTTGAATTTTGGACTGGAGGCCAATAGTGGTTAGGATTTTGGTCATTAGTGGATTGAAGTCCTCAGGTACAAACAACCGTTGGGACGTGCTGGCAGGTTCAGGCCCCTCACCCCCAGACCATTCACCATCCTCCTTATCTACAGGGGCAGCTGGGGTCTGTCCCTCTTCTCCAGAGCCTGCATTGGCCTCCTCCAGATCACAATCCACTCCAGAGGCCCTAGGGTTAGCATACTGAAGTGGAAAAACTGGCCTCTTTCTCAAAGGGTTGGGATCCCCAGAGTCATGGTCAGAAAGATCTGAGGAGTGAGCCCTGGTGGCCTGACTGGGAGGGACCTTGGCTTTTTTGCAAGAATGCTTCCTTTTCTTTTTTGCTTTTTTGGGAGAGGGCGAATGAGAGCTAGGTTCTGAAGAGTCCTTTGAAGAGGAAGAGTCACGTTTACGCTTCTCTGAGCGCTTTTTGCGCTTGGGCGGGGGCACAATTGTAGGACAGTGTCCACCATGGCATTCTTAATCCATGCCTACCATTCTTTATTATTATTATTATTATTATTTTTACATTTATATCCCGCTCTTCCTCCAAGGAGCCCAGAGCGGTGTACTACATACTTGAGTTTCTCCTCACAACAACCCTGTGAAGTAGGTTAGGCTGAGAGAGAAGTGACTGGCCCAGAGTCACCCAGCAAGTCTCCTGGCTGAATGGGGATTTGAACTCGGGTCTCCCCGGTCCTAGTCCAGCACTCTAACCACTACACCACGCTGGCTCAGTTCTGGGGGCATGGTGGCAGGATGATTAGATGGTAATGGACCAGAGGGAGGGGGACCCCCCGCTTGGGCAGAGCTCACCAAGGTTTGTGTGGCTGGGGCAGCAGGAGCCTCCTCCAGAGCTGCTGGAGCTCTAGCGCTCTTCTCGGCGCGGCCGCCATCCTGGGTTTGGGTGGAGGTGCCCGCTTCCATGCCGCGCCTCGTTGAGGGGGTGCTGCGCTGTGGCGGTGGAGGGATGGCTGCTGGGAGCCGCGGGATAGCCCTGCTACAAAGGACCCGGGGAAGGCGGGCCTCCGCCGTCTCGCCCGGGTCCAGTGAGGAGGTCTGGGCTGCCTTGCCACGTGTTCCGGCGCCCGCAGGAGGGATACACGCCACGGCCGAAGTGGGCGCCCTGCCGGACGACTCTCCAGTAGCCGGCAAGGGCGCAGGCGGGAGCGGCGAGCCGGGCGCTCTGGTGCCACTGGGGAAGGTGTCCTTTGCTCTGCCGGCCACGTGGAGACTCGTTCCTGGCCACTCCATGCGGGGAGGGGGAGGAGGAAGAGGAAGGAGGACAGAAAGCGGAGAGCAAAAAACCTTTTTTTTGGTAGTAGTAGTACAGTGGTCCCTCAACTTACAAACTACTCGACATAAGTATTTTTCGAGTTACAAACGGCAGTTTTAGATGCGGTTTTTTCGACTTACAAATTTTTAGATGGGGTTTCCTCGACTTACAAATTTTTAGATGGGGTTTCCTCGACTTACAAATTTTTAGATGGGGTTTCCTTGACTTGCCTGCCTGTTTACTGCCTGTTTATTCTTGAAAAGAAATGTTCCTGTGCAGTTTGCAAGCCTTACTGGGGGTCTGGGTCTTTTTTCTAGGCTCCGGAACGCATTAATCCGTTCCCAATGCATTCCTATGGGAAACCGCTTTTCAACTTACGAATTTTTCGACTTTCAAATGTGCATTCGGAACGGATTAATTTCGTAAGTAGAGGGACCACTGTAGTAGAAAAAGAAGAAGAGAGGCAAGGGGGGGGGTGGAAGGCAGGAGTAGAAATGCAAAGAGAGAGAAAGCTGGGAAGAAACGCTGAAGAATCGGAGAGATAAGGAAGCCTGCCTGGAGCTATGCAGGACTTAAAGAACTGGGCGGGGGTCCTCCTCCTCAGCCCAGGTCTTTCTTCAGTTAATTAGCTTAAGTCCTGCCCCTGGAGCAGGTGAAGAGGATAAACCCACAGAGATGGCCTTGATAGCAGCAACCGAGAAAAACAGCTCCAAATACTTGTGCAGTTCCATGTCTGAAGGCCTTTTCACACCTCTGCAGGAGAGAGGTGAGTGGCCTCGTGTGGGTAGCCTCCAACCAACTGTAGCTCATGCACTCACTATCTTACCTCCTCCTTGCCAGGGAAGAAGGGGCTAATGACCACAGAGTAAGCAGGAGTCAACACACACCGGTAAAGCAAGACTTTACCAAACATTTCTTGCCACAATGCCTTTAGCAGTTGGCAATTGCATAGTTACCCATGAATGGCTCTTCTCCTGGGGTGGCTGGGACAGTGAAGGATTCCATTCCTCTACTAAGGAACCTGAAATTGGGGGAAAACACTAAACATGACACAAAAATTGTACAGAAGGATTGTACATTGTACAGAAAGATCTCTGAAGCAACAGGGAAATATGCATCCTTCTACTTTATTAACTATATCCAGTGTGTCACTAAACTGGTGCTCAGTTTTACTTACTAGGTGCACCAAGACATTAAGCATGAGACTGTCCGTCCCCCTTGGGAGCAGAATCACACCTTGCTGCAGATAACCCTTGAGTTTCTGGAAAGTTTTAGTATTTAGGGAGAGATGTATGGGAACTTTACTGATGGTTTGTACACAGTGGTACGAAGTATGTGAATTAGGGAATATGTGTTTGTTTTTTTAAGAGAGTTTTTTCATAGGCACATCAGATGGAAATAGCTCACTTGTTACCAAAGCATGAAAGTTATGAAGCATGAAACTATAACAAAATGTAGCTTTTCTCTTATATCAAATATTAGCAGGCCTCTAGACTTATTTCAGATGGCAGTTTCTACATGTGCTCTTCCCCTTTCCTATCAAACACAGCTAAAGTCGCCAGTTTTGGAGATTTTTTTTTTTTTTTAACAGTTGATAGCATTTAAGAAATGCTATCCCACTTTGACATGCGGTACATTTGGGGTGAAAGAGCCGTAGCACAAACTTGAGCTTACTGGCATAGTTTCCAATCAGAACATCGGTTTCATGCTGAAACACAGCTTATACCTGGACAGGAAGACACGATCTAGATTGTAGTCTTGAGAGTGCAGCTCACAGAGGCTTACAAGCAGTTCTCCCAAATACATAACTGTACAACTTATAAGCTTCTTGGGGGAGAGATTCACCTTCTTGTTCTTTACTCCATGCATACTGATGGAGCTGTTTTATAGCTGCTTCCCTCACAAACACAAGGTAATCTTATATAGACTTAACTAAGAGTTTATTCAGAAACAACTCCATTTTCTCCTTTCCCACTCCACCCCCACACTCTCTACAGGATCCTTTCTGGGACAAATGTCTAGACATTTAAAAAAATACCAGATAGTAGACTACAATAGTGGTTTAAATAATCTTGAAAGAAGATACCATATATATCTATATCTATATATACACACATATATATATACACACATACAGCACCTATACTCATTACTACCATTTTAGTTTAGGGTTTCTGTTTGCTTGCTTTGTTTTTGCTTGCAGCATTCCTGTGCATTTAACAGCTGCTTGACTTGATAATGGGGAAAAGTCAGGTGGAGAAGCTTCCCCCCATTCTGAGAACTGCATGCTGGTGGTGGTGGGCGGGGGGCAGAGAGATCACCTGCTTGTCATCATATAACATTCAAAAGCTACAGGTATCCTTCAAGAGAAAAAAGAGAGAACATCTGGCAACCTTAATACTCACCTGCTCACACTCTAGGAACACAGTGATCAAAGAAAGGCACAGGTCCCACCAACCCCCATGTCAGCAAGGATTCCTATTGAAGCCCCACCTCCTGTTACTGCTTTATAAAGTTACCAGGTCTCAAGGAAGTTCAAGGGAGGGAGCAGAACTTGGCAGGACTCCTTGGGCATTCTTTCTATTTATTTAAAGTGCTTTCTCATCCCTCCTTTGAATTGTTCTCTAAAATAGGTTTACTATCCTTCCCCAGCATGCATTTTAAAAACATATTATGCTTTCATGGGTTACGCTCAAACTTCCTAATGTTCAGCCACAGCTATAGGCAGCATTCACAATATTTATATTTTAAAAACCATTCCACACTTAAATGCAACACTCTCTTTTGACCCAGGCCTAAAAATTACCCCGATTACCAAGCACGTCCACAGCACCACCAGCTAAAACTCTCTACCTACAATTAACTCACCCCTTAGTTGCTACACAAAGTAACCAATAAAAAAACACTACCATGTCCTTAAAAGGCTTTCCTAAAGTTCCCGCCCAACTTTCGATTGGATGAAGTCTGGGGAGAGAGGCTACACTGAGGCATGCTGGGATGCATACCTTCTCTCTGCATGGCAAAGCATGTGGGGGGGAAAAGCCCTGCTTGACCAGATCAGAAAAGTCTACCATCCCGTTTCCAGCAGAAGCCAGGCAGATGCCTTTGAGAAAGCCCAACCCACCTCTTGTTTGTCTCTAACAACTGATATTCAGAGGACGACTTGCAGGTTCCATTTATTATGGCTAATAATAGTCAACCCCTGCTAACTGAGCAAAGAGGCACCTTTTCGAAGTGGTGATTCTCTTTACTTTGCAGGGAGAGAATAACTGGCCTTATCCACCCCCAGCACAGTACCTCCAGTGGCTGTTGCTGATGTCTACGTTAGGTTTCTTTTTTAGATTGTGAGCCGTTTGGGGACAGGGAGCCATCTTATTCATTCATTCATTCATTCCTCTGTGTAAACCGCCCTGAGCCATTTTTGGAAGGGCAGTATAGAAATTGAATAAATAAATAATAAATAGGAGTTGTCAGACTTGGATCCTCAGATGTCTGACTACAACTCCCATCCCCCTCCACCTCAATGGCTGAAGGCTGATTTGGCTGGGAATGATGGGAGTTGTAGCCCAACAACTTCTGGGACTCCAAATCTGAGAACTCTTGATGTATAGTCTTCTCTCTGTCGATGATGTCCTTCCAGTCTAAGCCGGCTCCCCTTTCAGCATCAGTCCTGGCAGCGGTGTAGCTAGGGGAGAGGGGGCTCGTGTTCACCCCTCTCCACGGCGACCCCTTGGAATGAGGGAGATAATGAAGAGAATAGGGAAGGGAGGAGCTGGGGGCCCTCAGGAGCTGGGGGAGCTATGTTCTTTGAACCCATCTGCTCAGTTATAGCTACACTAAGTCCTTGCTTCCATACTCAACACATATTCAGTGGTCTAACCACGAAAAACACAAGAACTGCCTCCGCCCCTGCTGCTGGATCAGACCGAGTCCTGTCTAGTCCTACATCTTGTTTTCAACATCAGCCAGCCAGATGCTTCTGTGTGCTCTCAAGCAAGGCACCCCTGTTAAAAGCCTTCCTGACGCATCTGAAACCCTTTGGAGTTTCCCCAAACACTCCTGGTGGACAGCTCTACATAGAGTATGTTAACCGATAATGTTAACATTAGCACAGGTAACCTATATTAGACCTCTCCAAACAAGGCCACAGTTGGCAAATCAGGTACAGCTGATAAAAGGGGAGCCAGCGTGGTGTAGTGGTTAGAGTGCTGGACTAGGACCGGGGAGACCCGAGTTCAACTCCCCATTCAGCCATGATACTTGCTGGGTGACTCTGGGCCAGTCACTTCTCTCTCAGCCTAACCTACTTCACAGGGTGGTTGTGAAAGAGAAACTAAAGTATGAGCTGCTCCTTGTCACTGAGGCTATTTGAGAATCCAGGAAGTCCTGGATGCAGATGTGCAAACCTAGATGGCAAACCTCCCCTTTAACTCCATCAAGAGCCTTGTCTCCGTCAGCAGCCCCACTGGAATTTTACTGGGTTCCGATGTTTTGCCTTTGTATTCAGGACCTTGACTAGATTCATATTTTTGACACTGTTCTCACCCAGGGATGGTCTGGGGCTTGTGCAACTGCCCAAATGACCATTGCTTGCTGCCAGAACATTTTGAGGCGGCTGCAAGAGGCAGGAGCCTCTGCCCTCCCACTGCTTGCAGCAACATCCCACTGCTGGCATGATCCGGCACTGAGCCCTCAGGCAGGACTCTCTGTTGTCCACCTCATCCCGCTGATCCTGGTGAAAGACTTCTCATCTGCTGGGAATATTCGCCCTGCCACATGGCATCACCTACACTTCTCATGAATGCATGTTTGGCCTTATGGAGAAGGAGGCCCAGCCATTCCCAAGCTGCACTGTGGAGAGGTGGAACAATGACATCCACAATATTTTTTTGTCTGGTGCCACAGTTCTAGAGCCACAGTCAAGGGAGAGGAAAGCTGCGTGTCAGCAAGGTGAGCAGTGAATCTTGGTAGCTGATTGTAGAGGTGTGCATGAATCAAATTCTTGTATTCTATTTGAGCTTGAATCAAATGGCAGAATCATCAAATTGATTCATTGAAAACAGACGACTTGGCCAGCTGTCTTGACAAATCACCCTCAAATTGATTTGGGTGATTCAAGCACCATTTTGAGGCCCGTTTTTCTGGAGAAAGGTGGGGAAATGGGCCTCAAAATGGTGCTTCCCCCCCCCTCCGGGAGAGCTGGTTTACCAATTGGGGGGCAGTGGTTAGACCAGCCCACTGTTCCAGACTTGGTGCATCTGCCCACCTCAGGTCTACCAAACAGATCAGTCCTCTGAGGAGGACTGATGCGCAAAGTCCATAGTGGAGGGCTGGTCTACCTGCCAACCCAAATTGGTAGACCACCTCTCTCCCTAGAAAAATGGACCTCAAAATGGCACCATTTTTCTGGGGAGAGCTGGTTTACCAATTGGGGTTAGTAGTAGACTGGCCCTCCGCTCTGGACTTAATGTGTCCGACCCCAATTGGTAGACCAGCTCTCCTCTGAAAAAATTTCCATTCCAGGAGCCCATGGGAAAAAAGCATTCCAGGGGCCATGGTCTATGAAGCAGTGTCCTTGTGGGTTCTGTGTGCTGACTGTGAAGGCGGTATGGGGATCCCTTCCTCTGGCTTGTCTCTGATCGCGTGCAAGGGTATGGGTAACTGTACTGTTGGCCATTTTCCCAGCTCTCCCCAGAAAAATGTGCCTCAAAATGGTGCTTGAATCACCCAAATCAATTTGGGTTGAATCGGGGGTGATTCTCTTCGACTCCCAATTTGGTCTTTTATTTTGATGGCAATTTTTTATCTGAGACCAAATCACTGAATTGCCCCCAATTTGACCCAAATCAATTCAAGGTCAAATTGAATTGCACATCTCTAGCTGATTGCACAACCACCATTTACCTGCTTTCCCTGTTCCATCAGCCCTGCATTGTGAGCAGTGCTGGATTTAGGCACAAACTAAGCTATAGCTTAGAGCCAGGGGTGTAGCTATAATAGAGTGGAAGGGTTAAAAGAACCCGGGGGCCCCAGCTCCCGAGGGCCCCCCAGCTCTACCACTCCCTATTTTCTTTATCTCCCTCACTCCACGGGGCCGCTGGGGAGAGGAGTGAACAGGGGCCCCCTCTCTCCTAGCTGTGCACCTGCTTAGAGCCTCACATTATGAGGGGTCTCTGAATGCAAAAAAGAAAGAAAGAAAGAAAAGTTGAAAAATAAAGGACAAAGGAAATGTTTTAAATTTTGTGTGATATGCAAACACAGACAGTGCAGGTTGTATTGCTTCTTCAATTTAGTAATGCTCTCTTGTGTTTCTGTACATTAAAAGTTTTCATGAATGCCAAGTAAGAAATCCTAATGTATTTTCATCTAAAGATAATTCTAATGCAAATAGGCTTTTTGCAAGATAACGGTTTTCATTAGATTATTAGTTTTTTGTTGTACCTTTGCCAAGTATATATGTAAAAATGAAGCTTTATTTCTATTTTCATGGTCCTTTTTGTGAGAATTTAAGCTTAGGGCCTCAGCGTGGCATAATCTGGCCCTTATTGTGGGTCACTATATATGGGAACAATCTTCCTACCTAGCAGGTCTGCCTGGGGTTGGTGGGAGGAGGAAGGCTTCTGCCACACAGTTCCTATCAGTGTACAAAATGCCTTACCTGCCCACACGCCTCAAACCCTACCCAGCCTCCATCTTACCATGGGGCAGTCATGGGCAGTGGCATTGTAAAAATGTCATCTCCCTGTTGTAAATATGGGAGATACAGTCTTCAGATGGGTTCATCTTTAAATACTATCTATGTATAATTTGGATTAAAGCAGTTTCTGTTTTCTTATTGTGTACAGTTATTAAATGAGAAAACAAATATATGAATTAACTCAAACTACTTTGGATTATGTGTCAATGATTTGGATTATGTGTCAATTGTTGCTTGGTGGACAGCAGTCCATCTCTGTAACGGGGGAAATCATTGTCTATTTTGTTTCTTCTCCACATCCACTCTTCCATCTTGGCTGGCCCTTGCCCCACACACACACATGGCAAGGGGTTTTGGTGCAGCCCCAATTAACTGTTCCCACAGAGCCCATGCTGCCTGCTTCTCCCATGTTGCAGACTTGCACAGATGTTCCCTTATCTTCTTCTGGTCATCCTCACCCTTGGACAAATAGAGGAACACATCAGCCATCCATTGCAGTAGTCTAATATCAGTGTACAGGAGTGACGAGGAGAAGACACACTCTACAGAAGAGGGGCGCTGGGATTTCCACAGCTGATTGTCCAAAGGCACCACTTCAGATGACCTAGCCTAGCAGTTTCCACAAGAGCTCTGGAGTGCAAATTCTTGAGCCTGCTACTCCCATGGAAAGTGTGCCCAGGCTGGCAGCTCAGATGAGCAGAGTAGTATTTTAACCATCACTTTTTACTACCATGGAATGTGAGGTGTGAAGAGAATGGACAATTATGGATAGGGCCATGGGAGCAAAGAGAAAAGGAACCAGCTCTTTCCATTCTACTTCTCAGAAAAATGCAAGCATCTGGTTGCTTCAGCCCCACAAATGCCTTCTGTTAGACAAGTGCATTTCCCAGTCATCCCAGGCTGCCAACGCTTATATGGGAATGTGTGCCAGAATCAAAGTAAGATTCACCTACACACGGCCCAGCTTTGCTCAGATCTTATTCACACTCAAGATCAGGTCCACAGAAGAGAGCAATTCAAGGGACGCTTCCACATCTTTATGAGGAGGAACAAAAGTGAGATTGTGCCTACAGCAGAACTCCAGATACAGCATCTGCTCTTTGGAGTGAGGATGAATTTTGGGACCACAGAAAGGATGCACAACATCTTGGGCCTTTCTACACAAAGTGACCAGGACACCTACAGAACAGCTGCATGGTGGGGCAGGGTTAGTAAAGGAGGTGCTGGAAAGAGTCAGATTACACAAATATCCCTGCCAGGTAAACTGGTCCCGCTGCAGTTCCAGAATATTGCTTGGATGCCTGCAATGGCATCTCCTACAAGCGCATACATTTTATGCAATCTGAATCAGTCACAGTGGGCAGGCATGGAAGACCAGAGAATCTCATGATCTTCCAGAGGGAAAACAAAAACCACCTTGACAGTGCAAAGCTCAAAGTTTAATCTAAAACCATCACTCCGTTAAACAATGCTATAATTGTGAGGGGGTGGGGGAGTGGGGAAGGACACATCTTGCTACGGACAGAGATCAGATTCTGTGGAGCAAAAGGCAAGAGACCAGCTCCTAAGAACACAGCTGGCCAGCTACCAATGGGACACTCGTTAAGAGCAGGCCTACTCAGATCCCAACATCCCCAGGCTCTTCCAAGGAGTCCAAATAGACAGATGGCGGGGAAGTCCCATCCTGAATCCAGGGTATCAGCACTGCTGGAATCATTCCTGATGCAACAAGCATCCAGTGAAGCCGCTGGTCCCTCAGGGTTCAGCTGAGGAAGAGGCGGCAGCAGATGCAGGAGGTGGCTCCTTCTGTACCAGCTCTGGCTCATCTTCTCCATCGTGTGGAGGGTGGACGAGCACTTTGTCCAAGATCCCAAACTCCTGGGCTTCTACTGGGCTCATGTAACGATCTCTCTCCATGGCATTCTCTGCAAGGAGTAGAACAAGTTGCCTTATCAGGGATGATTGGGTTAAAAGCTGTAAGAAAGTCTTGCAAAATAAGTACACACACATTAATGGCTTACAGACTTCTTTTCACTAGACTCCTAGTGCCCATGTACCTATGCAAGGCTGCAGTCCGAAGTACATGTATGAGGAAGCAAGAACTCCGTAGGACTTACTTGCAGTAAACACGTTCAGGTTCGTGATGTGGCCTAAAAAAGAATCGCCTTCGATAAAGCTTCCTCACCTGGGCATCTAGAGACAACCAAGTGAGTAGCTATTTGCAAACCTGCCTCAGTAATACCACTTCTCATGTTCCAGTCCAAAGACTGGCAAGGTGCTGAAGAGCAAGACATTCTGCCCTATGCTAGTCTTTTCAGGTCAGCATAACACACCACCCCTTTCTGTTGTTTAGTTTCCTGTACTTCACTGTTTCCTAGGTCTTCCTTTTGCTCTTCTTCCTTCCAATTCCTGTTCAGTTTGTTCCTGGACTAATCCCCCATTTCTTAGAATGAACTCTATTATCCTTAAAGCACAATCCTATGCCTGTTTTCTCAGAAGCAAGTCCCTGTAGGTTCCGTACAACTTGTTCCCAAGTAGGCTTAAATTGCCCCCTCTGCACACGAACTTTGCACCACACCTCATCGCTCTCAAATCTTGTGCAGTAACTTCTTCACTAGCTTTCCTTTCTATGCAGCTTGCAAGACATATTCTTCATGACCCTACTTCAGAACACCTCCAGTTTCCTTTCTTCCATGTTATGTCTTTGTCTGTGTCTCATTGCCACATAGAACTATACTCCAGATGTACTGTACGTTCTTAGAAATTTCTTTTTCAGTGGTAGATTTATTCCTCCCGTAAACAGGGCTTCTGTTCATTTCATTCTACCTGTTCTGGTTTTGATGCCTGCTCTAGTTCTTTTGTGCTCTTCTTTCCCCAAATTTTTGAAAAACATTTTTTGAGTTGAAAGGCCAAAGCAATTTTGGCTCAAACCATCAACTCCCTTCCACACAAACTGAATGACAGCTCTTTAACCCCCTCGCTCTAGTACAAACAGGAGCTTGGTGAGAGATCCCCCCTTATTACACACACCAGCTATTCCCTCCCCTTTGCATGGTGTAGAGGTTAGAGTGCTGGACTAGGACCGGGGAGACCCGAGTTCAAATCCCCATTCAGCCATGATACTAGCTGGGTGACTCTGGGCCAGTCACTTCTCTGGGCTCCTTGGAGGAAGAGCGGGATATAAATGTAAAAATAAATAAATAAATAAATAAATAAATAAGTTTCACACACAGGAGTAAGCAGGTGAGCTGTACAATGAGATAATTCTAACTGAGCCTCCACTGCTGTCCACACCGAGCAGGCAAGGAGAAGGTTAAATACTCTTGCATGTTCCTTGATGAAAGCTTGAGGTCCTTAGAGGGGAGATTCCTTTTAAGACTGAGAACCAGACTGAGCCCTGGACTACCAGTAGCTGATCCTTACCCAAGCCTTGCGTTTGTCACTTGTTACGCCATTCTATGCAGCTATACGGATGCCCTTTATCCACTACTCATCTCACCTTTTACTCCTTTGTCCTTCTCCTGAAGGCAGCCATGGCTAGAAGATGCCTCAACCAAACAAGCAGCTGTCAATCCTTGTTAAGGATTCTTTTTAAAACTTATATCAATATCCAGCTGCTTCAAATTACAGAAGACTCAAAACACATGCAAAATGTGATATGATTTAAATGGCAATATGTGATCTATATATATAATTCTCCTGGGTGTGCCCAGGGAAAATGCGTCCCGGCAGCCCAGCTGATTGGCTGGGCTGCGGAGGTGCCTGATTGGCTGGCTCACCCAGGAGAATTGGCTGGCTGGGCGGCTGCGGAGGCAAGGCGGCAGGCCCGGCGCGGCGGCAGTAGTGGGCCAGGCCGCGGTGGCGGCAGGCCAGGACGCAGTGGCAGGAGAATTGGCTTGCCGGGCAGCCGCGGAGGCGAGACAAAGCGGTGGGCCCGGTGCAGCAGCAGTAGTGGGCTATGGTCGGGCAGCCAAGGAGGTGAGATGAGGCGGTGGGTCCGGCGCGGCCGCAGAGGTGGCGGCAGGCCCGGATGCGAGGTAGCGGCGGGCCTGGCCATGATGGCGGCCGCACTCGGCCCGGCCGGAGACTGAGGCGGGAGGAGAGAATGGTAGCCGGCCCCAACGAGCGCACAGATGCTCTGTGCGGGGGTCGGCTTGTATGATTTAAATTTGTAGGATCCAAAAGAAACTCACAATTATTTACCAGCATAACTCCAGCTCCCCGCCGGCTACCTGTCCCATTATACTTCCCAAAGTTGACCAGAATTTGGCACATCTTGGAAGGGAGGAAAGAGGAGGAGAAAGCAATTGTGGGAAAACCAAGAAAATCTCTGAAGATTCATTATACAAAAAGGATGGGTGGAATTAAGGAAGGGGCTCTTGTTTCATCCCCATGTAAAGTGGAAAAGACCAGAAGAGAGCTGGTCTTGTGGTAGCAAGCATGACTTGTCCCCTTAGCTAAGCAGGGTCTGCCCTGGTTGCATATGAATGGGAGACTGGAAGTGTAAGCACTGTCAGATATTCCCCTCAGGGGATGGAGCCGCTCTGGGAAGAGCAGAAGGTTCCAAGTCCCCTCCCTGGAATCTCCAAGATAGAGCTGAGAGAGATTCCTGTGTGCAACCTTGGAGAATCCGCTGCCAGTCAATACTGAGCTAGATAGACCAATGATCTGACTCAGTATATGGCAGCTTCCTATGTTCCTGTCTCTGAGAAAGCAACAAATTCAGGGATAGGCCTGTAGCGTAGTGGTAGAGCATCTGCTTTGCATGCAGAAGGCCCCAGATTCCATTCCTGACTTCTCCAGAATGTTCTCTCTCTGAAATGCTGGAGAATCATTGTTAGGCACTGTAGAACATCCTGAGCTAGATGGACCTTCATATGCTAACTAAGCTTCATATCTGAGCAGGAGTCTAAAGCCGAAGCCAGAGGTCCAGCCTCCCTGTTCCTCATTGCTCACAGCTTGCTTGATCCCTAGATGCTGGCCTTAACATACAGAGCTGAGTGCTCATGCCATGGGGTCTACTGCCCATGTTGCTCACCAATCACATCCAGGGCCTGCTTGGTATGTTTGGCGTAGAGGCCATTGATCTGTTTCTTCAACTTGAGGATTTCCTCAGCCTGGATGGCAATGTCTGTAGCCTGGCCCTGGAAGGGAACGGAGAGAGTTAGATGGAAAATTTCACCTAGTCAGCTGCTGAGGAGCTTCACCCACCAGAGAACATTGAGGGATGGCCAGGAGATCCCCCTAGTCATGAGGCCACACAACGTGCCCAGGTCAGCATCAAGATGGGATGCTGGCTAGAGGAGCAAAAGGTTTTAGGTGGGGCTTGGTGGAGCAAGCGGTCACACAGAATCTGCAGCAGGAAGTGGCAAGGCCATCAGACTCACCCGTGCTCCGCCCGAGGGCTGGTGGATCATGATGCGGGAGTTGGGCAGCGAATGGCGCATGCCTGGCGATCCCGCGGCCAGCAGCAGAGATCCCATACTGGCTGCCTGCCCCACACACCACGTACAGATGGGGTTGAGGATGTACTGCATGGTGTCATAAATTGCCAGTCCTGATGTCACTGCACCACCTGTAGGGGAAGTAAACAGCTAACTGCAGTACTCAGGCTCACAAATTTGGGGAGAAGCTTTCTTAAGCAACAGGGACACTCATCCCAGAACCAAAAGCCAAGAGGACTAGGAAAGTGAACAGAGATGCACAACCCCGAACAGCATCTGATAAAGTGGATTCTTATCTATGGATGTTCACGCCACAATAAATGTGTTCAGCTCTAGGGTGTCCCAGGATTCTCTGTTGTTGTAGTCTTCTAGACTCCCAGGAAGCAGGGGACAAGTACAATGATCCAGGAATGGACCGCTTTCTTTAAAGCTGGAGGTATCAGGGTTGGGAAGTTTAGGGAGACATAACAGGGCTTTCTAGAAATCATGTGCAGTGGGATATGGTTCATATGCTCAAACTGACTAATTTACTTAGAGTACACCAAGGGAGGGAAATTAACCATTTGTTTATTCAGTATAATCCAAGAAGTACAGAAGCAAGATGGAAAGTTGAGAGCCTTGACAGGATTTGAAACTCTAATAAACAAAGAACTCAGAGCATTTGTTGGGTCTTATATACAAATTACTACTGAAATACGACTTGGAATCAGAACAGGTGAAAGACTGTATGATAAAACGGAGGCAGAATTTTAACAGAACAATAGAGATGCAACAGTGGGAATTTCAATGGAAGGTGAACATAAAATTTACAGTGAATAATACCTTGAGGGAAAACTGGTATAAAGTGTACCTACGCTGGTATCCTACCCCAGTAGAGATTTCAAAGATGAACAATAAATACTCTGGGGATTGTTGGAAATGTAAAGAACAGAGAGGTACTTTTTATCGTATGTGGTGGACATGCAAAAAAACTCAAAACTTTTGGAAAACAATACATTTGAAGATGCAGCAAATTTTGCATATAGATTTTTCTTCCCCCACCCGCTCCCAGAGATGTTTATGTTAAATATCACTAAACCATATATTTCTACAAGATACACTGAACTTTCTTTATATATAACGGCGGCAAGAATCCTCTGTGCTTCTTGCTGGAAAACAAATCTGATTCCATCTCTAGACGATTGGTATCTTAGACTTTGGGATTATGCATCAATGGCCAAAATTACTGCATATATTAAAAACAAATCTGAAGATTTTTTTTCTCAGACATGGGAACCATTTATTCAATATAATATATCACAGGGTTTGGTTCCTCGCCCGAGATTTGTTTTCTTTTTGTAGAGAAATGTAATGCTGAATGCTCTGTGTAGGTAACAAGTACACTAATTACTGACCTTAATGTTTTTACATTTGCAGCCATTTATCTTTCAGATTGGAGAAGGGGAGGGGGAGATGATGGTGTAAAGAACTCAAGTGGAAGTATACAGATTGTAATGAGAATCATTGTAATTGTATCGTTTGAGCACGTCTTTTTTTTTTCTTTTGTCATTTCTATCTTTCTTATGTTTTTCTTTTTATATTATGGATAAAATAATAAAAATATTATTGGGGCGGGGATGGTTTATTCAAAGTTGAGCTTATTTGTTGGCTACCAAAATGATAAAGTACAAGATAATATCCAGCCATGTATATTGTTAAGAACATCCTGCCATGTATTTTGTTAACCGCCAAGAGACGAAAGTTTGGGCGGTGTACAAGTTAAATAAACAGACAAACAAACACCATTATAAGAAGCAGAGGGAAGTGGCCCTGAACTGCTCTGTCATTTATATGCGGTATCATGCATGTTATATAAAACTGATATTGTAGACATATTATTGGTCTTTGTATAGAATTGCTGCATAGCATTTAATTGTGCTATGAATCATGTTGAAGTAGGTACCAAACCAATGTTTTAACATAAACAAAACATGTGTTGTTGTTGTTGTTGTTTTTAAACACATGCAGGCTGGAGGGAGCAGTTAGAAAAGATTAAATCCATGCTCTCTCCAGTACAGGAACTCAGATCATCCACTGATTCCGAGAGCGGCCAGTGTAAGACAAACAGAATGAAGTACTTCTTAACACAATGGAGAATCATCCTCCGTAGAAGTCATTATTGCAGGAAGCTGTGATTCTCTGTAGAACAAATGCCTTTTAAAGGGATTGGAGACCAGTTCTCCAGAAAGGCAGAAACACAGCCTCCATCTTCAGAGACAGTATCTCTGTGGCTACTGGAGAGAACTGGACTGGCGGTAGCGAGCATGAACTGCCCCTTTTGCTAAGCAGGGTTTGCCTTGATTTACATCTGGATGGGCGACCACATGTGAACACTGTCTGCAGTAAGATATTCCCCTGATGTGGCCTTCGCTCAGTGGGGGAGTATCTGCTTGCATGCAGAAGGTCTCAGGTTTGATTCCGGCAGCATCTTCAGGCAGGGCTGGGCAAGTCTCCTTCCTGAACTCTTGGAGAGCCAGTCAGCATGGATAACACTGAGCTAGTTGGTCAATAGTCTGGCTCGGCTTAAGGCAGCTTCCTATGCCCTGCCAGATGCTAAGCACTAACAGGGAATGGGAACCATAAAAGCACATCTTGCTTAGGAATCTCCCTGAAGAACTCTTGGATTGATTCACAAATCTGAAGAGTGAGGGGGTGCAGAGGGTGAACTGAGCTGAATCAAAGCCCATTTAACTATGGCATACACCCACTGACCAAGATCTCCTAGTGAGCATTAGTGCAGCTGAGAGCATAACTAGACACGGCCATGGCAGGCCTATGATCAGATCTCTCATTGATTTTTAACATTGTAAAAGCAGCCTCATGGGTGGGGAGGGGGACCCGCTAGGGACGAGGGGCTAATCCTTTCCTCCGTGCTGCCTTCTTGATGAAACCCCTTCCCCACCCCAAGTTGCTATTTGCCCCGCCAGGCAAAATATATCAGGAGGAACAGTCCAATCATTAGCTTGTAAATAAAGAGATCCTTCCAAACTTGGGAAGGTTTGAAGCATTCATGCTTTTCAGACGCTCTTGCATTTCTTGAGATCTATGCTAGTGGTTTTCACAGGACATTCTGGGGGACCCAGCAGTTGCTTCTTAACAACTCAACTCTGCTCCTGAAGAATGTGAAATACTCAGTTCTTGGGCGGGGAGCCTGCCACAGTAGGCAGAAGCATGGCCATTCTCAAGCAAAAGCTGCACATTGAAAGGAGGTACTGCCCACTCCCCGCCCAGCACAATCAAACAAAACAAATAGCGTGGAGTCAGAAATGGCACAGACAGGGAAGGGCTGATAATCAGGAAACACTCAGTAGACTAACTGGGAGGGATCAGGAACAGGGTTCCCTGTACGAGGGATTCCCCAATGTTGGGGACTACAGCTCCCATAATCCATAGCTGCAATGGCCTTTGGCTAGGGATTATGGGAACTGTGGTCAACAACATCTGGGAATCCCTGTTACAGGGAACATTGGTTAGGAAACATGTTGTGCTTCCTCTAGCCACTGCTTGCCTTTCCTTATTAGGATCCACTTCAGATATGTAGAACTCATGATACGACATGATTCTGTCCTGGGCCCAACAGTTGTCTGTACAAAGGGAAAGAACGATGGGGCAAATGCCTAGCTACCCCCATTACAGGCACTTCCAGAGGAGGTTGTGAAGATCTCAGGAGAAGAATGGTGCCTTGGGGGAAATGTAGAAGGTTATTCTGACCACAACAAGGAGGCACTGCAGGACACAATGCAGATGTGCAGGACAGAGGAACTGCTCCTACATAGTACCTTGTTTTTTGCTGCCACTCACCTGGGCTGTTAATGTACATATGAATGGGCTTTTTGTTGCTTTCCGACTGCAGGAAAAGCAGCTGTGCAATGACCAAGCTTGCAACACCATCATCGATCTGGAGACAGAAAGCACAAGGCAGTGGATGAACTGGGGAACTACTTGCTGTAGGAAGCCAATCTCCTGCTGGAGCCATTAGCAAATCCAACAGTCCCGGTTTCTTTCTTGCTTTCTGCACAGCTATGTGGGCCAGGGTTTACGAAGCAAAGGATACACGTGGACAATACTTTGAAATGAATTGCCCAAAGAAACCAGCTGTGCCAGAAGCAGTGTAAAGCCTTTGGGTCACAAAAGCCTTTACAGCAGTTTACAGATTGCAGTCAGGCCTACTCTGCACTAAAAAGAAATGTCCATCCTGGGCACTGAACTCTAGCCCCAGCCCATTGAAAATCTGATTCAGCCACTCCTCTGACACCTAAGATTCAGCAGGAATTTTGCCCACATACTTGCAAGCATCTCTATACAACCACAGGAGCTAGAAACTTGCTTTTTCTCTCTTTTCCTTTTGAGAGAGAGAGAGAGAGAGAGAGAGAGAGAGAGAGAGAGAGAGAGAGATCTGAGATCCTCGGAAAGCTGAATTCTGACCTCAAAACTACAATGCATGAAGTGGGGGTGCAGAGTCCATTTTCTGTTTCATTATCCACATTGCTCACCACCTCTAGGCCTTTCCCTTCCTTGCCTAAGAATTCAGAGAAGTCCAAAACAGCTAGTGTGCTGAACTGGGGAAGGCCAGCTTCAAATCCCTCTATGTGATCTTGGCCAAATTACCTTCTTTCTTAGTCTAACCTATTTCACAGGGTTGTCGCAAAGATAAAAACATATGAAAACTGCTGTCCAGCAAGTTAGCCCTGTACTGCTACTATTATTTGTCATCAGGGTCTCAGGCAGAGAGAGGCCTTTCCCAGTCCTGCTACCAGAGATCCTTTCACTTGGTATACTGTGACCTTATTTGTGCAAAGTCTGTGCTCTGCCACTGACCCCTCCCGATATGGGACTGACATAGTGAGTCAGATCATTCATCCATTTAGCCCACTATGGTCCACTCTGACTGGCAGCTACTCCCCAGTGCCTCAGAGAGAGGTATTTTCTAGCCCTTCCCCTTGAGATCCTTTAGCTGCAGTTGCTAGGGCCTGAACCTAGGACCTTCTGCACGCAAAACATGTTTTCTGCCACTGAACTAAGGCCCCTCAGCTCTGATCTCCTTAAAAAAAGTGCAGGATACACGTCACAGCTAAACAAACAAACAAACAAAATCAATAAAAATGACTTTAAGAAGCAAACGTTTTTGAGCAAACTCATACAAACATTAAGTCAAATGCCCTTTTCTCCAAGCACAAAACAGGTCCTTTGCTTGGCTCCTGGGTGGGATGCAGGAACAAAACTGGACTGGCTGGCCCTGTTGCCCCACTGTGAGAAGAACTCCTGTACTTACCGGGCCCATCACACACACAATGCGCTCTCTCAGAAGGCGGGAGTAGATGTCATAGGCTCGCTCACCACGGCCCTGAAACAGACAGGAAGTTAGCACTAATGCTCTCAAAGCTCAGGATTCAGTGGGGACAGAGAGTCTCAGCCTCCTCCAGAGAGAAGAACTCATGGCTCTACTATGCAGGAAATAGCTAACTAGAGTACAATTTAATTCTGAGGTCATGTTCTAAGAGCAGAGCCAAATTAGGCAGCCTTGAAAGGCATCGGAAGCGCTGTGTGCTGACAAAAGGAAAGGAACATAAGAACAGCCCTGCAGGATCAGGCCCAAGGCCCATCTAGTCCAGCATCCTGTTTCGCACAGTGGCCCACTAGATGCGGAAGAAGTTGGCAGAAGGGCTAGATGGATTTGCAAATGTATTGGGGACCTGTGCAGACAGGGCTGGGCACATGCCATGATTCTGGTGTTCATAGGTGCCTTCCTTGAAATGTCAGCATCCATCACAGAAGTTAAAAGGGGGGTGGGGGTGGGGATGAGCACCGAGCCCTTAAGGAGAGATAAGGAAAATTGTACAGGCAATCAGCAGTCCCACTGTTCAAGGAGAAGGAAGCCACTTTCAAACTGGCAAGCATCTGAGGTGCATTTGAGGAGAACCCCAATAGAGTCTATATTCCTCTTCGCATTGCAGAGGAGGGAGTTAAAGAGCCCTCTGCTTGTGTCTCAGCTAGGAAGAGTCAGTTGGTAGAGCCCAGGGCAGCTGACTCTTGAAGACTTGCTCAATTAATTAAAAAAAAAATAGCCCCTGTGAAAAGTTACTTGCTGATCAGGGTCTAGGCAGCTTGCTGCTACAAGCAGCTGCTCATTCAACACCTATTATATACTTTGGACTTTCTAACACCCACCCTGCAATCTTCCCCACACATAGACAGAGAATGAGCAGCCTACCCCATAGATACATGCCCTGCCTGGCATGCTATGCTTACCGTCTGCTCTACCACAATAGGAATAAGAGGGATGTGGCTCCTGGGAGACTGGTGGAGGTTTCGAGCCACAGAGAGGGTGTGGCCGGCCAGCCGCAAGGGGCGCTGCAGGCAGAGAAAACACTGGTTACCACACAGAAACACCTCACTTCTACCATTAACCACCAGCATCTCCTCTGTAACCCCCCTTGACTGATTACTTCTGATCCACCCCCCCAACAGGCTGCCCTTTCCCTCTCATGGTTGCTAACACAAAGCCACTGCTTCAGGCTTGCCCTTTGCTAAGCACAATCCAAAGGCGCACTTGCTTTCTCCCTGCTGTGGCAGCTTTCACATCAGCCTGCAGTAGTCATGTCTCAAAATCTAGATACCTAGTTCTTGACACACAGTATCTGCTGTGCTCAAAACCACACTATCAGTACATGCTTACTGGGAAATAAGGACATCGGTTCAACATTAGTGACTGTAAGCATGAAACTAGTGGCTGGTAGTTATTCCAGATAAGTGAAGGCCAAGTACAGGAGTGTGATCTTCTATATAGGACATTCTGATTTCCAAATAATAATAATTTCCCCATCAATTTTTGAGCATTCAAAGCACTTTACATATACCATCTCAGTAATCCTCAAACAACAGCCCTATGAGGTAAGGTGGCATTATTCACATAATGAGGGACAGGATTTACTTATGGAATGCCCTAATCTACCAAGAGAGAGTTCACAGTTGAGGTGAAATTTCTACCAGGCACTCCCAGAGGCGCTCTTACCCCTGGATTTAGGGGCTGAAGTCCAGGGCCTCCATAGCCTCTGGGGGCCCCCAAATCTGCTTTGGTTTGTCCTGGGTGATGTGATCGCTCAGCAGAGCATGATGGTGCTTAATTTGCAGGGGAGAGGGGGGCCCTCCAAAGGCCTTTAGGTCCAGGCTCCAAAATTACCTAGGTGTACCTCTAGGCACTTCGCTGCTCAGACCTTATCCTTTTAGCTACCGCACCAGCACCCAAACAGAGCACACCACAAGAGGGGCGGGATATCAGTTGTGTGGGGGTGGGGACGACAGCCGTGCTCTTGCGGGCTTCCTGGAGGCTATTAGTTTCGGTCTGATCTGAGAAGGCTCTTATTATGTACTTTGTACAGCCTGAAATGGTTGCTTGTTTTCAAAGGACAAGGGGGCTAGAAGGGGCTTTGGAGACGGGGAACAGGAGCACAGCCACATAAGAGACACTTATCCCGCATTTGTTACCAGCACCCACAGTCACTATTGGCTTCCACCCCATTATCGAGTCCGACCCACGTGCATTTGCCCCTCACCACTATCCTCTGCAGCATCCTGCTTTTGAGACCCGGAAGATCCTTCTTTCTACCTTGTCCACGTGCTCCTAAAGCAAGCAAGTCACATGATCAGAGCTTTGGCAGTGTCTGTCTGCCGAAGGGAAGAGATTGGACTGTAATTCCTGCACGTATCAAAACGCTGCTATGCACCATGGGAAACGTAGTTCCTAAGGCTGTGACGCTTCCGAGAGGTGTCCAAGATTTCGGTTTCTATTATTTTATTATGAATACCCTTCAACGTATCACATATAAAAGCAGTGGCACGTGCATTTGTGTTGTAACATGCTTCTTCTCACACCATGAATCACTGCCTGAGCGCCCCCCCCCCCGCCATTACAGACTCCTCTCTGCTCGCTATTTGAATTTACTTTATTGCAATAATTTGTATTGAATTCGTTGAATTGGGCTGGTAAACTGATTATAACCAAATTTCTCACAAGCGCGCATGAGATATAAAGCAATGTTTTCACCGTGTTTTCTGTGCACAGGAGTGGACAAAAATGTAAAGTTCTGTAAATTATAACACAATAATAAAATAAAAGGAGTCCTCTTGTCTGCAAGAGCCTTCAATGGACAACACCACACACAGTTTGTCTAATAATTCAACGACCCACAATTTAACCGACCGCTCTTTAATCTGATTCCTTTCATCATTATCGTGCGCATACCACTCTGGCAGTTATCAAAAAGTTTGTAACAAGAGACCATTTTCTCAGGAAGATAAAGCTCTAAGGAATGGAATAATTAATACATGAAGTGCAAGCCTATACATGTCTACTCAGAAGTAAGGTCTAATGACTTCCATGGGACTTACTTCCAGGTAAGTGTGTATAGAATTGCACCCTTAGTCTAAAGTCAAATTACAGTTACTTTGCAGTATAGGTAGTGCTGCCTAAAACCTCTACAAATTTTCCGCGTTTTACTTTGCTTGCATATTTGTAAACAAAGCAAGACCAACAAAGACGCTAAAAGTCTCCGATGTCCTGTAAGTGTAGTGCTAAAATTTAGAGTGCAGAGACTCAGGTGTCTTTGTTAGCAAATTGCAGCTTCTCATTGCTCAGGGAGATAGGGAGCATTAACAACATTATTAAACTGCTTCTCAGTTTGCTATCGCTGGAAACGGGCTTTCTGACCAATCCTATAATAGTATGCTATAGCTTAGGGTGTCCTGATATTATGGGGCTTATTGCTGTTATTAGCTACTACTGTTAGCATTGCTATTCCTCAGCCCAACTGTGTGTGATGAAAATTAACTCCGGAGAACGTGGCAGCTACTTCAATATTTGCTTAAGTAGCAGCATGGGTTGCCAGCTATACTTTCAGATCAGGAGGACTACCGCGCCTTTAACAACTACACCAGGTAGCAGGCAGAACTTTCCAACAGGAAGTTGTGCAAGGGATTAAGGAAAAGAACCCCAGATGCTGTGCTGGATTCTATGCCAGCCAGAAATAAATTGTGCAGCTTTGTTCTAAATGTGTTGTGTTTGGTTAACCCATTCATTGATCTGGGCCAGCTTCTGAATGATGCTTTAGCTACTTTTATTCCAGTCCTGGAGTAGAGGTGTGGCTAAAAAACAACTAGCAGCAAGAACACTGAAGGCAGACTGGATTTGCCTCTCTGTAAATTAATATCTATCTCATTAAACCATTAATATTCCTGATTCAACTCCACTGTCTTTTCCTTGCATACCACAACTCTCTTCTCTGGATTTTACATGAACTAAATTGCTGCTAGCATAACCCTCCCCCAGTCCCACCCCAGTTTATCCTTGACTCACATAAGTTACTTTCTAACGCCTTTAGCATGCTTGCATTCTAGACTTACTCGCTCCTACCTGTGCAGGGCAGAGTTGCAGAATAACTTCCTGAATCCTGGAAATTATATTCTTTGATTACAGCACCCAAAATGTATAAGGAAATACATTTGGGCGGGGTGGGGGGGATATGGGTTAGTAGGTTTGGCAGTGGGGAGTTCAGTAAAATGGGGGAGGGACTCGTCAAATGCTTAGGGGGAGATCTGCACCCTGGTACAGAATTGCATTACTACTTTCACACTGTAGTAGATATTGAGTAGTTGGGGGACAAAGTAAACTGATTATTTCCCTTTTACCATTTCTGTTTCTGGTGTGATCAGTTCTATCTGAGCATGCACCTCTAAAACACACACACACACACGCGCGCACGCGATAGAACAGTTGTATCAGCAACAGTTCACATGTCCAGTCACTGAGGAGCTGTTGTTGTTGTTCTGTGGTCGAGTCTGTGCCCGATTTTCACTGTTAATAATCATGGCAGTTTAAGAGTGGGAAAAGTACAAGCTGACAATGGATGGATGATGTTTCCCATAAGGGGTCTAGCCCTTGTCAACCTCACTTTCCCCACAATGTGTGACAATCCTGAAATAAAATCCCCATCTGAAAGTACCCTTAAATGGTCCTAATAAAAGTGTTACCTAAATGAGGCTTTCCCCTGCTAATAGACTACCCCCTGCCTACAGTTTCTCAGGCACATCTTGTTTACCTTTATTGCACAGGGACCCAGTTGTCTTCAACAGGACACCGTATCACAAAATCACTTGTGCCAGTGTTGTTAATAGTTCTCTGGAATCTCACGCTTTCTTTCTGTTTTACCCTCTTGGCAGTTGGTTGTATTATGGTTAGTTCTGAAATAATTCTACCATGGCCAAAGCCTGCATTTTCATTACCATCCACACAGTGGCAACAATGGGAGAGAAATACTCTGCCAGCAGATAGACAAATTCCTTGAAGGGATTTTCTTGTATGCCTGATCCTATGGATCTTTGTTGGGATTCAAGTTAGTGTTGCCAGCCAAGCCTTCTATGTGTGCTTTTAATAGTAGCTTGATCTACAGATGGTAGCAAGCAAGTAATAATGCTGGTGCGGATGATCTGCAAGCTCTAGTAATGAAAGTCAAGGAGAACAATGAAAAATGGGACTACAACTAAATGTAAAGAAGACTAAACTAATGACAATGGGTCAACCAGCCTCCGAATTGATAATGAAGACATTGAAGTGGTGGATAGCTTCTGCCTTTTAGGATGGACCATCAACAGTAAAGGATCCAGCAGTCAAGAACTACGCCGCAGACTTGATAGAGGTGCATTGAAGGCCTTGGGAAGGATATTTAGATGCCATGACATGTCTATACTTACAAAGATTAGAATCGTTCAGACAATGGTTTTTCCTGTGACACTCTATGGATGTGAAAGCTGGATTTTGAAGAAGCAAGACAGAAAAAGTATTGATGCTTATGAACTTTGGTGCTAGAGAAGACTTTTGAGGATACCATGGACAGCCAGGGAAACAAACAAATGGATCCTAGAACAAACCAATCCAGAATTTTCACTCGAGGCACAAATGATCAGGCTCAAACTATCATACATCGGACACATTATGCAAAGATCCCGCTCCCTTGAGAAGTCCATAATGCTGGGAAAAGTTGGAGGAAAGAGAAGAAGAGGACGACCAGCAGCAAGGTGGATGGACTCAATTACGACAGCAATGAATGCACCACTGAGAAACCTTCAAGGCCAAGTTGAAGACAGATCATCCTGGAGAGAAAATCTATTTATGTGGTCACTAAGAATTGACACAGACTTGATGGCACTTGATCAGTCAATCAATCAATGCTGTGAAAGGCCTCACCTGTCCCCACATAAAACTGCTGTTAAAGCAACAAGAGCAGGCTAAACTTTTTTTCTTGGTCAGCTGGCAACCTACTCAGAAGTGAGTCCCACCAAATAAATAATAGGATGTCTTCCCAAGTAACTGGACCACACTGCCAATAATGCATTTTCACTGCTCTTGAATTGACAACTATCAGCTTCTAGCCAGGATGAAGGTGAAGTTCCCGCCACCAAGCTTTGAGCTGAATTCAGATCATCTAATGCAGGGGTTCCAAGCCTTAGAACCTCAGGTGTTGGACTACAATTCCCATTGTCCCCTGCCACAATGGACAAAGCTCATTGTGGCCAGGGATAATGGGAGTTGTAGTCCAGCAACTTCTGGGGATCCAAGGTTGGGAATCCTTAATCTAATGCATAACTAGCAGGCGTTGACATGCAAGGGAGGAGAGGGTATACATGCATGTGTCCATGTGCTCGACCCCCTGTAGGTTTGCTAACTGGCAAAAAAAAAAATTGGTCTGGCTTGACTCTGGGCCTTTAACAGAGAGGTTTGTCATGCAGAATCAGCAGACAGCAGGTGAAGCTTTTCAGGGCTAGGGATGTGCATGAACCAGTTCGGAGGCGCTTTCACGGACCTCTGAACCAGTTTGAACCCCCACCGGCTCGAAGGTTTAATGGCGGGGGGGGCGGCTTTAAGGGTGAGGGTGGATGCACTCCCCCCCGCTCTGCCACCGCATTTCCCCAGCTGGCGTGCGAGTCCTTAAGATCCCATTGGGGCGGCAGTGTACCTCCCTGCTCCCCCGCACCACCGTCTACCAGATGTACCCAGAAGCAGGAACAGCAACTGTGCGCCTCACTCGTGCACGCGAGCGCATCATGCTCACACACGCACATGTCACGTGCGTGTGTGTGACATGCGCGTGCGTGAGAGCAGCACACGCAGTCACCATTCCTACTTCCGGGTACATCTGATAAATGGCGGCATGGGGCAGCAGGAAGGTATGTTGCCACCCCGACAGGCTCTTAAGCACTCACGCGCCAGTGGGGGAAATGCGGCGGGGGGTGGGGGGGAAGTGCACCCACCCCACCCTTAAAGCCACCCGCCTGCTGTCAAACTGGTGCCTGCCGTCGAACTGGCCCCTGCCGGTTACACGCACATCCCTATTCAGGGCACTTTCCAGATTAGAGCTTGCAATGGGGGTCATGTCGGATCTCGGAAGTGTGCTTCCACACTTCCTGCTTTGTGAAACCGCAGTCCCTACGTGGACAGCAGGGTGCCGTTCACATTGCCCATGCCTTGTCTTGAATTTAATCACAGCGATATAGAGCTAGGACGTCATATATCCAGCGAAAGGAAGTTGCTGTTTTTTCGGGTTGCTGTGAGACTGCTCCCCCTGCTGTTTATGTTTCAATGCAACTTGCCTGAACAAAGGCATTTTGCTGTTGTTGAGCAGCTAAACTGGAAAGTGCCCAGGTCATGGAGCAAACTATTACCTGCTAATGTCAGTGTGGTGTAATGTTCAAGTGTGGGACCAGAACCAGGGAGACCTGAGTTCAAATCCCCATTCAGCCATAAAACTCATTGGGTGACTCTGGGCCAGTCATATATCTCTCAGCCTAACCTCCCTCACAGGGTTGTTGTGAAGATAAACTTAACCATATGCACCACTCTGGGCTCCTTGGAGGAAGCGCAGGATATAAATGTAAAAATAAATAAAGAAATAAAATTGCTACAGTACAGACCAACTAATGTTAAAGGGACAATTATATGGACCAGTTCAAGGGCTGGCAACCTTACTCCCTTGATAACAAATATTTGAACCAAAAGTCATTATTGTTAACTACAGGATATCTTTTTCAAGCTGAAGAATGAAACCCAAGGTGGGAAATCTAAAGTTGCCAACCTTTTTCTTAATCTGCCAGGCAGGGAAAGCTAATCGGAAATGCTACTCTTCTAGGCACAGGAGGCCTACCAGATGTGGGGAGGGTTGGGTAGACCACCCACTCTGGATTCCTACTGAAGCACTGAGGAAAGAGACGATGACAGCCAAGTGCAGCAGTTTCTGTGCCTTTTTAGGTTGTAACAGCTAGCAATATGCCACCGCCCCTGCTTCCTTCTTGGGCTCATCCCACAAGCAGCTGTGTGTGTGTGTGTGTGTGTGGGTAGGTAGGTAGGTAGGTAGTATTTTGCTCTATGGTGCTAATTCCCCCAGTAATTGAAAGAGTGTGAGATAACAGCAATTTAACATTAAAATGAACAAAAGAGATGAAATTGTGTCTCAGCTGAAAACCAAACTCATAATTAGTTTACTCAGAAATAAGTCCCACTTCAGTGGGACTTACTCTCAGGAAAGCATGCATAGTATTGCAGATCAGGCCTGCTCAAATTTGTCCCCCCCCACCAGCAGTTTTTGGACAAAAACTCCCATAATCCCCAGCCACATTGGCCAATAACCAGGGATTATGAGAGTTGTAGGCCAACATCTGCAGGAGGGCCAAAGTTGAGCAGCCCTGTTATAGATGGATGATCAGGCAGGACAAAAAAGGAACAATTCAGAAGAATTTCCAGGAAGTAACTTATTAAGATATCAGCTGCAAACTCAGAGAACAAGGGGATACAGTCATCCCTCACCAACCGCAAGGGTTCAGGTTTTGAGGGTTCAAAACCTTGGTGGTTGGTGAATTTGCGGTAGACAAGCCATTGAAACAAATGGCAAATGGGGTTAGAGGAATTGTGGTCACGGAAAGACCAGAAATAAGGTAAAAAATAGATAGAGAGGCGGGTCTCACGATCAGTGAGACCCACTTTTGCCGGTTTTGCGGGGATAAGCCTGCTCTCTCTGCAGATGATCCAGGCGGGAGCCCTGGGCGGCTAGATTGGCCGCCCACACGATTGCCGGCTCTGTGATGGAGCCGGCGGGGGCTGGGGGGAGCTCCAGCATGTCCTGCACAAGCACACAGGGCATGCTGGCGAGACCCCCGGAGCCAGGAGGCGGCTTTTTGCCTCCCTTCCGGGGGCCTCCTCATGAGTAGCTGCGGCTATTCACAATCGGAAAAACTGGGTTTGCGGAGCAAACCTGGTTTTAGGGGAGGGGTACTTGAGCGGGTTACCCACTCTAGAAGCACCAGGCTCGCAGCTGAGCCCGGTGGTTCTCACGATTGCAGGAAATCGGGCTAGTGGTGGCTAGCCCGATTTTCTGCAATCGTGAGAATAGCCTTAGAATCACCCCGACCCCTGAAAATCACCCCTGACCCCCAGAAATGTCCCCCTGGCCCCCAGAAATGACACCCCTGAACCCCCCAAATCACCCCAAGCTCCAAGAAATCACCCTGACCCCCAGAAATAACCCCCTGTCCCTGGAAATTCACCCCTGCCAAATTAATAATAATAATAATAATAATAATAATAATAATAATAATAATTCGATTTCTATACCACCCTTCCAAAAATGGCTCAGGGCAGTTTACACAGAGAAATAATAAATAAATAAGATGGCTCCCTGTCCCCAAAGGGCTCACATTCTAAAAAGAAACACAAGATAGACACCAGCAACAGTCACTGGAGGTACTGTGCTGGGAGTGGATAGGGCCAGTTACTCTCCCCCTGCTAAATAAAGAGAATCACCACGGTAAAAGGTGCCTCTTTGCCCAGTTAGCAGGGGATAAAAACTAAATTAATTTAAAAAAACAAAAACCCAAAAAACCCTTGCCAAACTGCAGATACTCGGGTCGCAGTTGGCCAGTTGTGGATACTCAGATCCGTGATTGGGAAAACCACGATTGGCAAGGGACAACTGTACTTGATTTCTTTTAATCCAAGTTCCACAGGAGCTTCAACATAAGTATGTGTAAGGGGGTGGGGAGATGCTTCAGAATATCAGTAAGCTGGAAGTGAAGAGCTATTGTGTAACAGCAAAAAAAAAAATTTTTTTTAAGGAAAATGTGTCTCTATCTGTGCACATGTACATTAAGCACTTTAGGGGGTAGTGAAAGTGGGAGGGACCCAGAAGGACTACAACCCAGGGTGAACTAGCACAAGAACAGTCAGTTGTAGTTGCCAAGCAATGACTCCACCACAAACAGTTCACTGGGAGAGCTCACAGAAGCTCCCACAAAGAAAGCCCTCCCTCTGGAAATCCTCGAAATATTGCCTGAAGGGGTTATTTTCAAGAGAGAATCAGCAGGCAAGGCAGAAGTTAAGCAGCCTTCTTTCCTGCTCACCACTTGTTACCCCAAAATGTCCTTCCCTCTCTCCTGGGTCAGTGGTTCCTCAGCAAGCACACACTGCTCTTACTGATCAACTGAGAGCCTTCTGCCTGTGTATTTGTCCTTATCTCTCAAGAAGTATACAGGTTGAAGACTGATACTTTCATTTTATTTAACACTGAAATTTCAGAAACAGACATCCCTGAGTGTGCCAGACCCCCATAGAGCACCCACACAGGCCTGGGTGTACTACCACTGGGTCCCACTCTTCTTCCATTCCCCACCCTTGATAATAAAGAGTCAAAGCCAAAAGAGCTATGAAGTTACTGCAAGTCCTTGGCTGCAAATCCAGGGAATGGGAAGTGACGTTGTACTGTAGTGTAATCTGCTCCATACATATGATGTAACAATTCCCAGGAATGGAGACAACTAAAAAAAAGGCTCCTTTAAACTATAATCTCTTCCTATTGTTGTATGTTCTGACCATGTTCTGTTCCATTGGCCTGGAACATTGTAATACAAAAATGTATGTTGGAGGAGAGGAGAGACCCTCCAACATTCTGCAGGTGGAAATAAGGACACTGCTTCTAAGACCCCTGCTCTCACACAATGGTTTTCTGCCTACTTTACTCTACCGCTTCTGCTCCACATTACATGATGCTCCAAGCTCTTCTCTGTCATAGCCTATCCTGTACTGATGCATGGCACACATTCAGAGCCAGCCTTAGGATAAATAGCACCTTGGGTGGTGAGATATGCCTTCAGTGCCTACCTACACACCCCTCTGGTTAGTTTATCAGTGTTGCCACTTTTTTTCTCTCCTTAGCTCACTGTGGGCAATACAGTCAACAAGCACCAAGCTAACCAACCTCCTCAGGTAGGTGCCCTGGGCAACTGCTTACAACTTGGCCACCCTGAAGGCTGGCCTTATCACACTGGCATTAGTAGTACACTGACCACACCAATGTCCTTTTTGAGGAACTGCAGAAAGTTTACTCTCCCAATGGATCAAGTTGTAATTACACAAGAGGGACCGTTCAAATACAATATTTAGGGAGGTTGTTATTCAGCATGGAATACCAAAGGGTATTCGGAATACAGGTCGAGAATCCTTTATCCAGACTGCTTGGGACCAGAGGTGTTCCGGATTTTGGATTTATCCGGATTTCGGAATATTTTCATAAATGAGATATCTTGAGCATGAAAGGTAATTGGGTGTTGTTTTTTTTAAGGTTTTCAATGGGATCACACTCACGTGCTTCTCAATGGGATCGCACTCCTTCCCGCTTCCCCTCCTTCCCCTCTCTCAGACCAGCTTGAGCGTGTGAGTGGCAGTGCTTGAGAGGCAGTAAACAAAAGGCAGATAGCAAAGCCTGAGGGGAAGGACTAAAAGGGGAGATAATGAGCTGAGGAAGCAACAACAGCAAGTTTAGGGGCCGTAAGCAATCACTCCTGCAAACTGTGCATCCCGCCCAATCCCGGCCCCAATGCTTCCCAGCCGATTACAGAGCCGCCATAATGTTCTCTCTGTGAATTGCGGGCTTTTTGCTGCTTTATTATACAGTACTGTATATACTCTGTTAGTGGCTGAGTTGGGGCCGGGATTGGTTTGGGGCCTGAGGTTTGGGGGCTGAGGGTTTTTTGTATGTGAGAGAGAAGTTGAAGCTACAAGCATTCTCCCCCCCGCCCCCCGGTGTGGTGTTTGGATTTCGGAGCTTTCCGGATTTTGGGAGTCCAGATAAAGGATTCCCGACCTGTAATATCCTTTTCTAGCACCCGCTACTATGTGCTGCCCAAGCTGCTGTGGAAGTAGCTACACTGGAGCAAGGCTGGTTGAAAAATAGGCAGGCCTAGGTAGCCCAAGGCGGTGATGATCACAGAGTTTCTTTTTCAGATATCCATGACTGTTGCCATTTGTGATTGTTTAGCAAAACACCAAGAGGAAGCTGCCCACTCCAGTTACAAAGTAGTGTAGAGCCTTATTGTGGCAGTTAGTCAAGGACAAGCATGGAGATTGTAGTGCCTTATAAATAAGATTTATTAGGTTAAATACATTTGAGATAGGAAAGACCTATCCTAACTATGAGCTACATAATGTATAGGAGTGGGGAGAGAGAGATGCTCCCATCTGCTCTCCAAGAAGAAAGGAAGCAGAACTGAAATACCTGAGGATTCAAGGCAGGGGTCATAGAGTAGACGCAAAGCAGGGACAGGTAAGGGGACCCCCACTCACTACCTCTACTCCCAGTGCCCCTAGTAGTCATTAGAATAGTTGGTGCAAAAGGTTGATGCAATGGAGCTCCATCTCATTGATCAGTGAAGATAGGGAGCACATAGGTACATTTGGGACAGGCAGCCATTTTCTCATTCCTTGTGCTATGCAAACTGCTTTGAGGACTGTCGTCGTTACATATGAGCATGACAATAATCAGTCATTGTTAATAATAAGAGGGAATCCCACACTCTTAGCAAGAAGGGTAGAATAAAAATATAACACACTCACAGCGTTAAATTCAGAGCAGTTAAACTATGGCTTTATTAGGAACAAGGAAACAAGAAGGACCTACAAGCTTCTGAGTTTACCAGAATTCTTCTTTGAGCTGAATACTGAGCAAAACACACACACAAATGTGGCTGGCTCTAGACATGGTAGAAGATCCGGGTTGCAGGCTGTAGTTTGTAACAGCCTTAAGATGGAAGGGAAGAGGCATTTTAATTAGATAAGTATTGCCTTACGTAATAACATCTCAGGTTGCAGTACAACTGGCAAGGACAAAGAAGCAATGGCCAGTCTCCCTTTAAGTTGCATAGCTGCTAGTTTTTATACAGTATTTTTCAAAGGAGAGTGGCCATTGTCCCAGCATGCCTTGTTGCAACCTGAGATCTTTTTACACCAGGCACACTCTAGCCTAATTGCCCTGCAAGCCTATCAACACTTATATGCGAGTAAGTCTCGCTGAAATCAGTGGGACTTTCTTAGGAACATAGGCAGCTGCCATATACTGAGTCTGGCCATAGGTCT